>NC_141758.1:7793125-8117812 GCF_982258835.1 Parasteatoda tepidariorum | reverse complement strand
TAAAACGAAAACACATACCCCTGGAGATGTGGCAACAACTCTGTAAGGAAATAAAAATAAATCCAATCCAACTTGTTTGAAGATATTTTGAAAAAGTGCAATCACCTGCAAGGCTAGCATATCCTAAATAACAGAATAAACATTTCATCACTCAAGATAAACTAATGCTTCTTAATTGCATAAATAAGTATACTTTATAAATACTTATTACCTTAAGATATATTATGGAATAAAAATAAAACAACAAATGCAATTTCTTGCAAATTAAACTGAAGGGGATTCTGTTTCATCAAATATTGAGGAAATAACATCAGTGTTCTGTGCAAGTTTACAATTCTTTATAATCAAAGATGAGTTTCACTGAGAGTTTATTACATGCATTTTTAATAATTGTTTATATTTGATTTTTTATGTCAGGCAAACTCCAGCGAAATTAACTTGGATGGAGACTTGGAGAATAAAAATTAAACAGATTGTTAATTGCATGGAAGACCAATATAAAAAACATATAGGTCTTCCATGCAATTTACAATCTGTTTAATTTTTATTCTCCAACTCTCCATCTAAGTTGATTTCGCTGGAGTTATTTAACCCAGTTATTTAAGAGAAAACATCATTGATTTTTGTTAGCATACAGTTTTTTTAAATCAAAAATGAGCTTCACTTAGTCTTTTACATGCTCCTTATAATTTATTATCTAACAATTTTTTATATGTGGTTTTTTATGTCTAGTAAGTTCAAGTAAAATCAACTTGGATCCTTAGCGAAAGGAAGGACTTTGAATTAGTATTCTTAAATCTACTTAAAATCACATACTTATTTATAGTCTTTTCTTTGAAATGTGTTTTTATAAACATAAATAACGTAAAATCAATGGTAATTGAAATTTAAAAAAAAAAAAAAGAGTTAAGTACTAAATTGAAAAATTAATGAGGAAAATTACTTGATTGTGGTTAAATTAGATTACTTTCAGTTGGCACAAGAGTTGAACTTAAAAAACTGTTTTATCTTAATTTAATAACACAAAATCACAAGGAAAGACGACAAATAATTTTTAAAAAAAGGAATTATAAACTCTGTGTTCTATAAAAAGCGTGTTGGTAGGTGCCTTTCAATTATCTGAATTTTACTTACTAGCAGCTAATTTAAAACCATATTGTTTAAGAGTTAAAAACTCTTACAATTTTGGAGGTTTATATCAGTGGCTGCCAATTTTTCTATCAGCGATGGAACCCTAAATGATAAATTTTCTCTCAATGGAACCCCGACTTTATGTGTAAAGTATAATATTACGGCAGTTGTGAAAAGTATAATAATATGGCAGTAATCAATGGAAGACTTAATTATTTTGAAAATATATTTAAGGAAAAACATGCAATTTTTTCATTGTTTCATAATAATAAATTTGGTTTCATATTTGACAGCTAAATTTCCAAGAACAAAGCTTAATCTACTTCAGTTCTGAATTTGATTTTAGTGTATGTATAAGCAGCGAAATAAATATGCCAAATTATGGTTTTTGTTGAAATGAAAACAGAATAAAACTGATATTAAAATTGATAATGTTTATCTGGGAAACATATTTCTTAATAATGAATTTAGTTATTTTATTTTTATTTGAAAAGCATGATGGAAAATTCTAATGAATGTTTGTTTATAACTTATTCAATAAACTGTTAACAGTAATTTTTGAGAAATTGTTTTTAAAAATTTTGCTATTTCTCATCTCATTGGAAATAATTTCATTAAAGTAATTTAAATGAATTGCTCATTATAAATTAGATCAAAATATAATTACAGCCTTCAAAAATCATCCCTGTGCAAAAATAATAATAATAATAAAACAAATTTTCTTATAGCGATTAAGAATTTCAGAATTACTTTGGACAATAATAATTTTCCTTTTAATTATTGAAACTATAATCTTTTAATTCAAAATGTTTAAAAATGTTCAATTAATTTGGTCAATATTGAAGCCCGCATAAGTGGACCCATGCAGTGAGAATCAGGATTTTTTGTCCCTATTGAATATAGAAGGCAGTACTAAATTAAAATGATTTTACCTGATTCAGGATTTTGTCTTGTTTTCCTATTTTTACAAAGAAAACAGCATTGGAATTTTTAAATTTCACTTCATTGTTTTAAGGGTCTGGCAAATTAATATTTTCTGTTACTTCACTATAACTTTCTCTTTGCCGATTTTATATGTAGACGTCAGTGTACTTTTGACTTTTTTTGGTATTTTCGTTTTAAATAGTGTTTCTCTGGCTATTCAATTTTATTTTGAGGTATTGTATTATATTCTTATTTTGTTTTCCATTATGAGACTTTGAGGCAGCCAGTTATTTGTTTAACAGAAAGGCTCCAGCATGTTTGCATGTCCCCTAATGAAGTACTGATTATGCTAACAGGTGCATCTTTAAAATCTGTTTGGTTTTTATTTAAATTCTCCCATTTTCATTTAAGGAGTTTGTTTAAGAAAATTTTGGTTTTAGCTGCTTATAGCGCTTTTCCATATTGACTTCCTCTACTTAAATTCTGGTCTTCATTACCGTTTAATTTAATTTTTATGCTTATATTAAAAATAAAAGTTGTAACACTTGGAATCCTTACGCTTTTTCGAAACTCTAGGGTTCCGTTTTTGGAAACCACCAGTTTAAGTGATTGTCAAAAGAGGGATGGTTAAAAAATTCTTGAAACTGGCCAGTGGGCTACAAGAAGTTATTTATGGCTTAACCTTATGTATTTAATGATCGAAAAAGAATTGTATGTACTTGTCTGACATCATCTCCCACTTTGAAAATGGCCGCTTGCCAATACTCTTTACCACTTTCTTTTTTGGAATTCTCATCTTCTTCTTTTCCAATACTCATCACTTTATTTTCCATTTCATGGATACCACAGTGCCTTACCTTGAATCTTGCTAAATAGGGTGCTTTCGCTGCACTGAAAAAGAAATTTACATTAATTTCTTGCATATAAGAAAAAAATTCATTCCATATTTTGTTTGTTAACTGTAACTAATGGTCAGAAAAAGTGCAATTCTTTCAGTAATTTACAACTTCTTTATTAAAAATGTAATTAATTAAAATTTTCTTTAAATGTAATAATGACAGACTACTTCTGAAATATAACTACGTTTAGGAGACTAATTTTGATAGAGGATTCAATTTTTTTTCTTTTTAAAAATGAAGATTGAAAGAAAAAATTCATAAGAAATGGTTTAGAATAATAAAAGAGCAAATTTATTTCTTTTTCACAATTTTTTCACAATTTTACAATTTTTTTAGTTTTACAATTTTTCTTTTTATGCCTTTGTTGACAGAGAATATTTATTTAAAGAAATGTAAGAAAATAATCAAATAGTTTTTATATCATGTTATTCTTTCATTCATATGTAACGTTTATAAAAAATATATCATATAACTCCCAAAAGAGTTTATGTCATCCAAAAGGAGGATAGGGTACACTTTACCAAACCTATGTAGGTGTAGGGAAAAAATAATGTGAACAAAGCACAAAAAAAGTACAGAAATGAATTTAGGTTCTTTAATAGTTGAGGCAATTATCAAATTTCTTGTTCAGTCATCCTTGTTATTTATAGGACAAATTAAATATATCCTTAAATTTTGAAATTCGCTTTTAAATTAAAAGTGCTATTAATTTCTTTATTTGATTTTTACAAATAAACAATAAACGAATAGTGGATATTTTCTCTATTTGGTAGCTTCTTTCGATACATGCCGTCGACCAGTCACAATTTGAGACATAAGGTAGGCAATATTTAATATTTCTATTCAATTTTTTTCTGATAAAATTATACCAGCACAATGTAACCAACAGTCTTGGAAAGGGAGTTAAATGGAATACAGTTTTAAGTTTTAAAATTTTTGATATATCTTTGCGTAATGAACATTAAAAGTATTTTTTAGCAACAGGCATATCGGATTTGATTAGTTTAAACTGTAATAAAATTAAATTTCAAAAACTGAAAAAGTGTAATTTTAAATGACAGGTCCAAAACCATGAATTGCATATTTTTATTGCTTTAAAGTTCTGAGAAAAAATCCATAGAAGTTATAAAAAAATGACCAACACTATTTCTTTTAATCTAATAAAGTGGCCCTTTTATTTTCCTCATTTTTTAAAAAGTTTGAAAAGTGAAACGAACTTAAAGAAAACGCAAAGCAAAAATTTAACCTAACATCCGAGATGACAAGGGTAACAGCAATTTAAGAAACAATTCCTTTGACAGGTTTCACTGTAATAGAATTTTCAAACGTTTTGAATTCAAATAGTTACCTTTGCATGGGTGTTCCAGATTTAAAGTCAATATCCAAGACAACTGCTTCTGGATTAGAAGGTAGATAACAACCGGGTTGAACTTTTATTTTGGCCAGGGCATCCAAACAGGCTTGCTTACGTTGAGGTCCTTTAGGGTAAGGTCTATGGATAAATGCAAAACATAAACATTTTAAAAGTGCCAGTCAAAGGAAGCAGTGCAATAAAAAGCTGAGATTACTGTGAGTACCTTATTTCCCCCGAAATGGCAGTCACTTTACCAAAAAAGTCAAATTCCCTCTCGTAGAACAGTTTCGCAGGACCAGACAGAGAACCAATTATGTGATTCATTATGTTTTCCAAAGGTTCGAACATTACAGCTACAAAAATGGAAGTGGTAATTAATAATTTTTAAGTTTATTACAAAAAAAACATTTTTTGTTCAATAATTTATACAACGAGTTTATTTCTGACTCAATCTATAAAATCCTCATCTAAAATCCTGATCTCAATCTTGAGACATTTCTTAAAAATTCTACTTTTACCCACCAATTTAAAAATAACAGAGTAAGTATAAAAATTTAACAATAACTGGAACATTGAAAAAACATAGTTTTAGTGTATAAACAAAGCCACAGATTTCTATGCCTAATATGAATATTTTTTTTCAATCATTTTCATCGTTAACATTTATTTATCTGTAATTACAGTCATTTAATGTTGTCTGTAATTATCATTACTTATTGTTGTATATAATTATTGACATTTATTGTTGTATATAATCATTGATATTTATCGTAATTGTTAATTATCAATGCTCATCATTGTAAACATATTTTCTAGTCAATATTTATCAATGCATATTATTGTAAATATATTTTTCAGTCGATAATTATCAATGTTTATCATTGAAAATATATTTCAATGACAATAAATTACCAATGTTGATCATTGTAGATATTCATTGTTGTCAGTAATTCTCATTATTGATTATTGTAGATATTTGTCATATTCATGATATTAGGTGAGAATATGTTTTAAACAAAGTTAATAATTTTGACCTTTCTGGATAAATTCTTGCAACACTACAATCTTTCCATGTCATTTTAATGAATAAAACCATTTTATTTTATTTTAATCAACAGGAAATGTCAGGGAAGCCAAAAAAAACTCAGAAAAAAAATCTACAACTTTTCCTTGAGTTTTCTATACTTACCCTGAATTTGTAATTAATGGTATTAATCTGATTTATAATTTTTCGGTTGTCTTATTTAACTTATTTAATAAAACAAACAATTTTAAAAAAATCACTAAAATACCAATTTTATGGCAACTCTAACTCAAATAAATACTTTCTTTGACTTCTTGGGTATTAATATAAGAAACATATAGGTAGTAGATAATTCCCTTGCGCTATGTGGTATTACATATTTCCTCATTTTTAAAATTTCTATAGTTTACTAAATTTATATTTTTCAATCATTCTTAATCAGATTTTAATTAAATTAAGCTAACTATTTAACTTTTATTACATTTTATAAAAAGCAAACATAAATATTTTATTCCCTTCTAAACAATCATTGTAATGGCTTTGGATTCAATACAAATATTAAAACTACAATTTACTAAATCTAACATCCAAATCTATTTACAACTCCTTATTCTTTATTTTTCTTAACACAAAAATACTTCAGTTACAGGGTTATGTAAATTCTCACAGTCTTTTAGGCGATGAAGCCAAAACCGGTGAATGATTTCAAAATTTAATATTAATTACGAGGGGTTGGCTTTGTTTTTGGTTATTTCATCATTCTATAAATCGCCAACTATGGATGTCTTCCCATGCTCCTAACTGTTCATTGGGAAAAGTCCCTTTAATTTAAATTGTTTATTCTTGTCGTTAGGATTGGGGGTTACGCTCCTTAGTCTGTCTGATAATTAATTTTACAAAATTCTTGATGTGAGAAGATTGAATGTCTAAATCTCTTAAAGGGAGAATTTTATTTTAATTTTATCATTTTAATAACTATATTGCCATATTGCTCCTAATAATATTTACAAAATAATAAAGCAACATTTTTCCTTTAATGATTTTGTTCGATTCTCTCCAATGAAACATTACTCATTCGTAAGAAACCCAAGTGTATCTGCCAAGGGCGCCGGCAGAATAATATAAAAGGGGGTGCAACCCTCTAACAAACTACTCTCCCTTCTTAAAAAAAGTATTTTGTTACATTTTGCTTTGTTATTACATATACTTCAATCTGTTAATTTTTTAATCTATTTTAATAGAGAAAATTCTTATGAATTCCTCGAATACATAAATTTAGTTATTCAGGCCACACCGTTTTATCCAGCTGTAGAGGGGAGGCAGTCAAAATTTGCCTAACTCTTCCAGCTACTACGTGCACTATTGAACGCACTTTTAGTACAATGCGAAGCATTAAAACATGGAATCGGTTTACAATGTCTCACGAGAGATTAAGTAGTTTGTGCATGCTCAGTGTGCATAAGAAAAGATGACTCAGAATTCATTGAAAAAGTTATAAGCAGATTTGGACAGCTAACAAGACGATAACAATTCTTGTTTGATTATACAATTTTTTAATTGTTATGTATCAATAATTACTTAATTATTTGTTCTTGAATAAAAATATTTTTAATAAAAAAATGTTATAATCGATTTTTTTTCTGTATCTCTTTAATTGTTTAAAAAAAGCCAGGGGGGTGCAAGTGCACCCCCTTGCACCCCGCTGCCGGCGCCCTTGGTATCTGCTACAGCCAAAATATGCAAAAAATACTACAATGAAGAAACCTCCATATAAAAATTGGACTAACCACCTTCACACCCTGTTTTTTCCAGACTTATAAAATTCCCTGACTTTTCTGTGCTTTTTCTAGACTGATAAAATTGCCTATTCTTTTCCAGATTGATAAAAATTCTTATCATTTACAAGTTTTTTTTTTCAGATAGATAAAATTCCCTGACTTTTCCAGACTGATAAAATTCCCCACATAGCAAATAAATTTCCATGCAATTTTGCCCAAGTGCTCAATGCTTGCAAGAAATAGGAGAAAAAGTCACTAGTAAAGAAATAGGAGAAAAAGTCACTTACGGTCTTGTTGCACAGCCTCTTCATCTAAGTACATGTTTGTTTTCATATTCCAAATTAACTGATGAGCCAGTAGTTGGGAATGTTTGCAAGCACTTTTAATAAATTCTGTCACATAGCCCATCTAATATATAAAAAATGTATTGCTGTTTTACACATGAAAATAATGAAGTTTTAACTAAACAAATAAATTTTTCTTTCAAAAAAATTTGTGTTGAAAAAATTTTGCCAGAGAAAAAAAAAAAAAAAAGGAAAAATACAAGGAGCATTTTGAATATCTTTTGATTAGAACAGGCATGCAAAGTTTAATTACATTTAAAAATTATAAGTACAGTAGGGAACCGATTATCCGGAACGATTGGGACCATCGATATTCCGGATAACTGATTTTTCCGGTTTTCTGAATCTCTACAAAAAGCCGTTTTTTTATAGTTAAACCCAACAACAACAAAAAAATTGGAAATAATCTTAAAAAGAAGAAAAAACGATGAAGTAATACACTAATGATTATTTCCAAAATGATGGTAAGGTAAACAGCTTTCAGAAAAGAACGAAGAATCCCAAAACTTATGAGGAAAAAAATTTTTTTTTTTTTTTAAAAAAGCGGGTAAAATTAATCGAATTTCGTTCCGGTTTTTTGGTTTTCCGGTTTTCTGATTTCCGGATAACGGGTTCTGTACTGTAATAGAAAAATTGTGAATAATGTTAATGCGAATTTAACTATTTCAGCAACTATATAAGTTTCTAAAGAAACTGTAAAGGTGGGTAATACCCAGAAACACATTAGTGAGGGAATAGTTTTGCTTTTTTAAGTATGTACTTTTAGAAGGCAGAATACAAAGTTTAAGCGAAATCAGTCTAATAGTTCCTGAGAAATCGAATTTCAAAAAAGTCAGATATTTAAATAAGTAATAATTTATCCCTTTTTTAAAAAAAAAATAACTAAAATATGTATATAAATATTCAATTTTAGAAAACTGACAATAAAGTGGTGTAAAAAACATAGATTAAATATATAACAAAAGTATTGTTAAGAATACTTACACTGTCATGTCTCACTGCTTGAACAAGTTGTGGAATGTAAAATAGTATCACATCCTGCAAACAGAAGAATATTTACATTTGTTATTTGCTCTTTTTTTGGAACTGAAAAGATGCTAAAGTTACAAATGCATTGTATACATTAACAAAAAATAAAGGTGAATAGAAATGAAATATTTTATTTATAAAATAAAACACAATTTTTTTTTTTAATATTTGCAAAAATAAGTCTAACCAGTTGTAAGAACAAACCAATCCACTTCGCAGTAATTTTTCGGTCCTTTTTTTAATTAACCATTTGCGAAAAAGAAATATCTATTTCTTAATCCTTAGCTGATTTAATTGATTTATATTTATTACAAGCATTCCACTGATCCCATTTACACGATGTATTGCATTTTTGTGCCTAAATAACTTACCTCACCTCAGTTTATCAGAAGTGAACTGCGCAATATTCTTTGCAATTAGTACTAGACTCTGCTAGACACCTAGGCATCTCAACATTACGTGATTTTCCCACTCTCCACACTTTTCCTCCCTCTGTTACAGGTTATTAGCAAATCTTTCTTTTTCTTCATGGCAGTACAATTTAGTTGAAATATACTGGCATGGAAATAAACATGATTTGCCAAAACCATAGTAAGAAAGAGGGGAGAAATGTGGTGAGTTTGAAAATCACACACTGTAATGAGACACCCATTCTATTTACAAAGAGTACAGTAATAAATAAAAGATGGTTGAAGCAACAGAAACTTCAATATTCAAATTTCTTCAGCAAAACAAAAGCAGCAAACCTTACTTACTAACAAAAGGCTTTTTTTAAGATGCATTATATTATACATTTCATAGGCTTATTTATGATACATTTCATGTAGTCTTGCAGTACAAAGAGATATTTTTAATTTTATTCTAAAGCTCTCATTTTAGAGAAATTATAATAGTACATAGTGAAAATTGAGGGGGGAAAACAATATGCAGATGCAAAAAAATCACTTTGAAATTGACTTGAATAACAGATGTATTTGGCAAAAAGAGGATCATACAAATGAGGCACTTTACTATAAGGCAACGATAAACCCCAGAAAAAAAAATTTCTAACTTTTCAAGACTGATTTAATTGATTTTCCATGCCTTTTATAACTATTGGCAGAAAATTTATCATTAATTTTTAAATTATGCTGAATTTTTAAACAGAAAATGTAGCAAAACATTTACATGAACCATTAAAGTTGAAAATAAACAATTTATTTTTAAGAAAAATAGGACTTTTAGTTGCCTTAAAAAAGGATTATTCATCTTCCTTGAATTGTTTGGTGTTTTAGTTAAATTCACTGATATTTCCCCCCGATTAATAAAATTCCCTGTATCTTCTCTATTCTCCTTGTTCTGGGTCCAACCCTGAAAACAATTAACATATCATTTGTTTAAAAAGTATAAAACAGCATTTGTTTCACTTACAGGGGGGAATGAAGAGAGGACTCGAACCGCATATTGAGCAGTGAGAGGGTGGCGAGGAAACTGCCGTGAAAAATAAGCCAGTGCTTTGATTGGAGGAACTCTAGCCCATGTTAACACATGTGTAAGCTGTAAAGAAATTTGTTGTTTAAATCGATGCGCTTACAAACATATAGCAAATTATTATGACTGTAAATGAATCCTTTACCTCTGACGAATCATTAATGATGCTTTCTGATGTAGTTAAGTACTGCAATGCCTCTGGTATGTACGAGACGCTGGCTGGATTACATTGAACTAATCTTGAAATTTCAGCCACCAAGACTTCTGAATTAGTAAACCTTAAATGAAAGTTTATACATTGTAATTTTTCACAATAACACAACGAAAGAAAAGATGTCAAATATTGTACTAAAAACTTTAACAATATATTACTCTATTTTTCTTTATTAGTACCATAAAGAAAAAGGCAATCCATGTGATGAATTTAAATCTGTGATTTCCTATCCTTCAAATTTAAATAAGTCTAAGAAAACTAATATATTATGCACCTAAACAAAGTATGAATTTCTCTTTACATTGTTTAGTTTATATCTTAAGGTTTATTATTGTATCAAGAGAAACTGGGGATTTAAAGTTGGTCGCTTTTAGAGGGGAAAAAATACAAGCTCGAGAGGCTTCACTGTCAGACATTGACAATGTATTACTAAACATGACTGCCATCTATTTAAGATTGATATCTTTCTAAGCCCCCTTTATGGGCTTATTAAATATTTGTTTTTACTTGCTGCATTTTGTCAAGTTCTCTGCTATTGAAAATAAAAAGAGAGTTTACTGTCTTTTAATAAATAAATTTAAACTGAAAATGCAAAAATCAAATTCTCAACACTTAAATAATATTCAAACAGAAAATACAGCAAGCTTTTACGCTACTATTGAAAATAAAATAAAAAATGATTTAAAAAAAAGCTTACTGTTTTTATACTTAAAATGAAAAAAAAGAAGAAAAAAAAATTCAACACATAAAAAATATTCAAACTGAAAATACAGCAAGCTTTTACACAAAACTAGGAAGAAAAACAACAGAAACTGTGGCATAGGTCTGATCTGATAAGTTCGTGAGTTTGGGGCACTTTAAAACAGGAGCTTAGTCTCAAAAACTCACCAGAGGTGAATGAGGTAAACAAAAGATTTCAAGAAAGAAGAAAATGCAAGGATAGGGACAAATAAAGGTGAAAAATAAACCAAGAAAAAATGCAATAAACTAGACTTTAGGGGCAATTGTGACACAAAGTGAAAAGCCCCGAAAGTAGCCAACTCGAATAAACAATTGAACAGTGTGCAAAAACTTGATAACAAGATATCAGTTTATTTACCATTCATATTTAATATAACTTTTTGAACTAAGATTTATAATTAAATGACCTACCACACACTTTTACAGAAACTAATGTAGAAAAAAACTTAGTTCTTACAAGAATCGAGATATTTGATTTTAAAATAGAGTAAATATTAATCTCGATATTGGATTTTAAGAGTGCGAAAATACAAATCGCGATATTGGATTTTAAAGTAGCATGAATATGAATCGCGGTTTAAGAACGCGAAAATACAAATCGCAGTAATGGATTTCTAAATGGACTGAATGAATGACTTTTTAATGAGGTAAATACAAAAATTGATGTTTGATTTTAAAATCGTGTGAATATGAATCACGATATTGGATTTTAAGAACGCAAAAATGCAAATCAAGATTTTGAATTTTAAAATCGCGTAAATATGAATCGCGATATTGAATTTCAGAACGCGAAAATACAACTTGCAATATTGGATTTTTGAATCGCGTAAATACTAATCACGATGCATAATTTTTAGATCTTGTGAATGCTAACAGTAACATTGGATTTTCAACTGGCGTGAATACGAATCACTACATTGAAATTTAAACTCGCGTGAATAAGAATAGCGATATTGATTTTAAAAACTTGTAAAAACAAATACAGGTATTGGATTTTTTAATCACGTTAATACGAATCACGATGCACGATTTTTAAATCATGAGAATACGATTTACAATGAGTAAGTTTAGAATCAGTAAATACGAAAATCGACGGATTATAGGTTAGAGACCTCTTGCCACCAGGCTTACCGAGGGAGGTTTTCGTGGTTTTCCACTCCATGTAACGCAAACGCTGATTTGTTCCATCAAAAATTCCTCCACGAAGGCAAATTTCTCCCAATACATGATCCAGGAACTCTCCTTGTAACATATGTATTTTAACTGTATAGAAATAACTGTAACTGTGAGGAGATGGATGCATTGATGTTCTGGATTGCTTGGAGGAGGTCGTAGTTCACGTTCAGTACTTGTTCTGTTCTGGCCTAGCATGTTGCTGTCTAATTTATAATGGTTAATAAATATTTTTTTTAATGAAACTTTAAGCTTTTCATTTCATAGAGTAAATAAAGAAACACTCTTGTCTTCTGGATTGGGTTCAAGGGTTCAAAATTGCAAGGCGATGGAGTTGAGCATTGGTAGATTTAAGTTCAAAAGATTGGGTCAGCTGTTCAGCAACAGTTATAAAACTATAAGGATTAGAAAAAAAATATCAAAGTAATAAATGCTTCAATACAAACCTGCAGGGTAAATAAACAGCTAGAGCAGGTGATATTTCCCAGGACAATCGGGCAGTTTCCCTCCACGTTTTCTCGGATATCTGTTGAGACTTCCAAGAAGAGATCATGTCTTCTTCAGGGAAACTATTCTCTTGCAAAGACATAGGGTTGTTCCACGTAATAAGAAACTCAATGTCTACGGCCTGCAAAGAAGTAAAAGAATCTCCAGAAAGTTGCATTGGGATTTTAAATTAATTCAACTTTTAGCAAGCTACATTTTCTACGGGACAAACTTTTTTAGGCTTTGAAGAATCATAGTGAACTAAGAATTAATAATGACCAATAAATAAAAATATTTTAATTGTTACAGCTAGGAAAAAAAAGTTCAACAAATTATTAGAATATTTTTAATTAAAATTCCTTGAACTTCTATGTACACTGCCTTTGTGAAAAAATTTTTTTAATTCCAGCAAGTTTCTTTTATTTTCTCATTGACAAATTGAAGGAAGCAAAAAGATACTTTTAAAATGCCATCAAGTTTCATTTGGCAATAACATTGTTATCAATGTTTTTAATACTGCCTTTTTAGTAATAATTTGATAGTAATTACTTTATAACTAGTAATTACTACATAGTAATTTGCAAAATTTAAAAAAAATGCTTTTGTTTTACTCAATATTAATACTTGTTAACTTAAATATTAACACTTAACTACTAACGTGTAATTTTTTATACTAATTTCCGACTATAATTTTAAAATTACACATTAAGGGAGATGTTACCAGAATACCATGTACAAATAATAATAATTTGATTTTTTTTTGTTATTTGATATTTGAAAATAAAGTTCAATGTTCATTTTTTTAAGTTAAATGAAAAGTATTAAACTTACAAAGAACACTTATAAAAAATATTAAAAAATATTTCTTTTCAAATAAATAAACTGCAGTCTGGATTTTAAAAATAAGTAAAACTAGTAATGGCTTAAATGTCATTCTTAAAAGCAGTTAGTAAGCTACTTACTAAAAGTCCTAAAATAAGATTTCTTTTCTTAACATAACCTTTGATGAAACTATCAGAGTGATTTTCTCGACGCCCGGACCTTCCCCCTGATGACCTGCGTGATATGGTTGACATGTTACTGCTGAGTGGCATGGTATTCATCCATCCAGTTGGGGGTGCCCTTGTCTGTGACAAATCAGTGCTGCTTCGTAAATCTGAACTCAGGCTCAATGAAAGATTTTGACTCCCGGACCCATCACTCAAATCTGTAAGTGACATCAATATTATGTGATATATTTGTAAAGGCTAAACTACTCTTGCAGTAGAAAAAAATTTGCAAATTAAAGGAAATTATTTCAGCAAGAATGTAGAATAAATTATTATACTGTGGAAAAGGTCTTTGTTATAGTACAGTTGAATACTAAAATTAATTTTTCCAAAATAAAATGGCAGCATGCTTTTTTTCTATTAGTTTTTTTAAGTTTTTAGATATGATGAAAGACTTAATTTAGAGCCTGCATGTAAATACATATATGTATATATATTATAATATAATTGCCAGGTACTAATTTCAAATAATAAATTAGTAGATTAAGATTTGCTCAAATTTTGAGTCTGAATATTTATTTGCGAGATTTTGCTTATAATGTTCTTTGGGTGTACACAGTGGACTGTAAAGGAATACATTAAAAATTCATGTCTGATTAAAAATAAAGTATGCAGATTAAAAATAATAAGACACTTTTTAGGCAAAAGAAGAAAAGAAAAAATGGTTTCATTAAAAACCGTGAGTGGCCTAACCTCTTAATGTCTAGAGGGTATTTTTAATAGACTACGCAACATTCTGATTTACTCCTAAAAAGTCTCTAAATACTTTAAAAAAAACAAAAAATTCTTATAATGGTTTAAATAAACAAATAAGTAGCATTGTAACAACAATTAAGGATCTGTTTTAATTTGTAAAGTGATAAAAACGAGTGATTTTCTATGAAGTACAACCCAAGAGAATAAAAATAAAATTTTGCATTTTTATAACAAAGCAGTCAAAACTAAGCTCACATTATTGTCATAATGCTGTTTAAAAGTAATTCTTTCATCATTAAGTAAAAAAACGTGAAAATATTTTTTAAAAAATGAATCATATGAATTTATTAATATACACCACCCTAAATTATTGAAGATAATTTTCTAATTAATATAAAGATACTGAACATTAAATTAATGGTGCAAGAATTTTTCATAAATATCGAAACCAAGAAGACTTACCACCCATCATGGATGCTTTCAAATATTTTTTATCTGTATATAAATTATTCCAAAACTTTATTAAAATTGTAATATCATCTCTCAATTCAGGACCTTTCTGCGTAGGACACATTGGCGGAGCGCTGCAATGAAAACAATTATAACTATTATTTCATTCAATGGGCAGCAACAATTCTTAAAGGTATAATAAAAATATTTCCTTTTAAAAATGTTTCTAGTGTTTTCGCTAAATTGGTTTTATTTTTCTAAATGTTTAAACTATTCATTTAGAAGCTCCTGTTTTACATTCCACCAGTAGTTCAGCAGGAAGAAAGTCTTTTTATCCTCTTATGTTATGTACTAAACTTCACTCTACTTTACACTTATAGACTGACCAGAAAAAGCAACTGATTTTTATTGTAAACATATATCACCAGGGATGTCTTAATGGCATAGAGGGCCCCGGAATACAGAAATATTTTGAGCCCCTATAACATGTCCTACTGTTTAAAATCGAGCAACAAAAAATCCACGTGCATAAAATTGATTATTTTTAAGATCTCAATATTTTTGAAAAAATTTGAGATGGTAACCATTTATAATCCTCAATACTTAAAATTTAAATAATTTTGAAAACCATAGAAAATATTTAAAATAATTAAATAGATAAAACGCATGACTAGGCGAAATGAAAAATTTTAATAAGCAATTTTAAGCGAACTTTTATTGTTTTTTTAGCATTGGGGAAGTAGTTTTAGAGACATGAACTAACCTAAGTCTTTCTCACATTAATTTGTTCTACAAAAATATTTTTTTAGGAAAGGAATGATATATACACATTTAAAAATGACATATTTATGCTTATTTATAGTAGGACAGATTCACTTTAGCAATTAAGCTCAAAATTTTTAAAAAAAATAGCCCGGTGGCTGAGTGGTAGCACTTCTTGCTCTTGTGCTACAGGTCCTCGGTTTGCTCCTCGAGCCGGTCAAGGTTGACTCAGCCTTTCATCCCTTTGGTGAGTCGATAAAATGAGTACTTAGCATATATGGGGAGTCAACACTGGGGGTTCCACATTGATTGAATAGGAAAATCTGCTACTGCATCCCAGAGCTCAAGGTCAAGAAAATTGCAATGGGCACAGTAGACTCTAGCCCTCTATGGGCTATTGTGCCACTGAGTTTAGTTTAAAAGCAGTTTTAGAGACACGAACTAACCTAAAACTTTCTCATTTGTTCTACAAGGATATATTTTTAGGAAAGAAATGATACGCAAGCATTAAAAAGTTACATATCTATGTTTATTTATAGTAAAACAGTTGCGCTTAAATAATTAATATCAAATATTTTTTTAAAAAATATGTGCGCAAAAATTTTATCGAGTCAAATTAAAAGCATTCATATAAAATACAAAAATAATGTAATTAATAAACAAATTTTCTATAAAAAAAAAAACGTTTGGTTTATATAATATGGCTTAAACCATATTCAATTAAACCAGCCAACTGCATTAAACTAATATACTTAAAATAATGAGACATGAAATAATTTTTTTCGCTTTAATACTTATCTAGTTTATTGATAATATAGTTATATAATATAATTTAATGTATTATAAAAATTATTACACATTCATTTGAATAGATTTAATCAACAGAACATATTTCATTGATTTGATTTATTCCATAGAATATATCTTTTAAAATTTCTAAGGCAATGCATTTCTTCTTCGTTTTGCTTTTAAAATTACTATTTTTCAAAAGTAGGATTCTCAAGGGTCCTCAGAGTGTTTGGAGCCCCCGGGTACTGCCCCGTTATGCCTATGCCTAAAGACGGTACTACCTATCTATCTGGAATTAAAGAGGAGAAAAATTACCATTCACACCAGTTTTCTGATACGAGAGAGGAGTGAAATTAGCCTCAATCATAGTAAAATAAAGAAAAACATTTGGAAGCAGTAAAAATGAAAAATTAAAAACCACCAGAGGGTTAAGAAGAGGGTTCTTTGTAAGATCTAGTGTTATTGTATCCATTTATATGATTACTTTTTATTTAATTATCAATGCCAGTAATGAATGGTTTTTAAAAATATCACAGTCCTATAGAGTATTGGAAAGACAAAGCACTGGATAAAAATATGCATGCCACTAGTAAACATAAATATTTTAATTTACATCAGAAATTTTTTAAACTGCAAATGCAAATTTAATTTTTTTAAATATAATAACATTATTTTTTTTACACACAAGGCTTAGTAAATTCTTTGGAAATTCAAATATATATTTTTAAAAAACCTAAAATTAATGAACTTACCAAAAATGGTCTAATGCAGCCGTGTATATTCTTTCACGAAGAACATTTTTGCACACAGTTCGGGGTAATATGTCGCCTTGCAATAAGGACAAGCCACAAGATAAGAGTCTGCAAAAATACGACATAATTAGACACATCAGACTATTTTGGAAAGTGAATAAGATTAGCAGAATTACCTACCTGAACCGGGTACTCATGGAAGCAATATGGCGATGGTTGTAATTCTGACGACCCACCGTCACTGGCAAAGAGTGATGCAAGATGTTTGCAAATATTTCAACTTCATTCATGTTGCAGTACTTGGCAACTTCAAGTCTCTCAGATAAAAACTAAAAATTTATTTCAGTTTGTGAGTCAATTGCTTTATTTTCACCAATCGATTTACTAAAAGAAATCATTAATGTAATTGTGTTAGATACCTTCACCCACAAAGAATGTGGACCAATGAAAGGACCATTTGGCTTCAATTCACAGCCTTCGTGAGCGGCTAAGGGATCCACTTGTTCTGGATCCTCTGCAAAAAGTCCAATTTGGCGATCAATGGTCATTTGCCAAGCGGCTGACATCTCCTGAAGAAACTGTTTTAAAAAAAACGCAAAGTTAAAAACATAAATATTTTTCAAATTAACTTAGCTTCGTTGATTGCTTAAATGTACAGTAGATCTATGTAATACAATTCTATGGAAGGTGTTTTCTACACTAGTACTGCAAACTCTTTACTGCCTCTGAGTTACTCTTTCCGGTGTATTTTGAAGCCATTTGGTTCACAACATGATGATTGGGTTTTAAGACTATCTTGAATAGTATTTCTTGTTTACATGTATCTATGACCTGATTTATTAGTTGCGTTTAAAACAGAATCATCAATTGAAGACCTGTCTTTTCAGGACTCCAGAATCACCATTTGAAAAAAAAATCTTTATAAAACACTTCTCACCTTGTCAAAAATATACCGGCTTAGAAATTTACACTTAAATGATAATTTGCAAAATGAACTTAATCTTGCTGCTCAAACAATATGCTAACTTTAAAGTATGATGCTACACTTTTGAAACAAGAACAGTAATAAACAAGTAAAAAGAGACCAAAACAGGACTGCCAAATAAGCAAGTACTTTCTGCCGAGTACACCTTTTTTTAACAATACATCTATAAATAACTAAAACAAATTTTCACCTCAAACTCACAGGAATTACTTAATATCATTAATATGTTATGAAATACAGCAGATTTGAGCTAAAAAATTAGATTATTTATTTATTTTAGTAAAAACAAAACTATCTGTTTGAAAATAATGCTTCATAAAATATGCAGTTGTATACTTTCTAATGGGAAGTAGAGCAGGTCAAAAGCTCGAATTTGTTGTAGTTTAACCTCCACATAAAACATTAACTTTGCAGGTGTGAAAAATAAAAATTTCATTTAAGTTCCGAAACTGAGCAAGAAAATAAATAGTTGGTAAGGGGTTATAATCTCTATAGCAAACCAGTTATAATGTTTTTAGTTTTATCCCCACAATTAAGAAATATTTATGTCTGCTTTTGTCTTAAAAAGTAATTTGAATTTGAGAATTATTTTACATTTTAATAGTGATTTGTTCTTGACAAATGCATTGTTTAGTAGATAAGCTTAATGATATGATTTTAAAACTTTTATTTCAGCTATGTACAACAACTTTCAGTGAAAATGCCTTCTTACGACTACACATATAAAACTAAATGATCAAATAACACAGGAAATTGATTCTAGGAGAAGAATAAAACAACATGACAAACTGCTCAGTGAATAAATGAATGAGTAACTCGATAAGTCTGCAAATCAATTAATCAAAATGTCAACAAATAAATAACCATTGAATTTAAGAATATAAAAAACAATAATTTAACTATTCAGTGGATAAACTGATTCGTTCATTCATGAATTTGTTAACATGAAAAATCACTCAATTATTGGTTTGAACGCATGTTAATCTGTTTAATCAATGTCTCATAGAATTAGTTACTTTTAAAACACTGATTAATTAATGAGCTAATTTGTATATTCATTGATTAGCTGATTCATGCATTAAACCTATTGTTGATATGCTCATTTAAAGATTCACTGATTCATAGATTAATTTTTTCTTTGATTTTGGAATTTTTTGATTTCGAGTTTTCAACCACCGATTTGTTTTTTGGCGTTATTTGCGTAATTCGGTTATTTCCTGTTATTTTTGTATTAAGAGTGAGTTCTAAATGAAACTTGCAGCAAATAATCAAAATTAAATGTTAATTTGTTTCATATGAAACCTTCCTAGTTATGGTGAATGTTCCCAGACTTTAAATGGTAACACTGTGTGCGTTCAAATTAAAATTAAATAAAAAATCTCACTTGTAGTTCCATGTCAGATCTGTCAGCTAGAAGCCACTGCCAACATGAAATAGCACACCTCATTGCTTCGTCTGTAAATAATTCCACGGGAGACCAGCAGAGGGCGTGAAGGAGACGACGATCAATCTCTACACGGAAGAAAAAAAGTGATTTAATAAAACTCAACAGTTTCTAACAATAAAAACAGATTAAATGGAGAACATACCTTTTGTGGCAATTAGCAGAGCACACACACGATTCAAGCATTTATCATGGCTTTCAGAATCTGTTCATAAAAGAATATCACATATTATATTAGGACAATTTTGCCGTTTACAAATGTTGAATTTGTAGACTTTGAAAATACATAACTTAGTTAAAAAGAATTTGAGTAGTTCAAATAATTTTTGTGAAAATAAGTCATAGCGTTACTTACACATACTCCAATTTTTAGAATATTTTATAAATTTCAAAATTTTTTACATGTTTCTCAACTCTGCAAATATGAAAGTTAAAAATCATAAAATTACTCATTATTGTTGCTTAAAAAACATATCGACATTATATTATTTTAAAAAAATCACATGATGAGCTTTGGGCAATATAATGATAAGCCCCATTTTGAAATTGTTTGTCCGTTTTTTTTAGAAGTAAAATGACCTTTTTATCACTAAAGACTGTCTTTTTTCTTGTTGCCTCTTTTTCTTAAAAAAAAGAAAGAAATAGAGCCCCTTTTAAACGCCCTGCTTTTTACAGATCTAGATTGAATTCTGCTATAATAGGGTGCATAGCCAAAATAAGCACCTTTCAAGTACTTTTTAAGGACTCTAAAAACATTCTTAAGCACTACATACAGTAACAAAATGCAAAATAATTTTCCAAAGAATGCATGATCATGTTAAAATAACTAGCTTCTGACAAAGAACTCTTTTCTTGATTACATTAGCCACCATAAAGAGATTGAGAGAATTTTTGGTTCAATTTCAGAGGGTGGAAAACGAAGCCTGAAATTGTAAAATACAGCAGAGTTGTACATGACAGTGCAAGAATTTCACTGAACCCAGCTTAGTAGATGCACATGCGGACTAGCAAGTATTTTATCAAACATGTAAAATGATTGGTGCCTTCATACACTACGAACCAACGGTATGCTGAAATGGATTGTGGTCAGATGAATTGTGAAAACGTTGAATAGAACAATGTGAAAAACAGTGCTTCTGCATAACACATGGTGAAAATTAACATGATAAAGAAAACAAAAATATCATTGTCAAAAATAAAAAATTAAGCACTTTTTAAAAACATGCAAAGAATAAGGTTTTTTAAAAAATGAAAATCAAAAATAATCACTTTTTATAAATGCTAAGTACCATGCAAGAATAAAAACTAAATATTTCACTGTAAATACCTTTGTTTTCCCATGTTTTGGCCAAATCACTCAAGAGTTTATTGGTTATGCCCTCTACAAACTCTGTCGAACCATCCCCAGCAGATAATAATCCTACAATCTAAAAAGTAACAGTTTTATTATTAACACTAGGATTTAATATATATATTTTTAATTATATAATGTATTTATAATGACTTAAAAGAATAATTTAAAGAGATATTTACAATCTTTGCTTGCAATATGATAAATATTCCTTGCTATTGTCTTGTTTCATTGATAGTTATTAATTTTTCAAATATATAGTCGAAAAAGAAAGCAAACCTTTGTTTCATGAAGAAATTAAAAAATGAAACATAAAAAAAGAGATTTAAAAAACAAATAAGAAGGTAACAAATTGATAGTGAACCAACATATAGAGATTTATATATGTGTCACATGTAAAGCATGCTATTATAAAATGTTATCTAAAATTGCCAATTAAGTGAAACATAAGAGATGTTTGATCTAGTACATGCGAAACATGTATTGTCTAAATAAGAATTATACTGAATATTTAATATTTGAATTGTAAAAAATAAAAGATGACAACCCACCTGTCCAGCAAAATGGCATCTTATATGTAGTGATGCGACAGATTCAGAGTAGTTGTTTTTGACACAGGGAGGCCATTTATCAAGTGTTGTATTCTACATTAAGATAATAAAACAGAAAGTATCAATATACGGATACTTTTCATTCACAATCAATACATTTTCATTTAACATTGAGTAGATAACCTACAGATAAGGGTGCAGAGACTGCATTGGGGCCAGAGAAGTTAAGCACACTCTCTACGGCCATTGCTAAACCACTATGATGTTTTAAACCTTCATTGGCATGTTGACAAACAGAAAGATATCCCTGCAAGATAATACATTAATAATTAACCATAAGCATAGCTGGTTAAAGTCTGATTCTTTCTTTTAAAGCATAATCACTTAACCCTCTCTGATAATATACATTATACTCTCGATATCTCGAACTTTAATGCCTTGAAAACCTTGTTATGTTGTAAAAACATTTTTTCCTCTGGACATTATATATCTACCTAATGATAATTTGAATTTCTATATCAAAGGGTTTCTTCTCAAAACCTTGTTATGTCAAAAAAAATTCGAAATAGAAAATGAAATTCTTTCAGAAAAATCATAAAGTTTATCTTTCTAGAATCTTTCGGAAGTTTATTGTAAGCCAATAATTTTCAATTCAAAGGATAATTATTTTTGTCTTACTTTTAAAACTAAAGTAATAATTGTTGTATTTAGACATATAGTCAGCTATCATTACATACATATTTATCAGAATTTATTCTCATGTTTTATGATTCTATTTTTAAAGTAATATTTTAGAGTATATTTTTCTACTTTTTAGAACATACTTAGTTCCAAAGTTTGTTAGTTATCTCCAGTTAAGTTAGCTATATCTAAGTTTAGTTAGCTATCTCTAAGTTTAATTAGCTATATCCAAAACTCGCCATCTCGAAATTTTTTTAGCGTCCCTTCAACTGTGAGATATCAAGAGTATACTGTATAATGAATATTACATAAAATTAAGAAAGATATTAATCAGCATGGAAAAATCAGAATTTTAAAATTACAAACATTTCTTTGTAAGGAAAAATATTATCTGGCACTGGAGTGACGGCATTTTTTATAGCAACTTTTTCAATGAAAATAAAATGTATGCAACTTTTAATTGTAAATAAAAATATTTTAAAACTGTAAATACAGCCAGTTTATACAGTACAAAAACTAAATTGAACTTAGACAAGAATACATTTTGCTGAATAAAAATATTAGAAAATAAAACTTCAGTAAAGAAATTTCTTTATATATAATACACATAAAGAAATCACAAAAAATTTTTAGTAGGAAAATTCAATAAACATAAACTCATACCACTAAATGAGATCGTGTAACAGTGGGTGCCCACTTAACAGCTTCTTGTAAAATACCCTGACTTCGGGCAGCAAAATCATTGACAATATTCTGTAACAGATAAAATTTCAACTAAGTCACATCACAAATTATAAATTTTACACATGAAACTGTTAAGTATAAATCCCAGCATTATTTTAAAATTGAATATAAAATTTAGTTTCAACATGAAGTTTATTATTTTTTTATAATAATAATGATCTTATTGTTGGCAGGAAAAAAAATGACAATGCTTACCTCTCTTATTTCCAAAGTATCAGTCAAAGTCAACTTATGAGATGTTCTAGGAACAGTCAACTCAGGATTATCCTCATTTGAATCCTTCACAAAAATAAGGACAACGTGAATGAATTCACATATAAACCAGTTAATACTAGTACAAAAATTATTATTTCTTGCTCATTTACTTTTTTAAAACATTTTTCCTTTTAACAATACACTGAATAATTTTAAAATAACAAGTGCATATGACCACATAATCTAAAGTGTTCAATTAAATGAAGAAATAAGGTAGACTAAACCGTATTAAATATATTTTGTTAGAACACATTAATGAAGAAAAAAAATTAAAGAATATATAAATAACAATTTTTTGCTAATTTTTAAAAGTATACAATGCATACAAATTAAATCATTTTATGTTATTAGAAAACTGTTTATTATTTTCTATCAATGGATAAACATTTAAAACAAAATTCCCATCATATTATATACATTAAATTCCTCATTAACTTCCTTTTTCAGGTTTAACTTATTTAACACAACAAGTTTTATACTGCTTCAATATGAAAAGCGGCTCTAAACTAATTGAATATTTTCTTCTATCAGATGTAACTTTTGATTTAAAAAACAATTTATCTTTCACAATTGTTTTACTTAAACAAGATCAGTGCTATAAACAAAATCATGTACCTAATAGTAGTCCTGTTTATGAAAAAGAGAAGCCATTTAAAGAGGGTTTTAAACATTTTAAAAACATAGTTTGAACTTCAGGAATAACATTAGAGATTGATTAGAAGTTCACAAACAACTGTATCTTATTGCTAACAAAATCAATATACTCTCAATTTTTTCAACAGTCAAAAAATTACATACCCATTTTAAGGATAAAGATAAAATATGCAAGATATCGAGCATTGTCCACAATACGCGGCCACTCCATAATAAGTGAGGAAATCTAATAAATTGAAGAAAAAAATAAACATTTTGTAAAGCATTCTTAATTAGAAACAGTGGATATTTGAGAACTATGCATTACCTATCAACAAGCATGGAAAGATGACGATCAGCTACACGCCTGATTTGTTTTTGTGGATGATTAAATTTGACTAAAAGAAACGTTGCATGCTCTTCCAACTCATCATCACGATGTTCATTACGTGACTAAAAACAAAAGAAAGAAGAATCCTCCAGATATAACACACAAAAGAAAAAAATCAATAACATATATCACTAAAAAAGAAAAATCATTTACATATAACACAGAATAGAAGAAAAGTTATTTTCTTATAATACCCAAAAGAAAGAAAAATCATTCATTTATAACACAGAGAAGAAAAATATCCTTATGAGTAATATAAAATAAATTTACTGTTAAAGAAACCTTAAATTATAAATGATCAGATATAGTTTAACTGTAATTTCAAAATCACTGCCCAAAAATATTGGCATTGATTTTAATTATTTTTCAAAGTTAGGTGGTAGTTTATTAGGTGGTTTTGTTAAATTGAAAACATTTTTGTCACCCAAAAATCAAACTTTTTCTATAAATTAACACTTAAAAAAAACTATACAGCATATTCTCTTTAGCATGAATGTATAACTTTTAATAAAAGTGCAAGATAATAGGTAAAAAATAAATAATAGAAAATCAAATTTATTTTTTTCCTTTTCTTTCTTTGCATGTCATTCAAACAAGGAATATTTTCTTTTTATCATATAGATGAGATGCATTAGAACAATTTGTTTGCAATTTTAATTCGAGGTAGAATTAAAATCATGAAGAGAAATTTTTTTATATCAGTTTTAAATTAAAATCAAGATGCATGAATTTGAGTATCATTATAATATTGCATTAATAAAATATCAATTTGAAGACTATGTAGATATTCCTATTAACAGCTCCTGAAAAAGCAAACGACAAAAACAAAACAGAAACCATTGTGAATCAAGCTTGCAAATCACACGGATTTATATAGAAATCAATTCTTACTTATGTATGATTTGAAATTCATGTGCTGCAATAGCAATGCAATTAAAAATATCAGGATTCTGAAACATATGTAGTAATGTGGCGTAATAGCAGTAAACCAAGTGGCAAAACTATGTGGATTTACAATTTAATAGTCACAAATGAGTACATCAAAAAAAGAAAGAAAGTAAGATTACTAGGTAGTACCACTTAATTTTCATGGGATGTAACATTGCTTTATAATGTCAAGATTTTAAAAAACTAAACAAATATTCATATAATTACAAAAAAAAAAAAAAAAAAAAAAAAAAAAAAAAAAAAAAAAAAACAAGAGTAAGATCATATAGGTTTACAATAGAAATTCACATATTTTAAAATAATTTTGAGTTCAAAATTTGATTCTTCTACTCGATTAATTAGAACATCTACAGTAAGTAATTTTTCAAAATCCGAATTCTACAAACTCCCAAGCAGTCTAGATTATCAAGAATGAACAGCAGTAAACTTATATAATGTGAGTGATGCATGACATTAAATGTCAAGGAAAGTAAATAGGGTATAGAAGTTTATTTCACACTTTCAACAATTATATACAATAATTCTACAAATTTAAATAAAATTTTCTTATTCTACTTTCAATTGTAACTCTGGGAAGTCACATAAGCTGAATAAAATATTCAATGGTACCTTTGCTGACATGACCTCCAAGTATGTTTGAAATACTTTATCAGACACTGCTAAAATGCATTGCCACATTCCAGCCTTGTCTTTCTGAATGGTAGTATCTTCGAGATACTGAATCATGCAGTGGAAAGGAGTCTTCTCTTGAACATGACGAACCCTATTAAAAAGAACACATTATTATTTCTGATATTTAATTAGCGTATAAGGTGAGCCCATTTAAAAAAAACGGCTATCCAGTGAATAACTGCTGATTTCATTTTCTTATTTTTGATTTTCACACACTAAGATGCAATCATAACACTTTTTATGAATGTCAGCAACAACCATTTAAGTACTTACTATGTTTTAATTTGCCTCTGTTGGCAACAGAACTATTCATTGATTGATTGTTCAATTGATTGCATTCACCTGCCTGTAAATTAGTTGAATAGTTTGGAACTTTTGAAATATCAATTTGAATTTTTAGATTGAATTGTGCATTTATTAAACTGAAAAAGTATTAGAGCCATAATTTACAAATCATTTGTCATAACCCAGATATTTTCAGATATAAAAATACATATTCATAAAAAGATGTATGTTCAATTAGAAAAAATAATTTTTTAAATCAGAATTTCTCTTAAAACTAAATTTATAGGGTGAAATGGAAATCTAACTGCTTAAAACACTTTTTTTAAAAATGAAACAATAAAGCAATTAGCAACCTGAAGATAATTGCAGGATGCAAAAGTAAAATAGCATCGGTTCAACGTTAAACCAGTTTCCACTTTAAAAAAAATCTTAGTTACTTAACAACTGTCAATTTAGCAGAATATAGTCATCACTTTATGAACAATCATGGGACAAAAACACTATTTTGTTTTAAGATATAACGCCTATTTTTAATTTTATTACAAATAAATTTTATATTTTATTTGGCATTTTTATTATTCACAGCTGGGGCCGGGATAGCATGGTCTGCAGGGTGCTGGATTCACGTTCGTGAGAACGAGAGTTCGAATCCAGCCAACCGAAGACTCCCTGTGTAGTAAATGGTAACTAGTGCACGCTAAATCTGCCGGGTCAAAAATTCTCCATGCTCTATAACAAATTATACTTCTGGGGGTAAATTTGATCATTCTCTGGTTCAGGTCAAAATTACAATCTGTGGATGAATGAATGGATGTATGAATGAGTCCTCCCCATAAGCGGGTGTGACGTATTAATGTGGAGTGGAAGTCGAATACTTGGCCAATAGATGGCGCCACTGGAAAACAAGAACAATCGCATCCCTTGCCTTAATAGCCTACGACAACAACAAAACCTAACCTAACCTAAACCTAAAACCATAAACCTAAATTCCTCTTTTAGACTGAAATCTTCCTTTTTCCACTGTGTGTTTAAATCTTATTAAATCTATTTGACTAAAAAAATAAAAAAATCGCGTTAACTGCTATGCAATAAAAAGATCAACGCAAGTAACAAAAAATTAACAAATGGGATTTTTAAATTTATATGCTTGGTATTTTTGCATGATAAACTACATATTGCAAAAAAAAAATAATAAATAAATAAATATTTCAGAAATAAATAATTCTTTTTAAAATAAATTCTATTTTAACATTCATAGCGTTGGCGATAGAAAGATAATAAAGTCAAGCCACTTTTCACAAAATTTATAGTGAATCGCTGGTGTTATATTTTTCAATTGCACACAGTAGTTTACACAGAAATAACTTTTCTAATATTGTATACTCAGTAATTAAATTTAATTAGTAAGAACTTTACTTATTAAACTAAAACACATAACTTTTCTAATATTATTTATTCTGTAACAACATTTAATACATAATAATTTTAATAAGTAATAACTTATTAGTAATAACTCATTAATAACTTTCTAATTTATTTATTAATTAATTTACATATTAATAACTTTACTAGTATCGTCTAATTTAAAATAAATTACCTAAGAGTCTCCAAGTGATAAACAGACAGTAAGTAGGTGCATTGTGCAAAATTCAATTTGTTAATCAAAGGAGTCACATCAGCTTGGTGGTCGAGTAAAGCCAAGATTTGATTCCTCAATTCTTGCAACTCAGCCTGTTTAAAAAAATAATATTAATGGAATACAAACACCTACAACTCAGACATTATTTAGTGCCATAATTAGAGCAAGATATTGATAACCTAAAAATTCTTAAGAAATTTCCTTTAATTCCCCCAAAAGACCCTAAAAATATAAAAGATTCTATTAAAAGGAAAAATATTGTGTTTAAAAATTATTAAAATCATATTTTATATTAGTTTTTTTAGAAAACAAATTCTAAATGCTAACTTGGTATTTATAAACATATAATTCATGAATAAAATAAAATTAAAATAAATAACTGATAAAATTAAGTATGAATTTATTAATTTTTAATTAAAATTTTCAAGAAGATCAGAATTGCATTGTGTTATAAAAGGAATTTTAATATTCTTCAAATTGTAAGATGACTGTGATTCAACATTAACACTTATTATTGGAGATTATTTAAAGTAACATGATTTAATTCAAAATTTATTCTAATTAATAGAGATATAAAAATTAACTCACAAGCAAAATATACTCGGAAAAAATCAAATATTATAAAAAAAATTCTTATTAATATTATTATTAATAATATTATCATTAATAAAATATTATTAAAAAAGAAAAAAACTTTAAAAAAACAAGAATAATGACTTATAAAATAAATAACAAATAAGTAAAAATTCTTTTATCATCAACATCCTGGCCCTGGTCATAATGTTAATAGAATATAGCTCAAAATAAACAAATAAAAAACCTTAAAAAATACGCTAAAAATTGTATAATAAAATGTAATCATAAATAGATTAAATTTATACAAGGTTTAGTGTATTTTACAATTGTAATTATAGATGGTACGTTTATTGAATTATATAGAGCCAGATAGCACTTAACTTTAAAAAAAATTTTATAATCTAATAAATAAAACCACATATAAAAAATTATAAAATCTTAATAAATCAAATAATAAAAATAAAAAGTATTATAGATCCCTCTCTCATTTCAATAATTTCATTATCAAAGGGTATGTTTGATCGAGAAGTTATTACGCTGTAACTACAGATGAGCTAACAACCAGAAAAGCATGTTTCAGTACTTATCTGTGAAACTTTATTTTCAAAGAATATAACAAATTTATCAATGACACTTTTTTGTTTGAAAATTGTAGTCCCTCATTTTGTGAAAAGTGTCTTTTGTGGTTTATTGAGTTAAAATGTTGCCTTCACAGTTCTCTCGACTTATATTATTTAACAAAAATGGTATCCCTGAACAAGCATCTTTTTTAAAGCATTTTCCACATATGAAGCATTATTTTAGAGGATAGTCGTATGTATATGTCAATATAGAAAAAAGTTACGCTGTTGCCAGTTTTTCTGTTACTTAAAATGTTTTTTAAGTAAAGCATCACTTTTTTAAAATCGATGTAATTTTTTTTAGCTATGAGTTAATATTTGCAGCATTTCGTGCTTGCAGAATGCAATGACCACAAGGGTCACTACATTTTTTCTTACAGTGAAGAAAATGCCTTACCACTGAAACAGTATCACTTCTTATAGCGGAATTGTACTGAAGTTCAGATCTCAAGTGCTCCCTGGATACCAAGAGTGGAGATTTAGCAGCTATTTCTTTTAGTTGCTCAAACCATTCTTGAGGCCATAGACCTTCACAAAAAACAGTTTTAAGTAATTAAAAAATTAATTAAATAAAGTTACAAAAATTTAAAACAATGATGTGATCAATACAAACGAGTAGTTAAGAGAAACATGCCTATGAAGTCAAAATTGAAGAAAAGTATTCCGGAGTCAGACTCTGACTCCAGTTAGATTAAATTTAGGCCCTGTATGCTAAAAATAAAAATCAAAGTTTTTGAGCTTTCTCATGAAGAATATACATACAAATGCTTATAATTAATAAAAAATATGACTCAAATAAATATTGTAACAACAATTTAAGCTATAATCTATCACAAATTTATTGAATCATATTTGAGCATTTTTAAGCCTAAGAAACCATTGAAAAATCGATATTAATAAATTAATACACTCCATTGTTTATTCATTTGCTGGTATAAGACTATTCTGGTGTCTAAGCTTTCAAAATGTTTCTCAAACTGATAAATAAAAATACCTGTTTCAGATGTGAAACCCATGACGACACAGTACAACCAAAAGTCACGGGACAATTTCAATAGCCTAGGTTTTGGACTGGAAATGGGTGGTAAACGTCGAAGGAGCTAGAAAAATTTAGAGATACAAAAATCAGCAAATATTTTAAATTTTTCGAAAGGTTTATAAAAATTATTAAAAATAGAAATAAGACAAAACAAAATTTCTCTATATTGAAGCTTTGTTTTCTTCTTTTTAAACACTCAAAGAAAATAAATTTAAATATTTAAAAAAAAAATTACAAGCAATGTAGCTATTCATTTACTTTAGTCATAGTTTCCAGCCCAATAATTACATAATAATTCGGCCACAATGCATAATTTTATTAAAGATATTAATAAATGCAAAAATTTAAAAATATAATTAACACATTGATAGCCACATTAGTCACTGGTGATTGATGCTGGGCTTTTTGTTTTGGCTTTGTCATTCAGCAATAACTGACAAAGCAAAATATGGTATCAAACTTAAAACTAAAAAATTTTCAGTATTTTAAGTAATTACTGAAAATGTATTTCAAATTTACTTAATTTTTATTTATTACAAATCAAACATTCATTTATTTCAAATTATTAGTAACCTGCTTCCTATACCACAATACGAGCATTTCTGAGTAGTGCATGTGGACCGAGGGGCATTCCATTACAAATATGTGCGCTCAACATGCTAACTAGTATTATTTTTTCACCTTCTATTTTTGAAAACAATTATTCATTTTAAGTACTTATGCATTAATGTAAATGTACTCCATAATAAAGATTTGCAATGGATACTGAAAAATAATAGGTCATACTTTTTCCCTAAAACTAATGTTTCAAATTTGGGGTGATTAGTTAATATATTTCAAAATTAAAAATAAAAACAGTTGGATGATTCAAAAAAAAATTTCATGACAGACGCAGTTATTAATTTATAAAACAATTGACTAATAACTCTGGCACTTCCCCGCTTGACTGTAAAAGTGATGGAAAAAACTTTTAAAGACATATTACTTCTATCGCTTTTCAATTTGAATGACATTACTTCTTTTGTTGGACATGTTTGTGTTCTGTCCAGCAAATGTTTTAGTTTGGGAAACAATAAAAATCTGCAGGTGCAATAACTGGAGAATATGAAGGATTATTGATTTTTGCCATCTTTATGTCAGATAAAAAAGTCTTCACTAGAAATGCAATCTAAAGCCAAGCATTGGGGAACAAAAAAAAAAGGCAAATCCTTTCTGTTGAAGAGGAAAGGCTTCAAAATGAGATAGAGATTGTTTCTTTATGAGAAATTCAGATTGTTCTCTCATTGAGAATTGTTTATCAAAGTTGGACTTGAATTTCTGAGACAGATGGAAAAAAAAATCCCACTGAGTAAGACCTGATTTTACACAGAATATAACGTCTGGCTTCATTTGTACCACAATGGCTCCCACATTGCTTTGTTCATAAAGCATGTTTTTACAAACGAATAATAGTCTCACAACTTTGTACACACAAGCTTCTAATTTTTTTCTGAAAAAATTGCTTGAGGGAACAAAGTTTGAAACCAATGATAAAACAAGAAAATGACTATGAACTTGACAAGAAAATGACAACAGTTCTTTCTGAAACTTTTACAGCCGAGCCCAGAAGACAATAATTTTAAAAGGAATTTCACTTTACAGGAAAACCTAAATTAAAGTACTAAAGAAAGTGATTAGTGTATTAATGAAAAAATAATGTAAGCGGTAGAGTAAAAAATAAGATATTATAAGAGAATAAGAAAGATTAGAAAGAGAGAATAAAAAAAAAGGTTATTCAAAACCCGAAGCACCTTAAATAAACATAGCTCAAGCACCTTACTATTGCTATGAAGTAAAGATTACCAGTGGTATAGTGATAAAAAAATTTCTACAAGAACACAATATGCTATATGCAATTAATTTTGGAACTTTCACCCATATTTTCATTATACGTAAAGGCTTTTTCTTAGAAATAATACTTTTAATTATCCTCAGAGAAATTTTTTTGCTATATTTGGTGACTCATCACACCATAATTTGATGGGAAATGCATATCTAGATAGTAATTTAACTTTAAAAAAATTGTGGACTTAATATTTTTTTTTTAAATTTCAGAAATTTTTATATTCAATTTTTTAAGCTTATGCACACAGCATATCAGAAATTTGCGATCTTATCACCAAAAATAGGGGATTGACTTATACATTAGAGTACACAGGTCATATATTTAAAAATAGAAGTACAAGGTTATATAAAAAGCTACTTTCCTCACAATTGACTAATAATCCTAATTGAGCACAAGTGTTTTTAAACTTACTTAATACATTAGTAAAGTTTGCTTGCAGATTAGTAGTATTAAATGAAACTTACACTAAAACCTTTTTTTCAATAAAAGAAGTTAAGATTATTAATTGAAAATCAGTAATGTAATTGCTAAAGTTCTGAAACCATGTTCCACCTTACTAAAAAGTACCAGAATATCATTCTTGCCTCATAACAACTCTAAAAATTACTACATAAAATGGGTTTGTAATATTCACATAAAAGTTTTCCTATCAATCCTAGAAATTAGTAATTGCAATCTAAACACAAAATGAACAACATGAATAGGATCAGTAGTAATGGAATTTTCAACTTACAACAGATATTACTGGAATAAGTACACCTAAGTTTCCAGCACTGCTTGATGCCTGTAAAAAATATAACAGTTATTCATTAAAGGAAATAAGAGTACATGTTAAATTTATGATATATTTATCAATAAAACCTACCTTGAAAGCAGCAGGTGCTCGCTCACTGGCTCTCTTTCCTTCTAAGCCCAGCTGAACAAAGAGTTCGAGCAAGCGCACAAGTAGCTCATTCTGTTCAGCCTCCCCTTCTAGATCAGCTGCTATATTAGCCAATGCATTAATCACTGACAATGATACATGCCTATTAATGAAAAGTTTACTTCTTTCTAACTAACAATAAATAATTTGACATATTCAAAATGAACTAATGCAAATAGAGAAACATTTGAGGAAGGATCTCATGAGTTTCTCCATTTATTTAAATGTGCTCTAGAGAGATTCAATTAAAGCAACCCCAAGTATTAGCTTTACGCGCAAGACTGGTAATTATTCGGGACATTTGAGTAACTCAGTTCTTTTTAAGATGCCCTATAAAAAGCTTAAAACAACTTAAATCAAGCTACTTTTCAGATAAATAATCATGACTATGCCAATGAACTTTTTTAACTGATCATTTATTCATGGAATACTACACTTGTTTGAAATATCGATGTAGGTAAAATTATAACGTAACCTAACTTTAAATATGTATCTAGACGTTCTTTCTCTTCTTTATTAATAGCTGAAGGCGAAGATTAGAATAATTCAGAATACCATCATTACTTATCCTTGATGCGCATGTTTGATTATTTTATTTAAATGTTCAAATACAACTCTTTTCTTGTGTTCGAATTCTTTACTTTATCTATGAACTGATAAAATAATTGTTAATGCACATATTAATAGATGAATAAAGAGGTAGGAATATATATTTTAAGTAGTGACACACTTTTTTTTAAAAAAGCACCCAGATATTCAGAAGTCCTGGGTCCTAAGAACCCACAAAATCACTGTAATCACACTAACCTGTAGCCCTGCTTCCTACTATCAACGCTTCCAACATTATAGGCAGAACTTGATTCTACAGTGATCATGGTGAACATTTTCATCACTTCTTCATGAACGTGAAGCTGAAAATATGTTAACTTTTTAACTGTCAAGTTATTTTGATAATTTGGGTACATAAATTGTCAATTTCTCGATTCAAAATCAAATATTCAGCACAAAATAAAATATACTTAGTAACTAAAAATAGATATTTTGAATTTCATTTACAAAAATTTTAAGGCTTTGTAGCCATTGCATATTTGCTTCAGGCAGCTGCCCCTCAGCGTGGCAGGGGTAAAGTTCGCTTATATTATAGCATTATTTTCTAAAAATTAAAAAAAAATAATTTTACTACATTCTGAAAAAAATGTATCTATATAACGTTTCAAAGAACTGGATGCCGTTCTGCAACAAAAACTTTTGTGCACTTTGAACATAAACCCCTATCCTTTGAAACCTTTTAAAGTAAAGTGCTCTCATTCACTGTTCTAAATTGCGTCTAAATTAACTTTTCCGGAGATAGATTTGGTTTTGACAAAGAGATGAAGACTAAATAATATGATGCATTTAAAAAAAAGTTACCCTGAGTAATACTCGGGCATTAAAAGGTTACGGATTTTAAAAAATAAAAAGCTTTGTGGGCTAAAGAGAGAATAAATGACTGAAACAAAACTTACGTCTCCTTTGGCTATGACCATGCATCCTAGCTGATCCACAATGAGAGAGTCTAACCTAGAAGGTGGCTGACAAAACCTCTGCTGGAAGAACTGCAGAATGGATTCCATGGTGCGAGGAGTGCTTTTCAATGCCACGGCTACGTGTCCCAGAGCAACAATTGTGTTGGTTGACACCAGCGTTGACTCCCTGCAAATTTTCACACAAACTTTTACTAATAGATCACCACAAAGGAAATGATTAAGCAGACATGGATAATATACTCAAACGTGTGAACACCGTTCAAGGAAAATTTGCTAGTATTTACTCATTATTAAAATAAGAAGGAAAAAAAAGCTTTAAAATATAATGATGTTATATGCATGTATGCATCACTTTTTATTTAAAATGGTAATATCAATATGTAATTTATCTGTAATATTTGTCAGTGATAAGACATGGTGAAACAATTGAGTTTTAATTCTCTTTATTTTCATACTATTGTATATTGTAAAATAAGTAGCGCAAGAGAACAAGATTAATTAATGTAGAAAATTTTAAAAATGATTCTTATAAAAATATCTATTACATGTTTGCATTGAAATGCCTCTGAGTGAACATTTATCAAAAAGAAAGTCAAGCAAAAGGATAAGTAAGGTAAATCCAAAACTAGTTTTATATTTATCTATTCCTAAAACTGCTATCTTTAAAAAAATGTAAGCTGATATGTATAATAATCAATACAGTCTTTTAAAATGAAAACATTTTTTAAAAGTGATTCTTGAACAAATGCTGTCAAAAGTAAGTAACGATTAAAGTGTTTAAACTAGTTACAAAAGTTAATAAATTGCCAGAGGATAGTTTTTTAATTGAGAATTTATGTTGCAAAAAGTGTTCCATTTTATCTAAGTCCGAAATTAAGTAAGACAGGAAGTAAAGATAGAGATTTAGATTTAGAGATAGAGATTTAAACAGCAGAGATAGTAGAGCCAACATTCAGGATTATAGAACAGGGTAGGAGGAGTGCACCACAGTTTGCATAGAACTAACTAGCTGAATACTTGTGCTTTGTACAGGGTGAAAAAGTAAAAAATCAATTAATCTGTTTTGATCAACAAACTCATTGCACAAAACAGAAAAACATCTACTGACACAATAAACAGAGCTTTAGCAATTCATTATCTTTTATTTATAACTATTTTTTGCTCTTCTCAGTGGTTTTACATTACAAGATTGAGCAAAACACGCCATAATGCTGTTGATTGAGGTCAACTCATAATAGTAAAAATTTTCTCTGGTACTTATTCTTTTCACGAGTCTCTAAAATGCCAATTACCACAGTACCTAAAATAGGTAATTTGGTATGCCTTGAAACGAAACCAATAACTATACAGCCAGTATTACCTATAATCAAAATTATTAAAACACTATAGATATGAGTAATAGTATCCAGTTCGCACGAGATCAATTAAAGATGAGTACATTCAGAGCAGAACAACAGAATTTAGAAGTATGACCTTTAGTGGCAAGAGGAAAGAGCAATTATCATGCGGTGGTAGCTGCTTATTACAAGAACTGTCTAGGACAAATGGTGTAGAGATTATCCTGAATGGTGGACACCACCATACCAATACAAATAATTGGCACAATTATCGTTATTTGAATCAAAGTAGGCATCAAAGTTGATCATCCATCAAAGAAGACTGCATCAAATCAAAGTTAGCAACAATTACAAATATAGGGAACTTTTTATAAATTTATTTAATTTTAAAAACAACTTCTCTTTTTTTCCTAATAAAAATACAGGGTAGATTAACACAAGGCAGCATTAAAAGAAACAAGAATTCGGTCGAATGAAGACGTAAAAAGGAAAAGCAGCGCAGATTATGAAGGAGCTCACAGAAGAAGATTTCTAATAATGTTTCAAACAATGAAAAATTTGCATGGAGGGATAGAGCAGGGATATATATTGAAAGTGATACTAAATAAAAATGTTTAATTTCAAAATATATTGTTTTAAGGCACTCTCATTATTTAATAGAAAAAATTTGCAAGTAGTCCATACTCGACATAATGCACATTGTTGTGTTTAGATAGAAATCCTAATGAGAGATAGCTATGTTGTAATTGGAATTCGATATAACCTTATAGCAAAATTCCACTTTTTTTTACTAAACCGAATTTTACATTTTATATTCCTTTCAAAATATTTAATGGCTGGTCTATCTTAAGAAAAACAAGTTTTAATATAGCACATCACTAATAATATTAAACTGATACAGCTATATAATAATCTAAAGAAGTATGCTCACATGTCACTCTTTTCAGCTTGATACAGTCTATTGGACACAGATGCTAGAAATGCCTGGACACAGTGGGCGTCATTTTTTAATCCAGCATTAAGAGCTCTGAAACAAAATAACTGGTTTATACGCTTTTCATTACAATAATATTAGCAAAATATATTATCCGAGCTGTCAGGGATGGCTGATCAATAGGAATTCTGCACCCGGCTCGCACCAACCACAGTACTGACGTAAAATATCCTTAGTGGTAGACGGATCATGGGTTAGAGTCCCCTTGCTGCCAGGTTAACCGTGCGAGGTTTTCCCCTCCATGTAATGCAAATGTGGGTTAGTTCCATCAAAAAGTCCTGCACAAAGGCAAATTTCTCCCGATACTAGATCCAGGAGTTCCTTTTTCTTCTGGATAGAGCTCAAAATTACAAGGCTACAGAGTTGAACATTACGGAGTCATAACCCCCAAATTGGGTCGATTGTTCAAAGAGGATTATAAAATAAAATAAAATATATAATCAGGATTAAGGTAAGACTTCATTTTTTTTAAATCGGTAGCAAAGTTTGCTAGTGAGAAAAAATACTAATAGCAAAATCAGAGCTCATAAAAGCTCTGTTTCAAACAGTATGACAACACATTTTGTGAAGAAGAAAATTCAACATAATCATTACTGTGTGACTTAATACAATAAAACAATCACTGAATGGTAAATATTAAATATTTATACTCGTATAAAAGTTTAAATCCTCAAATGTGCCATTCTGAATGCGTTGGTAGTACTAACATATTTAAAACATCAAGATTTTAAAAACAACGAGGAAATTGCTAGGTTGTAAATAAGAAAACTAACTGTAAGCACTGCCGAGAAAAAGATTTGAAAATAAGGTTGATTTATGGCGTCATAGTCGTGAAATGAGAGTATCAAAAAGGGGTAGATCAAAGGTGAAGTGTGTTGAAATGACATCACAATAAAAAATATTAAAAAAACCACATGAAGAAGGCTGCAAAAATGAAAAAAGAACTGGCTGTGAAAGTGATTGAAAAACGATTCAGATTGTAGGTGAAATAGTCAATAATAAAAAAAATCGGAATTTAAAAAACCATGTTCAAATCGATAAATAATGACCAAAAAATTATCGGAAAATTAGGTGGATTTTCAACAGAATCATATCAAATTGAATATTTAAAAAGATTATTACTAAAGTCTAAAAACTTAAGTACTGACATAACACTGCAGAAGTAAAATATCCTCAGTGGTAAAAAAAAAAGTCCTTCTTGAAGGCAAATTTCGCCCAATACTCATTCCAGGAAGTTCCTTTGTCTTCTGGATTGGGTTCAAAATTACAAGGCTACGGAGTTGAACATTACTAGTCATAAACCAAAATAAATATTGGATCAGCTGTTTAATGACAGTTATGAAATAAAAAAAATAAAACAATAAACGGATTAGTTGATAAAATCAATCATCAATCACATCAGAAACAAAGATACAAACAGTATAAAATATTATCATATCTATGTAATGCCTATTAACTGCTTTCGTGCCTTAGTAATAATACATATAAAAACATACCTGCATAAGTTTTCAATTGCAGTGTCTCTTAAGTTCTCAAATGCAGTTCCAGAGCTGGTAGTAGTTGCGGCATAAACAGTGGTAGGTGCATCTGAGGTAACCATAATATTTAGGTTTGCAGTTCGAACATGATGATCTGACTGCTTGTTAAGTCTCAACAGTATTGGGGAAGGGTTCACCAGAAAATCACGAAGAGCATCTATACAGGTGTGAGATATGCTGGGAAACTTTTCTGCTAACTGTCCTAATCCCTGCATACACAAGAAAAGAAAATAAGTTGATATTTTTAAATAAAACAGGCTTAGCTCCAATCACAAATGGAAAAAAAATATATAAACATATAATTTGAAACTAACAATTACTGAAATTAATATTTATAATAACTTTATATTATCTCTTTTCAAGTATTTGATGAAAATTTTTACGGAGTGTAAATTGGAGTCACAGTTGGAGTTAAACCTTTAAACTACCAATTCCACATCTCTGTTTCAATTGCCACTTTAAATGGTTATTTTAATCCTTGAATCTGGCATAAATTACCGTTTGTCAACTTGTGACGAGTGGGAAGAGAATTAGGCTTTTTTAGAGCATTGATTGCTTAAAAACATCTACTCGCATTCTCATTTGGTGCTCAATTTCAGGTGCTTAGTGGGACTAATGCACAAGTGTGATGTTCTGTTACTTTTTAGTGTGGAAGAATATGGTTCTGGAACATTAATGAACTAAAAGAAAATATGTTGATAATTAAAATAAAACATATTTAGCTTCATTCGTAAATGGAAAATAAATAAACACACGTCATTTGAAATTAGCAATTACTGAAATTAACATTTACATCAATTTTTACATTAATACTTTTCAAGCATTTGATGAAATTTTTAAAGAATGTAGATTGGAGCCACAGTCGGAGTTAAACCCTTAAATTATGATATTTCACTATTGCTAATTTTAACTTTATAGTCTAATTTTTTTTTATTTTAAAAATATTTAGTATAATCTTTTTGTAATACTAACAAGTTTAATGCTGACTTTGCTAATGCGCTAAGTTTGAAAGCAATCATGCTAAATAAAGAAAAAACGTTAAGTGCAAAATTAGCCATCTAGATTACTCTACATTTATATTTTTATACTGCAATTATGATATTTTATACCTTCAAAGCTGTTTCTAGGAATATGGGTTGATAAAGAAAAAACTTAAGTATATAAAAATATTCAAAATTATTTAAAACAGTTTGATGTTTAAACTTTATGAATAAATAATTCACAAATATGTGAGCTTCAATAGACTTAAGTTTCAAGAAAAAAGTGAAAATAAAAATACTTAGAACTGACAACGTAAATTTGACATAGCCTCTAAACTTTTTTGTTACGAATGTTTGTTTGCCTTCTAACTAAGGTGATCTCCAAAGTAAGGAAGGTTCAATAGGTTCTAATACGTTAATAATAAACAAGCTCTGCTTTGTGTTTGCTTTAGAAAGGGAAAACCTTTTCACATACTTCAGAATCAGTTTTGTTCTATATTCAGGGCAAAAATAAAGCCCTTATGAGGAAAATATTTAAGTTTTGGATTAAAGCTCGGCAATCAGATAATTTAGCTACGTCACAAAATGAAAATTTGACTAGTTGTCCATTGTTGAATAAATGAAGATAAAGATTATAGAAGAGGTCAAAATAAAATAATGTTAAGAAAGTTTAAGTAAAAATATTTTAACTTCAGATAATTTGATAACTATAGATCAAAAATTATCTCAGAAAATTTTAGATTTCACCCTCTCTCCTCTCAATGTAGTTATTTTATTCCAGAAAAAAAAATTTAGCATTATAATACTATTCCCTTTATAAGAGTACATAGACATGTGGCTCAGATTTATTTGATATTGGATCATGAAGGATTAGCAAGAGGCAAATATAAATCATTTTAACCCACACACAAAAGGTTATGTTAAAAGGTTAAATGATGCATTGATAATTTCCTAAAAATTTAATGATATTTTGTTTTACTCACTTTTAAAACATTTTGCTTTAGTTTAGTATATCAGAAAAAAATAATTATCAAAAAAACGTAAATGTTAAAAAATATGTAAAACTTAAAAATTTTATGAGAAAAAAGAAGTACTTACTTCCAAACAAACCATTAACAATGGCATATGGGCTAGAGCTATTTTAGCAGAATGAGAGGAATGGATTTTTTCTTGAAGACGCATACACAGACTATCAGCCCCTGATCAACAAAAAAACTAACTTAATGATTTTTTAAAAAATTTCAAATAGAAGAGAGAATAAATTTCATTTCCTCAATAAATAGTGTTAAAACACATGTTGGTACATTAAGACGCTCAATACAATGACCTGTGTTTAAAACAAAAACTGATAAAACTAGGCTGCTATATCATCTTTTTTTCATACTATGCCCATCATCAGGATCTCTGCCATTAGTCAAAGAGCAGCTCAGAAGAAGAAGAACAAAAGTCAGAATAGAGGTTAGCTCAGTGTTTCCCAACCTTTTCTGTACCCTGCCCCACCTAAGCCTTTCTAAAATTCTTATGTCCCCCTATGTAACATATACATAATTTTTAATATTAAAAAAATCGAATTGTTCACTTAAGAAACTTAGGAAATTGTTAGCGAAACAAAGTAAGTAAATTTTCAGAACATTTGTGTTATATCTAGCTGATTTTTTTTTACCAATAAAATCATTTACAGCACTAAATCCACATTCAGCTAAATATGAAGATGGAATTGGTAACAATAGTTTTCTTGCACATTTGATTGAATTTGGGTATTTGTATTCTGCTTCCTCTAGAAGCCATGCCATCACTCCTTTCATATTAAATAAGGTTTTAACTGGCTCATCATTTTGCATTTCTGCAAGTTCTTCTTGATATATTTCATATATCAGACAAATCCACTAACAAGGACTACAACATCCATGTTGGAAAATAAATTTGTTTTAAATCAGAATATCTTTCTTTTAAATCAGTCGATAGAATTTTCAGATGATAGACAATAACAAGTAAAAGGGTATCATTTACTTCACATTTTTGGAGCCAATGAAACTGCTCAAAGTTTTTGTTGTTAATATATTTCTGACATAACTCAATAAGGGTAATGAAGCCATATATCTTCGCTTTTGCATCAACAAGGTTTTATTTGTTCCTTGAAGTTTCTTATTTAATATATTCAGTTTTTCAAAGATATTGACTAAATAACTCACAAATGATTTACCATCGACTGTAAACAGATACTTCATTTCAGGTTTGTCACTTAAAAAATCCCTTAGTCACATAATATTTATTGACCGCAATTATTTAAGAATTTGCTTTTTTTCTTTCGATTTTGTCACCGAAATCTCGCATTGCATTTAAATGGCCCAGAGCAAAAGGTTTAAACTCATATCGAGTCCATTTTTGAATTGCCCCCCTTTGCAATTAAATTGCCCCCTGGTGGGGCGTGGGCCCCTTTGTTGGGAAACAGTGGGTTAGCTGCTATAGAGTTGTCATTAAAAAAACTCAAACATAATGGGGAGATTCTAGAGGTAGTCACCATCCATATCACCTTTGGGGGGAACAGAGAGCAGTTCTTTACTTCAATTCAATATAGGTGTTTTTGAAAGTAGTGATGTCAAATTCTTCTATTGGCACGACAGGCCTTTGTGGGCCAGAGCCTTTCCTAGAACCTTCCTCTTTTCATTGCGATTGTTCTCCAGTTAGTAACTCTCAGGATTTAAAAATCCTCTTCCACACAATCAAGCCATCAAATCTTAGGCCTAACTTTAGTTCCCATAAGTTTGTAATTGAAGTCGTGTCAAATAATCAAACAAAAGCAAGCAATTTAGACCAACAGACCAAAACAAGGAAAAAAATTTATTCAGCATGGCATTCCACCTCGTATCTACAACTATGTCTTGATGTAAGGAGATTTTGTTATCTTACAACTTACCCGTATCATGAGTACAAAAAATACATTTAAAACATAACTCATACAAACTGGACTAATTTTCATGAAAACATTACTCTTCAATACACTTCCTTAAAAAAGTTCAATTTCTGTTTGATTTGTATGGCGTTACAGTGTTTATGAATAGCCATTTTGGCTAAATAACGTATGACCATAGAAATGCAAAGTCTAAGCAAAAAAGAGTGAATAAAATTTTAAAACAAGGAAAATATAATTAACAAATTAATTGAACTCTTTATGAAGAAATTTTAAAAGGTTATGAATCCATACAGAAAACTTGGTATTTCCCACAAGAACACACTTTTAATTCTCAATAATGAAAAAGTATTCGATATTTAAACCATCTTTTTGATCATAGATAATGCCCAGGAACACCTAGGCGTTATTAACTCCCGAAACTCTTCCTTCATTTATGGAGAATTTAATGTAATTTTTACGTGTGTTGAGCAATAACAGAAAAGAAATATATAAAAAATAGTGATATGAATCATCTCTTTGAGACTTTTACTGCCCATTGATATCAGTGTCAATGCAAAAAGTTTGTTTTGAAAGTACAAATCTGTGACATCGAGTCACAGGCTAATTTATAAAATCCTGATCCAATTTATAAAATCCTGATACAATTCATACATCGCCCCTTAAACCTTAGTGCAATAGGGACATTCTCCACCAGAAATTCCATTCTCACCTCTTTTCACGAAAGCGGCTTCTTTGATCTCGCACGTGAAGGGTGCGAGTGCATGAATTTTCATAACCGTGGCCGAGATCAAGTTTTAAAAAAACTTTCACTTTAATTTCGAAAAATAGGTAATAACACCTCAATTTTCAAAAATAGGTAATTATACTTCAACTTTCTAGATGTGTATAAATACCGTGAGCGATTAACGCTCATCAGCATTCGAGTTTACCTTTCTCACCTGAGGTCGGAGTTTAATTTTAACATGGCGTCATCAACGCCAATTTTAGTCTTTCTATCAAATTGGCATCTGCCTTAAGTTTTACAAATGAATTTTATCTTTTTCATTTTAAATTTGACATAGTAAATTTGCTGCCCTGAAGAATATGGAAGATCTGTCGTCATCACCATTTATGCGTTTAATTTAACTCTGCATCTGTTGTTTATTTATACACCATGGGAGTTTGCTATCATCGGCTTTACCATCTTGATATCCACTATGAAGGGGTTGACGCCATCATTCCCCCCAAGATATGATTCAGAATGACTTCATATCCAGTGATTCTTTCTCTGAGTCATGTGCCATGATGGCCGGTGTTTTCAGTGAATCCCAGCTCTTGCGGACATAGAATAGATATTCAATTATGTGCGGTTTGTTTTGAATTCTCCTGCCGAAAATTCCCCATCAAAATTTGACCAACTCTCCATGATTCTGAATTTGCCATAAGTTGATTTCTGCTGATGTCCCGACGTCAGAAAACCATGAAATAAAAGTGAACTTCCATTTATTTGAACACTGGACTTTTTATTTTAGTTTGCCTTTTTTTACAGTAGTGTTCTTAAAAATAGTTGAGATGTTATCTTCACTTCAAAATTAAAGGTATGTGGTAATTCTCATCCCTGTTTTCTTTTAGATTGTATTTTTGTCAGTTGTTACAAGGGTTACATTTTTCGGAACACATTCGCCTTGTTGCGAACCACTATACGTTTTATTAATTCTTCTATATTTTTTTCTGGACACCCAGTTATTTTTCTCTTTAATATTTTTTTATTTTTTTACAATACCCAGCATCTACACCACAAAATCGCTTTACATCGGAGAGTAATTTTCTTCAAATTGCAAAAATCAAATAACATTTAGATCACTAAATTGGAATGAGCGATTCAGTTGGAACGTTCCACCATTAGAGTTAAAATAACCCTGTGTCCATGGAATAGCATATAAAACTTCATGGATCAGTCATTATAAGGGAAGGGTTGCAGTAATGGGAGTCATACTAAAGAGTGTAGACTGCAATATTTTAGCAAATATTCAACGCTAATTTATAAATTATCAAGCTGATATGAAATGCTAAAAAAGAAACTGAGTGTCAATTCATGAGAAGATATTTATTAACTGTCATTAAAGAGGTAAAAAAATTTACAACTTTGATCAAGCATTATGAATCTGATAAAATTGATATTCTTGTAAACTGAATTACAACAGTACTGAATTTAACAGAGATTGTTTTTAAATGAGGGAATTGTAAGAGATGCTTATTTTTCATAGCAGATTCTAATTTTAAAGCCCTTAGATTTTGATAGTTTTGTGACATAATGCATTGTATGTCAGAATATAACAAATTTTTCTAAAAAATATAAAAATTCAAAATCGAAATGACAAAAAGTTTTTTGACAGGATTTTCTTTCCGAAATTTCCAAGAGGATTTCAAGACACCAGGACACCAAGATTATGAGCAAATAAATTCTTATCTCATTTATCTTTAGTAAAATTGCAGAATTTATACAGAAGCTAGACATTTATTTTTTAATGTTAAATAAATTTATTAAAAGGACAAATTTAAATTCAATTAAAATTTTTTACAAGAAAATAATTAATTGTAAATGCGATTTTTTTTTTTATCAAAGTGAGTATGATCTAAACCAAAACTCAAATACATAGTTACTTTCCCAATATAAAATATACAATTTAGTGATAACATAAATACCACAAGAATAAATACTAAATGCTTTTAACAAATTATACAAAAGAAGAAATCTGTGATTAAACATATATAAATATATGTAAGTTTTTTTAAAAAAAAAATTTATTGCTATTATAACTCAGAAGGAAATCTAAAGAAAATTTTTAAATGGATTGTAGTGCTACCAATTATTTATTTATTTATTTTGACTGCGCACATTAAAAGCCAAACAAATTGTTAGTATCGAGAAAAAAAAAACTGAACTGCATGAACACTAAATTTGGTGTATTTTGTTGAACTTAAAGCATTATTTATGTGTTCAAAATATTAAAAAGATGAAATTAATAGAGCATTTTTACCTATATCATCAGCTATTGCCCAGACTAGGAGATCCACACAAGCAGCATTTGTTTGTACATTCACTTTGAACCTGTTGACAACTGTAAAATTTGATTCCTTGTCTTCTCTTTCACTGGCATCATGCTGCCTAGTTTGAAGCTCTGTTTGTCCAGATAAAAACAAGCCTTTTACAAATTCTTGCACATCTTTTGTAAATGGTGGAGGAAGATCTGAAATTTAAAAAACAATAATAGATTAATCTTACTTGCTAAAAAAAAACATTTTAAAATGATACTTCTTTCTCATTTCCTACTTAAGAGATACGAGCTAGAAATTAAAGATGTTAGGATAATATAATTATGGACAATATAGCTTGAAAAGAAAATAAATATGAAAACAATTCTAATTTATCCTTGACACTATCTGAGCACCATTTAGCTTAGCTAGCATGTAACAAATTTGACTAAAAAGGATTCTAAAAACCTCAAAATTTTACGAGCTACATTTTATTAGAGCAGGAGCATAAACTGGTTTCATTGTTTGATAATTTTTCTTTATTAATAAAAAGTATTCTGCTAAAAAAGATGCAATTTTAAGATTATAAGATTTTTGTTTAAATCAATATTTGTCTTATTTAACCCTGGAATAATTTAGATTCTGCTGCAATTAATACAAACACTGCTTTTTATCTAATTTTATATGTTTAACAACACGTAAAAGAAATTTAATTTTAAAACCATTAAAATAATTTCCTTACTTGTCTGAGGTTGAAGTAGTTCTCGTAATAAACAGACAAGAACTAAATTTAATGTCTCACTAAAACTTTTATAGGGGAATATCTTCAACTGGCCAGACTGTAAAAGAAACACAGAGCTTATTATTTATAGAAATTCAGATAAAACAAAAGTCCAAACAGAATCAATGGAAGATAAAAAGTATCGTACCGAGTATACTTCATTGGCCTGAGAATCCAAAAAGCTCAGCATATCGGTAGTAAGTAACTTCTTAGCCTAAAAAATAAACATTGTTAGCTGAAAATTTTTTAAACACAAGAGCCATTAATAGTTAGAGAACTTTATAACACTAAGAACTTTTTAAAAAATTGTCATAACTGGCTAAAGTTAAAATCAATTCCTTGTGAGAAGTTTTTAATATAAAGTAGACTATAGTAAAAGTCAGTTATAACAAAAACTTAAAACATTAGATGAAATTGTTGCTATAATAAGTTTAAAGCTACTAAAATAAAAACCCAATAAAATTTTAACTGTTTTTTATTTATTAGTGAAATAATTCTGCTTTGAATAAAAAAACATAAATTTTTAAACCTTATAGGTTCTAAGTGAGAAAGTTGAGATGTAGTATTTTGATAATAAATGTATTTAATAATAAATATATTTTTTCAAAATTACTTAAATGAAAATTTAATGACTCATTTAAAAGATAAAAGTTAACCTCTAAATTACATCTAGGAAACAAATTTATTCAAAGGACAGCGCCTAACAAAATAGAGATTGTAAAATAATAAAGAGTAAAAGTGACTTTGACCTGAATTTTCTGAAAAAATTTAATTAGAAAAATTCTGTTAAGATTCAAGAAATTCAGACATTTCTGAAGAAAATGATGCAAGAAAAGAGACCAGAATTCACCCCAGGTAAATACACATATTTAACATTAAAATAAACTAAAAGATGAAATAGACACATTTACAATTTTTTTATTCTGAATAAAAAGATTAATATTGTAAAAAGGAAATAAGATGGAATGATGTGTGCTTTTCACTTACTGAAACAATATATTGGCACTATAAAAAAATGCAAATTGCCAATATAATCATGTTCAGAGATTTAAAGAATTATAAAACTGAAGAAAATTTAATAACTTTGGTTCTTTTAGTCCTATAAGTTTTCTTTCGATTTTATTCAATTTAACATTAAAAAAAAAAAAAGAAATAATACCTAAATTGCCCTGAAAGTGATTTCAGAGGCATTTATAGGTATAATGAAAACATGTTCTTCATGCTTGCTAAATTCCTCACAACTTCTGAGTCCTATGGATTTGAGTTTCCTATCATTTGATTGAGCATAAAAAGATTTATAAAAAACAATACCTTTACTTGTTTATACAGTGAAATTTAAATTTTACCCTCTTTTGATTCCGTCTACTCCTCAGTTAATTCAAAATGGCAGCTAAAAATCTCCTCTAAGAAGAAGGCAAAATTTCAGGTGTACATCCATATTGAGCCCAAAGCCACAACTTTTTAAGCAGTACACCAATAATTAAATAATTTATAATTTCTGAACCCAACTACTTAAAAACTGCCCTTCTAACTTTTCAATTGATTTTAAAATAGGAATAAAAACTAATTAAACAATGGTGCATACCATGGCTAACACTACTTGAAGATGAGCCACAGTAAAGAGTAGTGGGTGTTCTTCATCATTCATCATTCCCAAAGCAGGCAGCTTGCCAAAACTGGATCCAAACTTGTAGAAGTAATAGCTTGTTGGGTCATAGGTCAGGGAAGACTGGCTGTACAAAGAAGCTCTTTTGCTTGAAAATCCACTGCTACTCACAAAACTATTCAAATCAGCTCCAGAATCCTGGCTGGTCAAGGCGGTGCTGGATGCATTCCTGGACACGGCGGACATGGACCGATGCAGTATCGGCCTGAAGTTGTGGAAAGTGCGCTGCTTAGAGCAATTTGGAGGAAAACCATAGAGGGACGATTTAGGCGAATCGGGTGACGTGGGTGTCGTTGCTGAGGGAGCAGGAAAAAGACGAAGGAAGAAGGGTGGGCCGGATTTACTGCCCCTTCCCATAGCTCTGGCTGTTCCAATCAGTACAGGTACTACTGACTTGCAAAGTGTAACTGAAATTAAAGGAATCAGATAATGTATCAAAAACATAGAGCTATCATTAGACACAAACAACACCACGTTTTTAAACACTATGCACTACTTGAAAATTTAACAAAACATATATTGGGTGTGTTCTGCCACACAGAGCTTTTGCAACTCACTCTAAATTTCTTCAAATTCAGTTTGTTGTCTAACGATTGTTAATCATTAAACTGTTAATTTTTCAATTGATTCAATTCATGTTTTCATGTAACTTCATCATTCTCTATTTAATAAAAAATTTTATATCATTATTTTAAATATTTCTTTCAGAAAATTTAAACTACAATAAAAAAGTTAAAAATCTTAAAAGATAATAAGATACAATTCACATTCTACTGAATGTGAGTTGATCTTTCTACTTTAAATCACTACACATATTCTCACTTTCTAAATGAATATTTTAGATAAATTTTTATTTTGATAAAAAAAAAGTGTCAATTTTCTTTTTTGTAGCATTGGAAAACATTTTGTATTAAAAAGGAATTTTGTTTTCAAAACATCTGAATTCTACACAAAATCGTTTATTTACAACAAAAAGAGTAAGAAAGAATATCTCAATTCTTCTTTAAAAATGAAAACCGATTAAACTTTTCAGTTTGTTTTTAAACAGCATCATCAGAGCAGCTCGAAGAGGTATCCAAAAGCTCTGTGTCAGAGAACAGACCCAAAGTTAATATTTTCTATTCATAAAAATTCATTATTCTAAACATCGTAATCAACATGAAAATTATAACAAAAAGCTCAATTATAATGCAATGATGTTAATGCTATAACTACTATAGTTTTGAGTGTAAAAACATCAATTATAATAGTAAAATTAAGGATATGAAATTTAATACAAAATTTATGTGTGCAGCACTCACACAAATAAGGCCTGATCACAAAAGAGAGAAATGAATGAGCACAATTATAATACAAAAATAACACAATTGTAGAATATATGAACTGAAATATAAATAATGACATCAAATAACATATTTTCTTTTAAATTTGATTTTTAAAAAAAAAATTTAAATTCAATTTTAAAAATTTATTTTTTAATACATACATACTATTTAACATATCTCACATATACTTGGTCTCCTATCAATAATGGTACAAGCATTAAGGGTATGTTGAGCTGATCAAAATGATAGAGAATTACACAGCTACCCATGACCGTCAATGAGAATTCTTCCCTATTATGAAAATATTGTTTGTCTGCTTTTGAACCAGCAATTGTAATAATCTAAAATATTTTAATTTTGTGTTTTTTAATAATTATTGTTGAAAAATTGTATTCATATAAGCAAAGAAATAACTATTTCATCTTAATTTAATGATTTATGGAGTTAATGATATTATTCATGTGATCTTTGAATCAGAACTTGTGTATTTATCTAAAATAGCTTAATTTTACATTAATTTCGTGTTTTTCAAATAATAATGGCCAAAAACTGATTCAGAAATAGCTGTTTTGTTGTAATATAACAATTTGGGGATTAAATCAAGTTTAAAAAAAACAACATTCAATTACCATAAAACCGCTTATGCTGAATCTATTCCAAGAATAATTATTTGAAAACATAAAATTAAAATAATTTAGATAAATAAAAATACTTTATCCAAGGTACACGAAGAAATAGCTCATCAATGCCACAACCGATGAACACTCACGTTTCTGGTTATGGGTTGCTATGTAATTCTCCATTATTTTCATGTACCCAACACCATCTTAAGGCTTGAACCATTATTTACAGGACACTTTTCATATGTAAATGGCATAAAAATAAGCTTTTCTTTGAAATAGTTATCTAATTGATTTAGCTTTCCAAGTTTATTTGCATCTGTTGTAGAAAATTTTTGAAAGAAGAAAAAATAATACACATGCAAAGAAAACTGTTTTTAAGTGATTTATTATTTATAGTTCAAAAGAAAAGAAGAAAAAATACATTTTTTAAAACAGAAAAATTAAAAGTATAAAAAGAAAAATTTGTACTAACTAATTATTAAATTATTAATTATTAAGTCGGTTATTAATTTTCAAAATTACATTTTTAATTAGCAATCACATTTTGACTCTGAATTTTTAACATTTTAAAGGATAACACATAGTACAGCTTTTATAAAAGACATAAAAAAACATGACACAAATACATAAGATAAAGTATATATACTTTTTGCAGCAAAAGTAGATTCTTTTTCCTTAAAGTTCCTGCAAAGGTTAGCTAAAGTGCCCAGCAAATCAACTTGTGCAGCAATAATCTAGTAAAACAAGCAACTGTGCTTAAAAACAGTACCAAGAATACATTCAACAAATTCAGCTTAAAATTTGAAAATAAATAAAAAAATAATGTCACAGTGTTCCCTGATGGTTTTGCTAACTTATGTATTTAAATTATTGGAATAACCATTAATTAATTTTTTTTTCTAGAAAAGTTGATTTATTTCCTGTTAATAATACCTCCCTATCCACTGCTAATATTGTATTGAATATTCAGGCACAATGAGTTATTTTTTTTACTAATAGAAAATTGTCCAATTTTATTTTATCTTCATGTCCTTGATGACTTGTGTCTTAAAAAGTGGCGTTAAACTGATTTTTTTGTTTCCCCATTTTGGATGTTGGTTTTGTTAATTTGTTTTATTACACTACGAGGTTCTTCTCAATGTGTTCAGGGTATAGTAAAGCTTTGCTGACTTTGGGTTGTTCACAAGGGTACGTTTGGATAACCATATTTAGTGACCTCAATTTTTTTGCACTTGATTAGTCAATTGTCTGTTAAGCGTCAATTCATTTTGGCTTATTAGAGGATAATTTTCGGTTCACACATAGATTCAGTCTTTTTCTAAACTAGCCACTGCTTGGTCGTGGTTCCTCTTCTGTTCGTTTTTTCCCCCCCAGAGGATAAAAGTGGCATCTTCACTGAATAAAGACTGTTTCTCATCTTACATAAATTCAACATTTTAAGGGTTTGTTTGACAGTACCAAGCCAAAGTCTTGTTATTAAATAATGAAGACAGACTTTTATTGAAACTTTTGTGCTATTGCAGAGGCATTCCTGCAGTGTCAGTCTATTACATGATAAACATTGTGTTTTGCCATGAATATGCAGAAAGCTTGCACATTTTTTCCTTATTACAATCTTCGATAACACTAATTTTCAATGTAAGAAATATTTTGCTATTATTAACACTCATATTTTGAGAGTTCATTTAGCAAAACAAAATTCATACTACCTATGGTTGGCCATTGATCAAAAGTTCCCATTAAAGGACATTCAGTTCCCTAAACATATGGAAGTTTTTCAGAATTAACTGTTTTTTAGAGGCGGTCATTAAGGGAGGTTTGACTGTATATTAAAACTGTTAATTTGTGTATTCCTTATCAATATAAAGATTAATAAATAATATTTTGATTTTAAAAGATTAAGTTATATTTGTTATAAGAAATTATTCATTATAAGAAATTTATGAAGGAAAACAGATAAAAGTACCTCATCTCGTATGTCTTCGCAAAGACATGCAATATCTGATAGCAGAGTGTTAATGCAAAAAGCAAATCTCTCACTAACAGGAATTCCTAAAAAAAAGAGAGAGCACTGAATGTTAACAGACAACATAACAACAAATTAACTCAACTTAACAACAAATTAAGTAATATAAGAATTTCTGACAAGACATCATCATAAATTTTCAGAAATCATCTTAAAGTATGAATAAAAGTTTAAAAATTATTTATTGGCAAATTGTATATTCTAAATAAAATTCACCAAAATAAATTGAAATGTCATAAGCTTTAAACCTGTTGGCATATGGCCTTGAACTGACCAAAACATATTCATAGATTTATTTAATAATTAAAAGATGAGTATTTTTATATACTTAAAGAAAATGGTACTTAAATGGTTATAAGGCTCATGTCCCACAAGTGGAAAACATAGCTGAAATTTCTGTGATCATTTCACAGACCTATATCGTACCTCTACAGTAGTTTTTAAGCACTACTAAAAGAAAATAAAGACTTTCAAGCATACAAAAAAAGAAAAGAAAAAAACTATTTTTGCAACAGCATAATGTAATTTCTCTTTTCTAGAAATTTTTTTTGTTTAAATTTACATTTAATTTTACATCATAAAATTTAATTAGCTTTAAAAGATAAGGAGTAAAGTAAATCATTGATAGCATAGCCTTTAGTACACTCTGACAGCAACATGAAGTTGTATCGTCAAAAAGAGCTTTTTGATAAGATATACTTTTTGAATATATTTTAAATACATTTTAATCTACTTATTTGTCTCGTTAAACTTTTCCATTTTTATATTTTTTCGCGCTTCCTTATATGACCTTTTCTACATTTGATGCAGATGTTTGCCCGGTCGCTGGGAGAGGTTTTAATGGTCTCCCTTAAAGGTTTTCTTCAACACAAAGTTTATGGAAAAAATTCTGTGCCTCCCAAAAGTGGTCGTAAATAGAGGTGAAGTTTTACTGTATTATCTATACAATTTATTATACAATTCATTATCTATACAATTAAGTTTGTTTTATATTAAGGAATAATTAAGTTAAATGGAAGTGATATAAAAAAATAAAAAATGAATTCATTCTGCTACGAATTTTTCTGAAAACTCAAAATAAGGACTTCCTTTACTTTTTGTTTCACAAAGCTAGTTTCACATGACGCCCAGTGCGCTGTCGTGCCACAGGTCCCTGGTTCGATCCTCGGGCCGGGCAAGGTTGACTCAGCCTTTCATCCCTTCAGTGGGTCGATAAATGAGTACCAAGCATGCTTGGGATCTAAACACTGGGGGTTCCGCGTTCGGCTGACCACCTGACCGGAACATCTGCTCCTGCACCCCAGAGTCCAAGGTCAAGAAAACTGAGATGGGCACAGTAGGCCTTGGCCCCCAAGGGCTGTCGCACCGCTGAGTTTAGTTTAGTTTCACATGACCCATAAGGTACAACAAGAACAATATAGAGAAAATGCAAATGTTAATGTAGGGGAAGAAATACAAAACATAAAATAATAAAATTTGATAGAAATGTAATGAGGCATACTATCTGTATCATGAATCCGTGCTTCATCAACCCAAATTGCTTTAGCTAAGCCTCTGAGAAGCTTCATAAAATATGGAACAATAGCATCTTGATACTAAAACAAAAAATATACATTACTTATTTTTCAGAACATATAAACATAGCAAACAAAAATATGACAACCATAAATAACTTTTCTTTAACTACTTAAGTATTATAATCAGAAACTTCAAAATGTTTAAAAGACAAAATATAATTTATTTTTTACATTCTTAACCCTTCTATAATTTTTTATAAACAAAATTTTTCTTTTAACAGCACATTGTATTTTTACCATTGATAATATTATAAATAAGTTTTCTTAAAATCTGGGCTTGCTTCTTGCAGTCAGGCCTTGGGTCGTTAATGTCCCATTAGTCTTTTTGAGTGACTAGACTAATGACTCAAGAAAAAAGACTACTAGGGCATATGCATCCGAAGTTGTAAAGATAAGATTGTTTTTATTGTTTTCATAAGATGAAAAGTCAGAGTTTTGTAAATTACGATTCAAAGCGAAAAAAGATATAAATAATATTTATATTATGGCACTCACTTTTTCGTATCTCTATTTAAGTTATATTTCTCACAAAATGTAGCGGAAAAATTCACAAAAATGTGATTTTGTCAAAGCTATGCTGCCATGACAGTTCTAAAAGTGCTGCCAACCATCCAAATGGAAGGAGAGAAATTCAAAAGACTGTAAAGTGAAAGTCTAATGTTAAAATGGGATCTATTTAGTCTAACAGTCTACTTGGAAGATCTGATGGGACATATATGTCTCATGAGGTTCAAAAGGGTTCATACATATCTGTCTGCATGATGAAAATTCATTATTATCGTAGAAAATAACAATTTATAAACATTTGAAGAATGTATCAGAATCACATGGATCTGTTAAAGAATTTGACAAGGCATTAATTTTATTTTAACTTAGAGGATACATTGTTGTTGTAAATTACAGAACATTTTAATTTTCTTAGATATTAAGATAAAAGATTTTGGTTAAATACAAACAGCTTATAGTGCTAATTTCTGCTGAGTAAAAACGTCTTTTATCATTTAAAATCAAAATTTAGTTCATCTTTATTTATTGAAAATTCAAAAAATTTATTAAGAAAGTTATGCTCAATAACCTTTAAGAATGTAATCAAGATTACTAGTTTGAAAAGGGTAGAATAATTTGGAAAAAATATTCACAACTGATTGAAATTATAATTATAACAATAACAACAGAAAAAAAGGTTGGCAAGCCAGTTTTTTTTGAGGAAGATTGGTATGTGAGATGGTAAACAGTCTAAGTTAGGTGATAGATATTTTGCCAAAGTTTTATTGTCCACAGGAGTTAACCTGATAGCCACTTAAAAATCTTTCCTTTATAAAAAAAAGGGAACTGCTTGGAGGGGGAGAATGGAATTCAGATCCCTGTAATTGTGAAAGTTTGGAACAAGAAGGGAGAGTGTGACATTTTAGTCTAAAATAAAAGCATTTAAAATTAGCACATTAAATACATTTATATTATTTGTTTTTATACTTTTTCCGCAAAATAGGGACATGCCTCATCTTTATATAATTGTAATGCTCACAAACCTCAATAAAATTGATGTTGTTGTTGTCATCAGCCATTAAGGCAGAGGGGATGCAATTGTTCTTGTTTTCCAGTGGCGCTATCTATGGCCAAGAATTCGACTTCCGTCACACCCATAGGTCACACCAGTTTCATAGACGGACCCACTCATACATCCATTTATTCATCCACAGATCGTAATTTTGACCTGAACCAGAGGACATTCACTCTCCAATTCAGTACCCCAGAGGTATAATTTGAAATGGGAACATGGAGGACTTTTTGACCCGACAAACTTAATGTGCACCAGTCACCATTTACTACACGAGGATTCCTTGGCCAGCTGGGTTCGAGCTCCCCTTCTCTCGAACGATGGTCAAGCGCCCTGCTAACCAGGGTTTCCCAGCCCCATTAAAACTGATAGTTAAAAGTTTAAAAATAAAAATTTAAAATATGATCAGGAACATATGTTTTGCTTCCGAACTGTTAGCATTAGTTTATGTAATGTAGCATGACATACGATAAGTGGGGATGATAAATTATGACACTTTGTGACAAAGGGGAAGTAAGGGTCCAAAAATATCAAGAAAAAAAATCATTTATAGTTGACTCCATAGTTTATGTACTGAAGGCCAGAAGTCCTAGTTCAGTGCTCCAGTTGTGAATTCTAGCAAACAAATAAATAATGTTTTTAATAAAAACAAACCTGACATCCAGATTGCAAAAAGTAAATTCCAAGACTAAATACTGCATCTTGACCTCTCTGGTCAAACTTATAAATTCCCTGAGCAGATTCTTGAGGGCACATAGACATTAGATGATTAACCTGTAAGAAAAACTTTTTTTGAACAAATGTAATAGAGATAAACATATACAGAAGGAGAAATTATGAAAATTTTGTCACTGGTTCACAATAACTAAAAAATTACTAGTTCATACATATTTGCACTGGTTGGTTTTCATGTTTTGATTAGATTTTATTTTTAAAAGCTGATAAAGTGAATATAAATGAAAAATTACAATTCAGATATTCACAATTATGATGAAATAAGGTGTTTTGTTACCAAAACTTACCATCCCCTTACATTACTTGCTGGGTAAAGGGACCATTGATAATTTATTTGACGATAGTCTGAATCAAATTTTAAAGATCTTAAGCGAACAAATCACCATTAATTTTGAGTCCTGATATATATAAGTAGTATATGCATCAAGGAAATTTGGATATTGATGGATACATAGGCAGATAGTAAAAAATTATGAAATAAGTAAAAAATAAAAAATAATAAACTTTGATACCAAGATTAACTGCACTATAGTAGATAAATACTATAAATATATTGTAATAATTTGGACCAAAATAATTGTCAAGTTTTGGCAATTTCTGAGCAATGACACTTGAGAAACTTAGCAATCGCAGTTAGTGTAGTTAGGATCAGACATCAGTACTTGTTCATACGAACTGAAATTGAGAAAGCATCAAATGAAATAGCAGGTTATTTCAGTTGAAATAAATTAAAAAAAAAAAAAACTATATGATGGCTTTTCTTTCTTCGGAGGATGGAGAGGGGGGGGGTGGATTCAAGTTGTAGCTTTTGATTTTCCCAAAATCTGGGATGATTTTTTCTCAGTTTTGCAAGCCACTGTCCAGCAGTCGTCAAAACTTGACAATTATTTTTTCACAAGTTTTAATGTAGAAATTTTCTCCAACATTTTTTAAAAAAAAACTTTTAGGTAGATTTAAGGCTGTTTCTCAAGTGGTTAGAAGACACACTTCCAACCATTTACAACTATATTTTTACTTTCTTCAGCAGCAGAAAATGATTCTTAGAAAGAGTTGAGAAAACATTTAAGTGAATTTAGAACAAATAATATAACTTAGCATTTAAAAATGTATAAAATTTTTTTTGTTTGATATCACAATTCTTTAACTTTTTAAATATGAAGTGTTAATGTAATCACTGAACTTGAATCTTTTGCTTTCAAGTTTTTCGTATTTAAAGTGTCCCAAAATGATGACCAATTTTTTCAACTTTTGGACAGTGACAGGCAAGAAACTAAGAGAGAGAAACATCACAGAATGGCACTTAGAAAGTTTTTCCACCAACCGAGCTGCTATCTAAGATATTTCCTATTTGTGCAAACTGCAATCATAAATCAGTTTTAAACTTGAAAAACTTTTAATAAAAACATATGCTTAGAGGTTTTTTAAAAGGTGGTTACGAGTTAACTTTCCGTGATGTTTTTAATTTTTCGCAGTGGACACTAACTGTTAAAAACTTGGCGATTATTTTGGCATAGGTACGGCCACGAAAATCTTTAACTGATAGGGTGACCTGGGGTAATTCCTCATCAAAAAATGCAAACATCTATTTTGTGAAAAAACTATTCAAGATAGAATTTTAATATTTACTGGAAGTTTGAGGCTATATGAGATGAGTCTTATGCTACCTTTTTTTGTTTGAAAATCTAATTAGAATTTAAAAGGTTTTAAATTTTTAGTGATCAGGAATTATCCCTTCTCTTGATCAATTCTCGGGTAAATCTTGATCATTTCTCGGGTAATTACTGATCACCAGTTTTTATAGTAAATGGGCTGTTTAAAAATAATTATACAATGGTAATTAACAAATAAGACATTAAGATCAAACAAATAAACCAAAAAGATATGATTAAGCGCTAATAAAACTTTTTATTTAAAGTCAGGAATAAAGATTAACACTTCAGCTCTGGCAGCAGCTCTCACACTGAAATTTTCATTTTCAATCATTAAAAGAAATTCACTATTTTTGCTTTCTAGAAGCTTAGTATCCTTTTTAAGCTTATAATTTCTCACCATATTTATATTAGGTTAATTTATCAACTTAAAAATTATTCTAACAATGTACACACATAAAATTAAGATAGAAGCATGGTAAGACAAGCTAGAAATGCTGCATATCAGAACACATTTTTCTTGTATATAGTTAAAAACAAATTTTGTGATTATAGTTAAAATATATTTCATAGTTGTTTCACTTAATAAATATGAACTGTTATTTAAGAAAAGACAATTGACTATTTATTAGCTATTTTTTATAGTATTTATATGAAGAAATGACAATGATCAGGAATTACCCCAGTGATCAATAATTACCCCATCTGTAGGGGGCCACATTTGATATAGTTTCCTGTAATCAATTATAGTGTTTACAGTAGTAGATGTGAAATAATTAAGCAAAAGCCTACACTACTTTTATATCAAATAAAAAGAAAGTAACTCAAAATATTTATTATTAAGAGAAGGAGGGGGATCTTAGCAGAAATGTGCACAGTTTGAAACGCATCTTTGAAATGGAAAATACAGAAAGCATTTTAAAAGATACTTATTTTGTTAGTTTAAACAAAAAACTGTTATTAAGTAAATGTAGTTATACTTTAGTAAAGTGTACAAGCATTCTTGTCCATGCCTCAAATTTAAAAAAATATTATTTTTTTAAATAAAACTTAGGTGATCATTATTTACCCCAGAAACAGAGTGATCGTGAATTACCCCGGGTCACCCTATATATCTTTCTTCAATTGACTGGTGGTAGCGATATCGAAATATCCTCAAAAATAATCCTTTGGAAAGCATTCCAACCTATTACTTACAGAAGGAAGTTATTTCTTAAAGAATGAGTTCATGTTTAAGAAATAGAAGAAAAAAAAGTTCATTCAATAAATTTTTTTAAATAAAAAATAGCTAATTGAAGTATCACAATAATTAGCACTAAATTAAATGAAACGAGATTCTAATCATGTTTGAAAAAATACATTATAATCGGTGTTGCTTTGTTTGAACTTTGAACGAAAGCAACAAGCAGTACAAACAATACATTAGCACAAACAAAGCTACATACCTTTTCCCATGGTGAAGGTTTTAAACTTGCAAGTGATCGAGCTAATAATTGAACAGCGTTAAAATAAAATTCTTTATTACTAACGCCAGCCATTGTGAATTACTTATCTAAGTTTTCCTATATGCGGTATTCTATAGGGAACAAGGAAAACTTAACAGAGAAATCATAATTTTTCAAGGATTTATTGATAACAATATTTTAAGCTTCTAAAGTTAAAATTATTGCAATTTACGTGCTTTATTTCATTAAAATTATACTTTTTACTAAGAAGTTTCGTTATTATCATGTTTGTTTACATTTTTCTGCTAACTAAAATTTCGCTCATCTGCTCTGTTCTCTTCACGAGATAAAAAAAATAAATATCAAAATCACAAACAAAATTTGTAAAATTAATTTTGTAATTTAAACTAAACACACTTGTTCAAAAACTATTATTTAGAAAAATTATTAAAACTGGTTTCATTGATAATTTTTTCTTGACTAATGCACAATAAGTCTTTGTACCTTAACTGCAATCGTATTAGTTTAAGAAAAAAAATTGTCAACAAACAAAACAAATGGTGAATCTGTGTGGCGATGTCCAGACATTAAATAGCACGTTGTAATTTATTTATAATTAACAATGAATCAACAAGTACTTAGTGTAGAACCTGATGAAAAATGGTTCAAACAGGTTTAGAAATTTTTATATCTTTGTAGAATGAATTAAATGTGTCCTTATGTTACGGAATTTCTCAATGTTTAGAGCAATGCAAATAATAAAGCATTGTTCGAAAAATAATGACAATTTTTCGAAATCTAATTATTTATGAGTGTAAACATTTTTGCGGTTGTAACCAGAATACAGCATACCCTCATGCATTTGATTTAGTTGTCAACTGAATATACCTATTAAAAGAACGAAGCTAATTTGTTAACATAGAATTCTGTAACAGTCTCTAGTTATTTCATTTCTTTTCCAGCTTTTATGTGATTACAAAAATTTAAGTCTGAATATTTGAGGTTGGAAATGTTTTGTTGTAATTTACATTGGTTATATTTTTTAAAAGTTTTTTTAATGTTTTCAATCCTGTCCAAAATTGTCTTAATCTGTCAAGAACCCATGTAACTATGCTATAAATTCAAAACTCTTCTGCCTACGTCAATTTTGCAGTAGCTCCATTTGTAAAATTATTATAACAATGTGAAAAATTTAACAAAATGTTGTAAAAAATAATCTTATTAATTAAACCCTTATTTGGACCTGTGTTTGTAATGTATTAACAAAAAACTATTTAAAAAAAATAGATGATATTAGTACACAAAATTGTAACTAACTTTATTCTGCAAGGATTTTTTTTATTAAATTTTGATTCACTTTCATATTAAGTAATGTTCTATTTTTGTTGCATATTTGTAATATAAAGTTACTCATAAGATTTTCTTTCTGATGACTTTTTGTCTGAATAAAATCTTGCAAACAACTCCATACTAAAATCCCTGTATATAACACGGGGACAAGAAAACATGCAATATTAGTTCTTGATGCTAATTACCCAGATAAGTCGTCCCACTACGTCCAGTTCCCAATACTACATGCGGGTAAAGTTTTTTCTAGGTTTTCTAAAAGCACCTGGAATGAAGTTTAAGAATTGTGCTCATGGGGAGATTTCAGTATCGTTATCTGGGGCAGAATAATCGCCAAGTCCTGGCAACTTCCATGCAGTGGCCCGCGAGAAACGAAGAGGAAGAAAAACATCACGGAAAGGGACCAACTCATAGCCACCCCTCGTGTTCATGATTGAATATGATTTTTTCCTTTATAAAATCGAAATATCTTATATATACATAATTATTTAGTCTTGAACTATGTAAAGCTAGTAGTAATAATGATTTTTAGACTATGATAAAAAATTAAGAAATTGCCAAAAATATATAATATTCACAATATCTAGAATTTCTATTAAGTGTACTGTTATTATAGATTGGATATCTTGTCTTTAAAGGCTCTCTTTCCAAGTTTTTTCGCTCTGGCCTTTTGGCTGTTCACTCCCATCTGCTCTAAGCCGGAGCAGCCGAGATCTCGACAACTTAGGTTTTATTCCAGGTTTGCGGTCGAGCAATGGCTAGTCAATAGGATTTCTGCTTGTGACTTGAACTGACCACAGTGCTGAGATAAAATACTGTCAGTGGTAGATGGATCATGAACTGGAACCCCTTTGCCATCTATCTAATCCATAAAAGTTTCGGACTTTTCTTCTCCATGAAATACAAGTGTGGGTGAGTTCCTTCACAAAGGCTAGCTTCTCTCAATGCTTCATCCAGAAGTTTCTTCACCTTCTCCAGTAGGCTGTTGAATATTTAAAGTCGCAAACCCAAAACTGGGTCAATAGCAGTTATAAAATAAAATAAAACCATTTAGTGGGTTGTTTACCTTTTGGTTATTGCAAATATCAAAAATGGAAGTTTTTCTTCAATTTTTTAAGATGTTATTTCCTTTGTTGGGAATGCATAATGTCTACAAAATATCTAAAGAATATTAATTTGGAAAAAGTATTTCAAAAATATGCAAACATAAGTAAATGAAATATGGATACAATATAAATATGGTAAATCTCATACTGGTTGTTTATTATCCTTAGATTCCTAAATGTTCTCTAAATAAGGATGTGCCTTCACCAGACACAGTTTTTGCTCTGAAGGCTGAAGCAGAAAATTTATTAGATTCTGAAGTTAAAGTTTATCACAAATGTAGGTTCTTATATTTTGATTGATCGTATCTGTAATTTCATTTCATTTTTCTTAATTTTGTTGTTACTTTAATACTAAATTTTTTTGATGTGAAAAAAATTTCTGTGACTTTTCTGTCTGATATTTTTAAAATGTATTTTTTATATTAAAAAAACAATTCTAGCAAAAAATAGAATTCATTTACAATATTTTTATTTTATTTAATGCTGCATTATGTTTATAAGCAAATTGCAGACCTCAAAGTGAGCTAAAGAACAAAACAGGAAAATTTTTTCACAGTGCACATGCACCAGACTACTTTTAAAAAAAGTAAACAAATTATATAAAAAAAGTTTAATTTGCTCTGCTAAAGTTTAATAAGAAAAATTTTAATACAAAAAAATATATACATAATGAATTTTACTATTTTTATATCAGATATATTTAATTTTTAAAAAAACTTTTCCAATTTTTTCAATAGAATTTTTTAAATGGAGCCCTGAGGAACTCAGCAATTTGAGGTCAATATTTAGGAAATTTAGTTGAACTGTTTCATTAAAAAATAATCAGTATCAATTAGTTAATATTTCTTCATACCAATATATTTATTTAAAATTTGCAATCAAGTTCATGACTTCTTTATTCGAATATTTTTAAGGATGATTTCGTTAGTTTCGATACAAAAACAGAGTGGATAATTGTCTTAGCATTTGTGTTCAAAAGTAATTTTCTGTATGAACTATTATTTAAAATAAAAAGATAGAGAAAGATGCTCGACTATTTCGATTATCCAAAGCTACTATTCTAAGAAGTGCAGTAATTAGTATTTGTGGAAAATGCGCTGTTTCGAACTTACTCAAATCAGAAATATCGGGACAGAAGCTGAAAATAAAGAACAAATTAATGATAAAATGTGTTTCATCAGGAGCATCAGAAATTTCCACACAGCTGTAAACTCTGATGTTATTAAATTTAAAGCTCTATTATGTTAAAATAAATGAAAAAAAGTAGTAAATACTTTATTTATTATTAGATCCTCAGTACCAACATTTACTTTTGCTATTTTATATGCAACTCATATCATTTTTGTACTTTTTCATCATTCTATTATTTTTCAGTACTTTTTAATTATTATTAATATAAAATATGTGTGATATATTGCCTATTCTTAAATATATTAAAATTTATATAAAAATTATATATTTATAAAGCATTTCCTATTCTGGTCACAGAATGTTAAATGCTACCATCATACTGTTAGTCACAGAATTACAGATGAAGCAGAACCTCAATCATATGAGGCATTGCAATCTCATTGTGAAAGCTTGGGGTTCGATCCCCAGTGATGGCTTTAAGCCTTACAACTTCAGATTGATGGATGGGGTAAAGGTGATTTGTGTTCAATGCTTACCGCTTAAAACTATAACTCAGGTGACAAGTTTTAGTGCCCGAATTCTTTCTTGGTTATTGCTGGAATGTTTTATTCTAATGTGTCAGAGATAAACCTGAGTTCTCTGTAATTACTGTTTCAATGCCTATTTTGTTAACATGCAAATTTTTGTTATTTTGATTTCGAAACTTTGCTAACTATGGTGTTAAATTAAGTTTTAATTTGATTTTAATAGTGAAAGAGAATAAAAGAGATAAAGACTTTGTGTGGATTAAGAAGATCTTAAAAGCTGGCACTCTGTCCGATAAGATTTCTGCTCACACACTTCTGATACAAGACTGTCCTGTTTATAATTTGAACAGTTTGGAAGTTTTAATTGGAATGGTGAATACAAAGGGCAAAAGAGAGTGCTTAATGGCTATGGGTAAGTATTTTTTTTTTCATTTATCTCATTCTTTTTTTTTTTTTTTTATGTGTTGTCAAAATCTTCAAAAATTATTTTTATATATTAGTAATTACATTATTATTGATATTTTAAAAAGCAGGGTGCCTGTTGTATTTAAGTTTAAATCTGTACTAAATACAAATTTGTGTATGTTCAACACAATTGTTGAATAAAAAAATTAAGTGTCTTAAAAAACTCATTACAGTTAAACTATTACAGTTAAAAATTTAAATTATTCAAACGAAATGTTTTGCTATGCATTATAATTCTGAAAATACCATTGTAACTTTATATATTATTTCAATTAAGCAGGGATGTCACTTTTCTTCCATAGTGGAAAAAACCACTGCAAAGACACACGTCTTTTATAACCGAAGTGGAAAAAACCCTTTTTTAAAAAGAAATAGCATTAAAATAGTTTTTACACAGTTATAATTGTTTAATATATTAACTTCCAAGCTATTTAATATATTATTTTTTAAATAGAGTAAACTTAAGCGCAATAATTGGAAGAAAAAAAATATTTAATGGTTTTCTTAAGAAATTAAATTAATTGTAGATCTTCAATATTTTATGTAAATGATTATAGTAAAACCTAAATTTATAATTGTATAAGGAACTGTTAAAATTTAATCAAAATTTATTAGTACTAAATTAATAACTCGCATAGTAAACAAGTAAACGACGAATCAAACATTGAATTCACAATTACAAATAGCATACTTCTTTTTTTATAATTAAGTACAGGTATACAGGTTAACCCCTTTAATAATATGATATATTAATTTTAAAATTCTCCATAGAGCTTAAGGGTAATTCAAGGACATAAAATTCATAAATTTTGAATGCCTATAATTAATTTAAAATCATCAAACGCTTTCAAAAATTTTTTTAAAGATAGATCTTGGAGTCCTCTATACTTGTTCAAAATCTTTTTAATTTTCATGATTTTGAAAAAAAAATTTTACAAATATAAACTTACTGTTAGGGATTCAACTCACTCAAATGTCAAAGTAGTTCTGTAAGCAGCTAATTTACGTATTTCCACAAATTATATCAAATTGTTGGGGGAAAAGTTTTTTATGTATATTCAGGAGAGTATGATGTTTTTGAACACATTCAAGTTTTAAACATTCTAATTTTTAACAATTATGAAGAGCACAAATTAAATTTGTCACGAACATAACAGGTGGTCTTACAGACATAACACTCTATGATTTTAAATTGCTGATTAGCTTTACAAGATATTTTATTAAAATATATTTTAAGTAAAATGTAGTGTAAGTAAGAAATGAATGCATTAAAATTTATTAAGTAAGTAGTAAGACATTTGCGTCACTTTTGTGATTTAGTAAGTAATGAATAATGCTTAGATTTTTAATAATTAAGTAACAATTTATTTACAATGGGCAATTAACTTTATTATTAGTAAAAACATCCCTTAAATCTTTGATTTGGCACTTTTGTTTAAAAAAAGACACAGTTCTGTACCTTGAAGCCATTTTTAAAAGTTTCTTAACAGGTTTTATTCTAACAATTATTTTTGCATATTCGATTATATTTTGAATATATTTAGCCATCCTCCTCTGTGCAGATTAAGAAAATGGTGTGAACTGTAGTGTAATAAAATAACCGTAAAAAAAAAATTTGGCTGTGTAATTATTGAATACAGTGATTATTTTGAATACCTGTTAAATATCTAACTTCAAAAACAGTTAAATTTTCCCTCTCTAAGTTGACTACTGAGTGGAGCCAGACTTAGATAAAATGAAAAACTTTTTGTAAAGAATGAAAACTACTGAAACTAGAAATAAAAACTATTAACAAACTTTCTGCACATTGATTTAGTCTTGTAATTAGTTTCAACCCTCTTGTCGCCACCTCATTTTGGTAACAAAACAAAAAAAATTTTAAATTTTAAAAATGCTTAATTTTTATAGAACTTGATATTGATTCATACCACAGGGTATGAATCAATATCAATTCAGTTTTTGTAAAAAAAAACTGAAAATAGAATACACTTTTTGAATAATTGAAAAAATACCTAAATTTTGTGCAAGAAAAAGTGTATGTAGGAAGCATTTATCCACAGAAGATTATCAACATTTTAATAAGAGTATCGATATGATTTAAACTGTATGAATCTCAATGTTTCATTTTTAAATTAAGAAAGTAATAATATCTACATTCAATTTTAAAATTGCGTGAATATGAGTCTTGATATTTGATTTCAAAATCGCATGAATATGAATCTCAATGTTTTATTTTAAAATTTGCGTGAATACAAATTCTGATGTATAATTTTTAAGCCACTTCACCATGCGTGATACAAAACACGATATTTGCTATGAAATGGAGAAAATACGAAACATGATGTTCGATATTAAATTGTGTGAATAGGAATTGCGATGTGTTATTTTAAATCATGTGAATGCAATTTTAAATCTCAATTACATTGGTAGGAAGACGTAGAAATAAATATTTTTTTCTCAGGAATTCAAAAAAGACAAACTTTCTTTGAAGTGGAAGATTTTTTTTGTTTCCTTTTTTAATAATAATAGAGATGAAATTCGTGGTGTTAAACAAATTTTCTGCGAATGATGTTTGTAAATTCGTGTATGTTATATGGGTCTGAGTGGAGCCATCAAATTGTTATCCCTCAGTTACAATGGTTTAACTGCATTTGAAAAGTTATTCCACCACTGCATTGTCAGTGGAAAGAATGAAATAAAGCCACAGTAATTTGAAAATGGAAAATGTTTGTGTTGTGTTGTTTGAATACACTGAGACCTGTTAAGTTGGCCAACTTAAACATGTTTTTGCTGTATTTGAAAAGTTATTCCATTTACTGCATTGTCTCAGTTTATAAAAAAATGCGAAAATTGAGAATTATTCATTGATTTTTATTATTTAATCTAGTCAAGTCTTGGTACTTTAATGAATAAATAATTTATCTTAGTAATTTTTTTAGGAAGTTCATTAATTTATTAAGCATTAAAAATTGTTTTAAAGCCCAATCAGTGTGTTCAAGTTTAAAACAGATTTTTTTTGCATAGCAATTTTATTTCTGGTTAAAATTGTCAAACACTTGCTTACCCCAATTTAATTTATAACTATGTATTTGTATTTAATTATTATTTAAATGTAATGTTCTAGTTTTCTTTATAAAAAAAACTTTTGATTTGTTTTAGATTCTTTACGAGATTTGTTTATTGGTAATTTACTTATAGAAGATAAAAAACTTAAATATTTCAATGAGGTAAGTTAAAACTTCCATTCAACTAATTATTATTTGCAACTGTTAAATGTTATTTTTTTAGATCAAATTAATTTATAATTCAGTTAATAGAGCTTGGAAAAGCATTTTGTAAAAAGATTTATATTGGTAACTAAATACAGTATACTCTCAATATCTTGAATTTCTATATCTCGGAAACTTTTTTGTGTCAAAAAAATATTTTCCCCTTCGCATTACATATCCACATAATGTTAATTTGAATATATTGAATAGTGTCTGCTCAAAACCTTGTTAAATTGAATATTTTTCAAAATAGAAAATTCTTTTTTTTTTTTTTTTTTCAGAAAAATCACACTGTTTAGTATTGTAAACTAATTATTTTCTCTTTAATGCATAATTATTTTTGTCTTACTTTTAAAAATAAAATTATCATTACTGTATTTAGACTTACAATCAGCTATCAATACATAAATATATATTAGTAGTTATTCTTACTCTACTTTTTGAAACATTTTAATTCTGAACATGTTGTCTTATCTCAAAAAAATTTTAGTATCTCTTTTAACTTTGAGATGTCAAGAGTAAACTGTATATAATATTCATTTAAATCTGTCATCCATATATATGTAAAACAAGATGTGTGTTATTATAATTTCAACTAGGTTTATTCAACAACTGAAAATAACAATTTAAAATTAAATACCTCCTGGTATTATTATTGATAAGACCTTGATTTTCAAATTTTAAGGATAAAATAATTGATGCTTCCGCTATAATTCAAATATTTTTATTGTCACAAGTTGATCTGATTTCAATTATTTTAGACAACTGTATTTTTCAGTAGTTTCATGAAATTTCACCCAAAAGCTGTGTTAAATTATATCTAAAATTTATGTTTAAAATTAATATCAATAGATGGCGCTGTGCCAATTATTTACTTTCTCATATTTGTTATATTTTTATTCCCTCTTGTGCTGTCCATATGAAAAAAACGTTGCGTTCGTTTCTCCTGAGTCATGTTTATTTGGGTATCCAAGTTTCTTTAGAGTACAGATTTAATTACGGTGCCGAAATCCCTGGAATAGGGGTCTTTTTATGGAATTGAAAATTTTTGGAAGAATACTTGGATAAATTAATTTAGAACGATGGCTGCGAAAGAAGTAATAGGGAATCAAAAAATGAAACCAACTGTGGTAAGACAGCTAACTACTAAATTGATATCGAAAATTGAAGCAAGTTTTGCAGATGAATCGCAGGATGCTGAAAAAGCAGAACTTTTATTGGATTTAAGTGAGCAACTAAATGCAAAAATGATGGAATTAAAACAATTGGATGAAAAACTGGAATACACTGTTGCTGAACAGGAGTTCGCTAACGAAATAACCACCTGCCAAGAATATCAAGAAAAAATAGTTACATGGAAAGGTAGGATTCAGAGATTTTTAAATCGTTGTTCTTCTAACTCTAAAATTAATATCGAAAGTGATAGAAACGAAACTGTTAATGTTAAAACTGAATCAAAAATAATGAACCTACCTCGTCTGCAAATAGGAACATTTTACGGAGATTCTACCAAGTGGTTGGATTTTTATAATCAATTTGAAACAGCTATTCATAACAACAACGAATTACGAAAGACTGAAAAATTTGCATATTTGAAATCCTTGCTTGGAGGAAGCGCTCTCGCATCTAAATCTGGATTTGCCATTAGTGATCAGAATTATGATTCCTCTATCGAGATTCTGAAAGAGCGTTTTGGAAGAACGGACATTGTAATAAACTCTCATATGACGAAACTTCTTGCTATTGAACCTATTCGAAATGCTTCCAACTTAAAAGCTCTAAGAAGCTATATGATGAATGTGAAATACAAATAAGAAGCCTGTCATCATTGAATGTAACTGCAGGAAGTTATGGAAATTTACTATGCCCAATTATTCAGCAGAAGCTTCCAGAAGAGCTAAATTTTGAATTCAATCAATGTCGGAAATCAGAAAAAGAATTTGATACACAAGAACTTTTGAGTTTCTTGAAAAAGGAAATAAACTGTCGTGAAGTGGCTAGCTTAGTTAGTCACACGAAGAATAATTATAGCCAAGATTTATCAAGATTTGAGCAGAAGGGAAAATCTAACTTTTATCGGAATAAACCTGGAACTGCATCCGCCTTGTCAGCAATAAATTATCGATGCATTTTTTGTGACTGTGAAAATCATTCAAAGTATAACTGTAATGTTTTTGATATTGAGAAGAAGCTAGAATTCCTAAGAAGAAAAGGAAGATGTTTTTTATGTTTCGGAAGAAATCATATGTCCACTCAATCCAGAAATAAATTTTCGTGTAGAAAATGCAGAGGAAAACATCATGAATCAATTTGTTTAAAATCGGACTTGAATGACAAAGAAGAAGAGAAGGAGTCCAAAACATTAGAAGTAAGTCAAAATTCTTCATCTAAATTTGGATCTAATATAGATGCTATAGCAGAAGGACCTCAGAATCATTGTTTTGTAAGATGTTTAATTGACGGAGGTTCTCAAATTTCAGTTATTACTAAAGAATTATCCAGAAAATTAAATTTAAAAGTTAAAGGAGAAAAAGAAATGCAAATTCATACATTTGGTGAAAATCACCCGAAAAAATATAAAAACAAAATTGTAGAATTAACTTTAAGAAATATTAATGACCCTGAGAAAAGTATCACTTTTGATTTCATCGAAGTTTCAGTGATTACATCAGCGAACATAAAAATGCCAGGTAATCAAATAAAAAATAAACTGAAGAGCCTTGGAATAACGTTATTAGAGCCTAAGTGGAGTGATTCTAGATTTATGGGTGAAAGTGTTTCGATTTTGTTTGGCGCCGACATATTGTGTTCTATAAGTAATGATCGAATTAAAAGAATTAATTATTCTGCTGTTGCACTTGAAACTATTTTCGGATGGTGTGTGCAAGGGAAATTCCCCTCCTCAGACTGTAATGAATTGACGAATGTTATGACTAATCCGACCCTGGAAGAAAATATGAGTATAAACGAGTCCTTGAAAATGTTTTGGGAAACCGAATCAATTGGAATAAAAAATATCTGCGAAGAAACAGAAAAAGCTTTGGAATTATTTTCTTCATCTATCACTCAGAAGGAAAAGAGATATGAAATTAAATTACCGTGGAAGGAAGAAAAAATAAAACTTAAAGATAATTATAAAAATGCAAAATTTCATTTTTTCAAATTGTTGCAAACATTTAGGAAGAACTTAGAATTATTTGAAGAATATAAAGAAGTTGTTCAAGGGCAATTAAAAGAAAAAATAATAGAAAAAATTGGTGATGATTCAAAATGCAGTGACATAATATACTATATTCCTCATCATGCAGTGATAAGGCCTGAACACGCAACTACAAAATTAAGGATTGTGTATGATGCTTCATCAAAAGAAAAAGAGGAACTTTCTCTCAATGACTGCCTTTTAGATGGACCCAGTGGCGTAGCGAGGGGTTTGCAAGGGGGGGCATCATGCCCCGGGCGCAACTCACAAAGGGGCGCCAAATGGTCCGCAAAACAAAAAATTGCTGGATAATTTTTTTTTTATTATAATTGATTTCTGGAAAATATATTTCAAATTTAGTGCCAGTGTAATACACTGCTGGACAATTGCTAAGGACGGATCGCAAATTGCAATGTAGCATAACATTAAGCGAGACATGAGGCCTAGTAGGATAAAATATAGTTGCCACAATGTTCAGACATTAGAATAAAGAATATTCATTGTTCTGGAAAGAACAAAAGCTATGAAACATCTGAAAGAAAAAAAAAGTTCATTTGATGCTGCGTACGGAAAAATGGAACAATGCATCTAAATGTCAGCAGGCAACTTGAAGAAAGGTGTCAGTACGGGATATGTCCACTGTGGAGTGTGATGCAACATTCCACATGTCGTATCATACTTTGCACAACATTATCCAGCAGCTGTTGAGGCAATTTATCCCATTCCTATGTCAGTGCGCGGATGAGGGTGTTCTTGTTTGTCGGAGGATAGTTTCGACCAGCAAGTTGCTTCCCCAAAGCATCCCAAACATTTTCAATGGGGTTTAGATCTGAAGAACATGATGGCTATAGGAGGCGTTGAATACCCTTGCTGTCTAGACAATCCTGAAGAGCGAGTGTTCGACGACATGTTGAGTTGTCTTCCATAAAAACAAATTTATCACCGACAGCTCCATGGAAAAGACGAATATGAGGAAGTAGAACTTCATCAATGTATCGTTGGCCGTCATAGTCCCATTCGCAACCACATGTAGGCGCGTGCGGCCATTGATCATGATGCCGGCCCACACCATGACACTGTATGTCGGATATTGGTCCCTTTCCTGGATATTTTCTGGACGATAACCAGTACCACTCTCGCGCCAGATCAGTTGGAGTCTACAATCCGATGATGACAGACTGAACCTACTCTCATCTGGGAATAGTACGCATGCCCAGTCCTGTTCAGTCCAATTGTGATGCTCACGACACCATTGTAAACGGGCAGTACGGTGCTGTCTGGTCAATGGGACACACACAGCAGGTCTGCGGGCGTATAGTCCTCCTCCCCTCAAGCGTCTGGCAACAGTTTTTCGGGAGATCCTGTGGCAGCAAGAAACTGATTTGCCACCTGCTGAGCTGTGGTGCGACTGTTCTTTTTTGTTGATAGTACGATGTATCTGTCTTCTGCAGGAGTCTTACTTCTAACACGGCCTCCCCCGTGCCGCCTACTACATATTCCAGTAGTTTTAAATGATTTTCACAGCCGAGAAACAACGCTGTGAGCGATGTCAAACTCCCTGGCAACATCTGTTATTTTTTGCCCTTCTTCGATCTTTCCAATAATTCGGCCACGCTTAAAATCATCTAAGTGATATCGGGAAGACATGCTGAAAATTTCAAGTTCGTCAACTAAATCGTTCTTGTAAAACTTTGACTTGAAACAACAGCTCTCCACACGCGTCAAAACCTTTAAAGCTCTTATCAGCGCTATCACGTGATGAACAGACGTGGAAAAAACATTTGCATACGCATACCTCTTCTTACTATATCCCGCACTTATTTTAATTTTCCACATTTTGCTTCCTTTCATTTTGTGGTTACTATGGATGATAGTGTTATCCGTCCTTATCCATTGTCCAGCAGTGTATAATAAATATTAATTCATAAATATTATTCTTAATATTTAATTCATAATGTCACTTTAATAGTCTAAATCAAACTGTAATAATATATTCATAATAGAAATGGCACGACTTTTCTACTGGCAGACCTATGTCTGTCTAACTCGACCTGTGTCTGTCAGCACTTCTTTATGGCATCTATGCTGTGTGGTTACATAAATTATCTCATAATATGTTATAATAAATATTTGCAGTGTACAAAGTACAAACATTCTTTCTTTCAGAACACTATTTTTATTTGTATAAACGCAATGTAGCTTACGCTTGTTATTTTAAAACGATAACTATAACACTCTAATGTACTTATATGTACAGTCACGGAAAAAAAGTGTCCGGAAAATAACAACTAAAGGATCGTCTATTTTTTAATATAGATACTTCTCAGACACACAACAAATATAGCGTTTTGTCGTTTCCAGGAAAGGACACAAACAACGCCGTATTTGCTGTGTGCCTGAGAATTATTTGTTTTTTTAAAAAAAGATTAATTGTTACTTTCGGGATACTTGTCATCGCGCTCTGCTTAGAATAAAAATGAAATGTTATTAAATATTAAATTTTACATATAAGTTTAATGTCAGCATAAATTATATTGTATATTTCACTATGTTACTACCTTTCAAGTTCAAGGCATTCTTGGTAAGTAATAAATCAAATAAGATTACTTACTACATCTACTCGACGATTCTATTATTAAGTGAATAGAGTATGAAAAAATTTGTTAACAGAAAAATGTGTTGTTCTCATATTTGTCACCACAGACTCAAAATGAATTCATTCATCTTCTGGCATCTACAGTTCGAAATCTACTAATAAACGATATCAAAAGAAATAAATATTATGAACTTTTGTTTGATTCAACTCCTGATATCTCTCATCGAGAACAAATGTTCCAAGTCGTTAGGCATGTAGATGCTGATTTTATCACCAAAAAAGTTTCCACCAAAGAATCTTTTTTGGGTTTTATTGAAATACATGCTAAAGATGCAGCCTCGATCGAAAATACAATTTTAGAGAAATTAAATTACGATGAAATTTCATTAACAAACTGCAGATCAGAATGTTACGATAATGCTGCGTGATGGCAGATCACACATCTGAAACGCGATGGAGCGCCAGAATATAATCTGTTAGCGTTATCATCTATGGGCTAGAGAATATAAAAGAACTATTATAAAAATTAGCAGAGCACACTACCACTACTAGTGACAACAGAAGTGAAGCTACAATTCTGTTGCAAAATAGAACAACCTTTAGTTTTATAACTTTAGTTCATTTCTGGTATAAAATCTTAAGAAGGATTGATCGTGTGCAGCTCAGATTACAAGATCCTAGAATGAATTTTAGAGAAGTGTTCCATGATCTTGAATCATTAGCGACTGAACTAGCCGAAATTTGCGACAACCTCTGTAAAGAGGCAATAGAAAAAGCGGAGTCTCTTTGTGAAAAATGGGATATGGATACAACAATACGTGCCTGGACAATTGGCTATGGTGGTTTTTCCGCAAAAAGTGAAATTTCTCGCGTTATGAAAAGCACTCTTGATCGTCTCCAACAAGAAATGTGTACACGGTTAAGTGACCTTAATTTCAAATTTGAATTTCTACTAGACGTTGAAAATTTATTAAACAAGGATAATGTTGATAACGACCTTGAAAAAAAAATTATAATAATTTGGGTGAATTTTATATTACAGATTTCAATGTATTAGAACTTTTTATCAAAATATGTGACAGCAAAATGTTACTCCGCAGTAGAAAAGAAATTGAACCTAAAACTCCATTAGAATTTCTTACTTTTATAATCAATCTCGAATGGAGAAGATGTTTTCCCATATCTGAGAGCGGCACTTCAAATACTCCTGACTATCTCAGTATCAATTGCTAGCTGCGAACGTTCATTCAGCAAATTAAAATTAATTTTGACAGATCGCCTAAGTGACCTAGCATTTTTAAGTATGGAAAGAGAAAAATTTTAAATGATCAATTTTGATGATATCATTGATACATTTGCTTCATCAAAAGCACGGAAAATTTAGACATAGTAATTAGTTTTATTAATGTATTATAATAATATGATTATTAAATATATGTATCTCTTTAGAGATAATAAATATTTTCTTTTTTATTGTTTTAAAACTGCGTGTTTTTAAAATATTTCTTTAAAAATATGTAAAATAAATAATAGGTATCTTTTGAACTTATTCTAGATGATCATTAAAGCCCGGAATTTCAGGCAATAAAAAATGCAAAAATAGGCAGGCAAAAAGGCATTTAAAAAGCTTGAAATAGGCACTTAAAAAAGGCACTTAAAATTGGAGCAAAATGGTAGTTGGTAATGCCTAAAAGCCCATATAGGTATCCAAGGTATAAAAAAAGTTGCTAGAAGTATCCGGTATACCTACATATTCATTTCACTCGACTGTCGTAGCAATAGTACAAAAGAAGTGGACATAATTGCACACAAAAAAAACCTCAACTGCGTAGGTGCGAAATAAAAATTGAAAACTCGTACTTACAATAATATTGTATGCAGATTTATTCTGATGATTGGTTGTTGTTGCACATCACAACTAGATGCTTTTTCAAATTTTCGAAAGAGAAATTTTGTCTTCTGTCAGTCAATATAGTTTTAAACAAAGAGAAGGATCTTTCTACTTCGACAGAGGTTATGGGCGCGTACCTAAAACAACTTGCCATGGTAGGAGATATGGTAATGGTAAGTTCAACTGTAGTATTATCAGAAATTACTTTTGCAATGTCCTTGATGCATTCAAAGTCTGTATTTGCAGAGATGACGTTTTCACATTTCTTCCTTATTCTGTCACCAGCTGGCAGACATTAGTTCTTCAATAGTATTGTAGAAAATCTTTAGTGACTCGGACAAAGACATATTTCTTTTTTCCATGTGTTCAATAGCTCTAGGGAGCTTCCCAAAATAAGTTGAAATAAAAGTCAGTTCATTTTTTATTTTAGAACTGCTAAGCAGATTTTTACTTTTTCTTATGGATATTGCCTCTTCATCCGAAAAGCTGGTAAGGACTCGAGTAACTTCCTCAAAATTTGTGCAGTAGTTTGAGACTGCTGAAATCCATGTTCCCCAACTCGTAAGGATCGGTTTAGGAGGTAATTGAATGTCTGGTGCAATTTCTTTGAACACTTGAACTCTTGAAGGGGCTTTCACAAATACTTTTTCACACTAGAAACAAGCGAGTCTACCTCAGGATAGAGACCTCTTACTTCCTCTGCTATCCTGTGCAATGCATGAGCAAGGCACGTTAGATGGATCATATTAGGAAATAAAACTTTTAAGGCATTTCCAGCTTTTTTCATGTAGGAGGCAGCATCTGTAAGAAATAATAGCACTCTTTCATGCTCAGTACCATTTGGCCAAAGTAAAGCCAGTGCATTAGTGAACAACTGTGCAATTGTAGTACTGTTAGTCTTTTGCGACTGTTCAGATGTCAACAAAAAGATTTTATGTTTTTCAAATGGGCCCATAACACCTACAATAACATTCGCAACATATCGTCCAGTTACATCTGTCGTTTCATCTATAGATAGCCATATGTTTTTCGTTCCGATTTCATTTTGAATAGTTTTAAGAACTTCGGTGTAACAGTCATCTAAATAAGTTTTCCTTAAAGTTGATTCACAGGGCACACTTTGATTCGTATATTTTTGCAAAAAAGCTCGTATGCTTTTATTTTCAAGTTTCCACAGCGGAATTCCGGCATCTACAAATGATCTGCATAAATCCATTGCAAATTCCGATTTGCGAGAAGATAATTGAAAACAGGTGGGAATCAGAGTCGGTGTTTTCCCATCTTTTTTATCTTTTGCTGTTTTATGCTTAGATGTCTCCAAGTGCTGAGATATAAAATACTTCTTCTCAAAATTTACTGACTTCTCGCATGCCTTACAAAACAGAATGCTCCCATCAGTAGAAAACACATCCGACCCAAACTCTTTCACAAAACTGTCCAGTTTTTTGCTTGTACAGGCTTTTACTTTAGGCATTTTTGAAATAACTAGTACTAGAAAACTTTTTCGTGCTCCTGCTACAATGTGCTCAACCAGCTTGGTGAATTCGTTTTGTAGATAAGAGAGAGAGCATACGAGTTATTCGATGGTGTATGCTATATGGGGCTATATGGGCCGTAAGTAAGAATAAATTCTATTGACTGTAAGTAAAAATAGCTCCTATCTTTTCACTCCCTTTCTCTCTCTCCTTGCAAAGCGCATCGGGCGAAGGTGACGCCGCGAAGAGACGGAGAGAAAATATTAATAAGACAAAAGGAATAAAGTCCTATTCTCTATAAATGCATTACAATACGTCGGATGACAGTCAACCATTTCTGTACTTCAAAATTTCTTCATTTTGCGTTTATGCTCGGTCAAAAGCACAAAAAGCTTTGCAGAAAAAATTTAAATTAGACAGAAATAGGCATTTATGAACAAAAGGAAAGAAAAAGGCATTTTCAGAAGAAAACGTTTAAAAAAGGCAGAAAAGGGCATTTATGGCATTTTGCCTGAACTTCCGGGCTCTAATGATCATATACATTTCAAAATCTAGTCTTGTTCTCTCAACTACATTTTTAGCCTCTAATTTAAAGCCTAGCTTGAGTCTATGACTTTATTTATTTTACTTTATTTATTTATTAATTTGCGAGTATATTTTACATATAATATTATATGGTTTTCGAATGGGGAGGGGGGCGCTAAAAGGGTATTGTGCACCGGGCGCGAGTTAAGCTCGCTACGCCACTGGATGGACCGAACTTTTTACCGGATTTACTAAAAATTCTCCTGAACTTTAGAAAATATCGAATAATTATGACATCGGATATAGAAAAGGCTTTTCATCAAATTTCTATTTCTCCAGAGGACAGAGATGCCCTCCGTTTTCTTTGGCTTGATGATGAGTCTGATTTACAAAATCCTAAAATTACAGTGTACCTATTTTGTAGACTAATTTTTGGAGCCAAGCCAAGTCCATTTTTGCTTGCTGCATGTATTAAGCATCATCTGAGGAAATTTCAAGATATTTATCCTAAGACAGTCCAACTACTAGACAATTCTTTATATGTCGATGATTTCATCACTGGAGTAGACTCAAAAGACGAGGCTCGTCAAGTCTATCATGAAGCTAAAACAATTATGGATGAAGCATCAATGAATTTAACCAAATGGAACACTAATTCGGAAAAATTAAAGAAAGAATTTTTCCCACAAAGTAAAATTTTAAAATTAAATATGCCTGAAGCTACATCAAAGGTGCTTGGACTGAGATACTCTTCAACAGATGATTGTTTTACATTCTCACCAGATGATGTTGTGGATACTCCTTCAGAGAAGAAACTGACCAAAAGAACTATTCTTCAGATTTCATCGAGATTGTTCGACCCCTTGGGCTACCTGTCGCCATTTTCCATTCAAGTAAAAATTATGTTTAAAAAACTCTGGCTAGATGGCATTGATTGGGATCAACCGGTGCCAGAAGAAATAAAAGCCAATTGGAACTGCTGGTACAACCAACTACAAGGATTATGTGAAGTCAATATACCACGTTGGTATTTTCGATCGAGAGAGACTCCACAGAGTTAAGAAATACATGTATTTTGTGATTCTTCGCAAACTGCATATGGAACTGTTATCTATTTGAGATTTACCGTTTCTAGTGAAATTCGAACAGCGTTTGTTCTATCCAAAGGAAAGGTAGCTCCTTTAAAGAAAATGACTTTGCCTCGGTTGGAGCTCATGGCTGCAGTTATTGGAGTGCGATTGTTGAAAGTTGTGCAGGAGCAATTTCCTGATGCAAAAGCTCGTCTATGGACTGACAGCTCAATTGTGCTCAACTGGATTAGAGGATCAGCATATCGTTGGAAAACTTTTGTGAAAAATCGTGTCAGTGAAATAAAAGAAAGTACATCTCCAGAAATGTGGTATCACTGTCCAGGCAGTGATAATCCGGCTGACAAGATAACCCGTGGTGTAAAAATCAAAGATTTAGTGTGTGACAGTGTGTGGGCCTATGGTCCTTCTTGGTTATCCGAATCAGAAGAAAACTGGCCTGATAAAAATTCTTCTGAAATCGCATTACTTTCTTCTTGTGATGAAGAAAAATGTGATATGACACCTGTTGTTAAAAATTGTGAAATTCAACCTATTTTGTGCATTTCAAAGTTCAGTAAAATTCGAAAATTAGTGCGTGTGACATCCTACGTTTTCAGATTTATTAATATTCTGAAGACAAAACAAAAGTGCACAGGTCCGATTACTGTACTGGAAACTGAAAAATCTTGGGAATACTGGATTAAAATAACTCAAGCACAGAGTTTTTATTCAGAAATCCAAAATCTTAAACAAAATAAATGTGTAGATAAAAATTGTTAATTAGCTAATGTTAATTTTATGCTAGTTGATAAAGGTATTCTAAGAGTTAAAACTAGATTAATTAATTCATCTTTAGATGTGTATGAAAAATGTCCAATTGTTCTTTCTAATGATTATTTTGCAAAATTAATTGTTTATGATTGTCATGAAAAAGTATTACATAATGGTGTTAATGAAACTTTAATTCAGGTAAGAAGTAAGTTTTGGATTTTAAAAGGGAGACAATTTGTCAAATCTATTTAGTATGATTGTAGAATTTGTAAAAAATTTACAGCTAAAGGGGGTAAAGAAATTATTTTCACCTTTACCTATTGATTGAGTAGAGAAATCTCAACCATTAGAGATTACTGGTATTGATTTTGCTGGGCCATTGTATTTAAAAGATAATACTAAAGTGTATATAAGTTTATTTACATGTGCTGTTACTCGTAATATTCATTTAGAATTAATATCTAATTTAAGCACTGAATGTTTTTTGCTATCATTAAGACGATTTTTTGCTCGTAGGGGTATTAGTAAAGTTATATACTCTGATAATGCTAAAACTTTTAAGTCTGCCGATAAAGAACTTAAATATTTGTGTAAAATGTGTAAAAATGATGTGTGTAACTTCTTAGAGAAGCATCAATTAGAATGGAAATTCATTGTAGAAGGTGTCCCATGGTGGGGAGGCTTTTGGGAAAGGCTTGTCTTGTGCGATCTGTTAAAAATTGCTTAAAAAAAGTTTTGGGTAAAACTTCTCTTTGTTATGAAGAATTAATTACTGTATTAAGAGGTAGAATCGGTTATTAACTCTAGGCCATTAACTTATGTTTACAATGATTTACATGAGCCTGACCCCTTAACTCCTTCACATTTTACTGTTGGATCACGTTTAACTACTTTACCTTCTCCAAATAATCTGAATTTAATGTCAAATAAAGTGGAATTAACTAAAAAGTGGAAATATAGATTACTATTGTTGGATCATTTTTGGAAAAGATATTTTAAGGAATATTTATTAGAGTTAAGATCTGTTATGTTTTCTAAACAATCAAAAAATGTGAATACCTATAAAGTTGATGATGTTGTTCTCGTGAGAGAAGATAATGTTAAGCGCCATAATTGGAAGTTAGGAAGGATAAAAAGTTTGTTTACAGGTAGAGATGGAAAAATTAGATCATGTGAGATTCAATTGGAAAACAATGTTGTTAAAAGACCCATTGGAAGACTGTATAATCTAGAAGTGCAATAAATATTTAATGCATCCAATAAATGGATGCATGGTGGGGAGTGTTAAATTATATCTAAAATTTATGTTTAAAATTAATATCAATAGATGGCGCTGTGCCAATTATTTACTTTCTCATATTTGTTATATTTTTATTCCCTCTTGTGCTGTCCATATGAAATAAACATTGTGTTCATTTCTCCTGAGTCATGTTTATTTGGGTATCCAAGTTTCTTTAGAGTACAGATTTATTAAACTGAATTAATTAATGTTCTGCCACAAGATTTAATAATTGCAAATGTGCTGTGGATAATATTAAAAATAAACAGTTCTCTCTAATTTTAATTTTTTAACTGACAAACAATTTTATTTTTCAAAATGTCATAAAATAAATATTAATTAGTTAATATCAAATTAGGCATAAATGCCTAGATAATTGAATAAAAATTGCTAACAGAATTTTAAACAGATTTATAAAAATTATTCTGCTGGGATGGTGGCACAAATAGTTCTGTTCTAAATAAAAACTGTAATGTAGGATTTACATTTTTTTAAATCTGATTATTTATAATTTTTTTTTTCTTTCGGTTCTTATCGTTTATAGAACCCATAAAAACAAGATTGCCAAGACATAGGAACAATGCCATATTCAGATTTACACAGATTACAAGCTTCTGATAATATTCATAAATGTATTAAATGCAACAATATCATGATCATTATTGATAACATAACAGAAAAATAATATGATAATTATTATTCATAGTGATGATTATAGAATAAGATATTATTATGAGTGTTACTAAATTTTATTGTAAATATTGATCAATGTTTAGGTAACACAAATTAGTTAAAGGAGAAAAATATCCTGATATATTGATAAGTGTCAATATTTGTTGACAATGCCTCACAACATTACAATTTGTACTTATCAGTCATAAGGTCAATTGTTAGTGTGGATGGCGACTCAAAGCAGTGGCCAACACACGGTCCCTATAACTGATTAGTACTTTTTTTGTGTGTGTGAATATCTATTAATATTCAACCAATTCATTCCATTTTGATGTGACACGTTTACTGTATTAAAAGAATACTCCTGTAAGGAATTATACTTTAAAACATATACTTTGAACCATAGTTTTTTAATTTAAATTATTAATTTAAAAAACATGCTGATTTGTTTTACTTTACACAGCAACCTCTGTCACAAATTAATGAAATTTGCCAAGACTCTGCCACAAGGAAGAGATGCCTTATTCTTTGGCTGTTTGAGAACATCCTAAAAGGTCTGTATAAAAAGTTCTTGACTAATGTTGATAAAGTGAGCCACGATACTATTGAGAAGACCAAAATAAAAGCTGTGAGTGTTCTGCATAAGTTGTTGGAGGAAAATCCTGAAGAAGAACAAGTAAGTCTATTTTTATCTAGCTTTTTCATTTTGTCAGAATTAATAATTAAGTGTAAGGTGTCTAAAAATTAAAGTCTATGCTTTATAGTACATGTTATTTTCTTCATATTCTTATTCATGTAAAGAGACAATTGGTTTTGGTTTTAAAAATTTTCAGAAAGTTCGATTCATTAAACCCGATTAATGAATCGATACTGCGAAGAGAACATAATAATTTATGTCAAAATTATAATTCTGATATGTTTAAAAACAAAACCTTACCACTATGGATTATGTGCCAAAAAAAAAAATTCTGTGTAAGAGGGATAAAATAAACTTTGCAGAGTTTATTTTTTCCAGGCTACTGCCTGAAATTTGATATCTTATCAGAAAACCTTATATTTTATTGCAAAATTTTTAATAGTCATCTTGAAATAGGACCTGATAGATATATTGTCAATAAATGGACTACTCTTCCTAAATACAAGAGTTCTTAAAAAAGGTAGATTAAAAATATTTTTTTTGTCAGGAAGAAAGTAACTTAACTGAGGTTAAAATTTTGCATTGATATCAGAAATAAATACAAATATCTTTCATTTAAACCTTTCTTGTATTATATTGCTCTTTTAAACAGCAGAAAAATGTATTTCTCTAAAATATATATTGTCATAATAGCCTAAAACTAATAATTTCTAATTCATTATAAATATTTCATTTTTATATCTTTATTATAAACATTTTGAAGAATGACTTGGAAATTTGGCAAAATATCGGACTTCTTGTAACATAGTGGAGTTGCTATATTGAATTTTTATTATACACTGGTTATCATAAATTAAGGAAAATTCACAAAAATCGCGATAACTCAAGAAATTACACATGGAATTTTATGAAACTTACCCACAATATACAACACATAGTAAGGTATTAAACAACATAAAAAGAAATTATCAGACATTAATAGTAGTATAGAAATTAGCACATGTATAAAATAAACAAATTGGAAGTATCGGTTTGCAATAGAAAAAGTACCTTTAATATGGAATATGATTGCCTCTAGAAGCAATACAGCACAAACAGCAATGTGTGATGCTTTCAATTATGCGGTCTATCAGTTCAATAGGAAGTGAGAGCCATTGCTCTTGTAAAGCAGTTGCAAGCGTGGCAAGGGTCTGAGGGGGCGGATTGATGGCAGATACACGCCTCCCTAGAGCATCCCAAACGTGCTCGATAGGATTCAAGTCCGGGGATCGAGCTGGCCACTCCATGCGAGTAATTGTTTCCTGTTGAAGATAATCATCAACAATGCGAGCTCTGTGTGGTCTTGCATTATCGTCCTGTAACAGGAAGCAATCACCAATTGCCCCGGCATATGGGCGCACATAAGCATCAAGGATGTTGTCTCGATAAACCTGAGCATTCACGGTTCCCCTTGGAAAGACATGGAGGTATGTGCGCCCTCCTAAGGATATGCCTCCCCAAACACAGACACTGCCTCTTCCGTATGCATCTCTTTCACGGATGTTTGATGGATGATAACGGGTCCCAGGTTCTCTCCATATCAAATAACGTCTACTGTCACTTTCTAGACTAAACCTGGACTCATCCGTAAAGAGAACAGGCCTCCATTGATCTGACGTCCAGTGGACATGTTGTCGGGCCCACTGCAAACGGTCTCTCCTATGGCGTGATGTGAGCGGCACGCAAATGGCTGGTCGTCTCGCATACAGACCACCTTCGTGGAGCCTTCTGCGCACAGTTGACGTTGACACCAACCTTCCGGTGGCTGCAGCAAGAGAGGATCTAAGATGTGTCGGAGTAGCGGTTCTATTCCTGCGTGCACTTAATGTCAAATATCGGTCATCGGCACTGGTCGTAACAGTTGGCCGTCCTTGACTGAACCTCCTAGATGCCGAATCTGTGGTTTGAAATTGCCTCCAAAGTCTATGAACCACAGATGGACTCACATTTAGCCATCTGGCCACTTCTGATTGACTCTGCCCTGCCTCTAGTCTCCCGATGGCTCTCCATCGTAGTTCTTCAGGCAAATGATGCCTAGAGGTCATTATTACGAATTGGCTATCTCAGATTTTCAATGTCGCAATCACAGTAAAATTTGTGTGCTTTCTCTCAAACTTGGACTTTTATGCTCCAGGCAGATGACGTAAGCCGAGTGCAGCGCCACTAATTTGCATATTGCAATTTTACTCAGCTACTCTTAGTGGACAACATATGCAAATTTTGCACGGTTTGGCTTACTTTTGAAAGAGTTATCGCTATTTTTGTGATTTTTCCTTAATTTATGATAACCAGTGTATATAAAACAGAAACCTTTAAATTTATTTCATTTCCTTTTATGGACTATAATGTATTAATTAATTTTTTTTTCTTCCATTTTCAGTTTCTGCTAGATCATCTGGTAAACAAAATAGGTGATCCCATTCCTAAAATAGGCTCACATGTATGTTTTCTACTAGGAAAGCTCCTCAATACTCACAAACACATGAAAAGTGTTGTGGTACAAGAAGTTGAAAGATTAATATTTCGTCAAAATTTAGCTGAAAGAGCCAAATATTATTCACTCTGCTTTTTAAATCAGGTAACTTCAATAACCTTGATAATAGTTTTTACTTTTGACATAATATATAAAAACAAGTATATTAATAACTTTTATTTATTCATTTAATTCATTATGATTAGCTAATTTGTATTATTTCAAATAGTATTTGATATCAGCTTGTTCAGCTGATTATCTTTGATGACATATAAATAGTTGAGAATATCCATAAGCCAGTTCTTATCTAATCTAATAAGGAATAAGCTCTCCTTTGAAGAAAAAAAAGCCAAATTTCAGTTTTAAATTAAATTTTTTTTAACTAATTATAGAACCACTTTTTTCAAGTATCGTTAGGCTAAAATATTTTTGAGATTGCAATTCATTTTTAAAATAAAATTCAATTATTTAATACCTCAAATTAATTTAATTTTTAAGTCCATTTTTTTAGTGAAAAGGTGAGAGAAGATTTTTTAAAATTTTACCAGCCTCTAAGAATCGGCAATAAACTTGAACATCTATGCTTATAAATAGCAAAATTCATAAATTCTGTGTTCATAATTGGAAATTATATTGATGAAAAAAGATTAAAGGAAGGAATGCATAACACACAAGTGAAATAACTTCACAGTGCCATCGTCTCTTCTTGTTCTCCTAAGATTTACTATCAGCCACATTTATGTAAATAATATTTTTTTTCTTCTATTTTCCGAAGTTATCAGTAGATGGCTGTGCAAATTGTAAGTGGGAAAAAAACTTCACATTAACATTTGAAAGATGATAAATTTTGGTGACAAAGTATATTTTTCATGGCCTTATAACGGTTTAACAATTTTCAGTTTTTCTCTAATAATTCCTATATTAGAACTCTTTTTATTAATAGAGGAAGTAACTGGCTTATAATCACAATTTTGCTATTTATATTGTAAGTTCTCTTTGTATTTGCAAGATGTTTATCTGCTCTTGTCTATTGTTTTGTTTTTGTTGTAATTAATTGTTTATGGTATATCGACAAATTGTTTATAGTATTCAAGAAAAAATTTACAGTAACTATGATAAAATTGCATCTAAACATTACAGCTGAATGTAGAATATTTTAAGTTAAAAACAGGATTTTGGAAAATAAAATTATTAATTTCTAGAAAAATAAGCTGTTGAACAATGTAGCACATTATGGAGTTTAAATGTATCGAAATCAATGAAATACATTTTACTCCATGTAGTTTTTTTTCCCCTCTTATATCATTTTGCTAATCCAAGCAATATTAAAGTGGAATGTTGCCGAAGTGACAAAAATCACACCTTTCCATCTCACTAGTTTCCGCCTTAAAATCAATGGAATTCAATACTGCAATAATTTGTTTTCCCTTTTTAAATAAGGCATTTATTTTTACTGAACTTATCCCATTCTTGCTATTCATGTTAGGCATTCAGTAGCTAAAAAAGACGTAAAAAATTTAGGCTTAACTGCAAATATAAATAGCTGGAAAAAAATTTTGAATTATGTATTTTTTTATTATTATTATTTTTTTACTATTATAAAAATAAATAAAAATAGATGCTTTGTGTCTTGTAAGATTGCAGCTGAATCTGACCAATAAATTAATGTAGTGTGAGACACTCAAATTAAGTGTAAACTATTTAAATTACTGTTGTATTACAAGCAAAAAACTGCACAAATGATTATCTTAATTTTTTAATTCAAATTTTTAATTATGTTGTTTTTAACAACGCAACTTTAAGGAGAAAAGCAAGAAACGGTTTCATTATGCAAAAGAAATCAAAACTGTCCACATGGCTTGCTTTGGAAAAAAATCATATACTACTTTCTTTACAAAAATGCATAAAACGTGAGTGTTGTTGGAGCACAGTGGAGGGTCCCCAACAATAGTTTCAGACAAGTAAAGAAATTTTTATGAATCATCATCGATTTAATGTATGAAAGATAAAAACAAAAGGAAGAAAATTCCTTTTTTTTTTTTGTGGATGTTTAACAGACATAAGAATTGTTTATGTTGTATGTAGAATTTCGAAATCTCTTTTAATTTCACCCCTCTTCAACATTGAACCCCAAAGACGCCTCTGGCATAAAACATTGGCAGTCAGCATTAGAAAATGTCTAAAACTAAATTTTTGATGAGTTAATTTTTTTAACGAAAATGTGTTATATTTTATTTAGTTCCAAACCTTTTGACATTTCCTGATAACGAAAAAAAAAACATTTCCTCATGTGACTGTTTTATTTATTTATGTCTGACTTACACTTATTAGATGTAAATATGTTCACTTATGTGTGTACTCTTACTAGATTTGTTAAATTTTATTTAGTTCCATACCCTTTGCAATTACTTGATGACAAAGAAATTTTTTTTTATTCCTCATGTGACTTTTATTTATTTAAGCCTAACTTACACTTATTTACAACAAAAAAGTTTCCAGAAAGTAAACCCAATTGTTTAAATTCATTATATTTAATTTTACTTCATATGTACACGTTTACTATGCATGTATGTTTGCATATAAACATTTTCCACATAACATTTTCTGTATTTCAACTGAAACTTTTTGTTTATTTCAGATAATTCTGAGCCACGATGACTTCAAGATAGCCAATCAGCTAATACTGATCTATTTCAGCCAGTTTAAACTTTTTGTTAAAAAGGGTGAAGTGAACAATAAAATGATGAGTGCCTTATTATCTGGAGTAGCCAGGGCATACCCTTATGCCAAACTTCGAGACAATATTGTCATGGATCAAATGGATGCCATGTACAGGCTTGTCCACCTGGTCAGCTTCAACATAAGCATTCAAGCACTGATGCTAATATTTCAAGTGAGCCATCCTTCATTATGCTACTTGACTTTAAAGGAAGTGTGTTAGTTGTGCATATTTAAAACATTCTGTCAGTATTTCGAAATAACTGAGGCATAAACTTTTTTATTATACATAACATGCTATCGTGTTGAATATTACATTTGTGAGCATTTAAGTTTTTAAGAAGTTGTGCAACATTCTGATACATAGTTGCCAACTCAACTGGATTTTACCAGTTTCTCTTGGTCTGCTGGTTTCATAAAAATTTCCCTGATTTTTGTACATCTTAAAAATTTCCTTAAAGTTGAGTAAGCTTCCTGAAAAAAAATCCCTATAAAAATAGAATTTAATGCTTGCTAGAATATTTAAATAAGTATTACTAATAAATAATGAAGCGAGCTTTATTTATAGTAATTGGTTTTAAGCTTTTTTTTCCTAAAATTTTCAGTTCATTTTTATTCAGAACTCCCTTTTTAAATTAATAAAAAAAAATTTAAACTACCAGTAATAAACTACTTGTCTTATAGTATTCAAAATGAGTTAACATAATTAAAAATTTTGTTCAATGTCAATCATAAATATAAAATATTCCAGATCATTTATAGTTATTAGTGCGATAAAGTTTCTGTATTTTGATGGAAATAAAAATCCTTTTGTTAAATATTTAATATATTATGCAATAGTTATCATGAAATATATATTATTTTCAAATATCTACTGGATTTTTTTCTTATCCATGCTAGCAGCTATGAGGATAAAATCTGGAAACACACCTAAAATAATAATTGATTCATTGTGTATTGTATGACCCCGTGGCAGAATTGATTTGACAAAGTGACATTGTTGCAGGACATCATCTTATATTTAAAAAACTTTGCGCAAAGATTTTTATTTGGGAAACAAAAAATTTTGATTTTTGTTTTAGCTCATTACTATGCAAAAGAAGAAGTTAATAATAAGTCTTCTTGATTATTTTTTAATTTAAGAGATAAATTCTAGAAATCTTTTAGATAAAGGAAAAATTTAGACCAAAGTTGCAAAATTTTAAAAAAAATCGCTTTTGGTTTTATTATATAGATGTAGGTCTTTTTTTTAAAAAAATATCTTGTAGAAAATTATTTGTGCTAGTGAGATACGTCGCAGAAAGCCAAAAAAAATTCTGCTATAGGGTTGAATGACTTGAAAGATTTTATTTTATACAAACATTACAAAAATAAAATTAACTGGATCACTTTTTGAAACCAGGTTAGATGACTTGATGAAAATTATTAATTTCTTATTGTTGATTATAATTGGGTGTCATTTAACATGTTTTCCTATAAGCTGTATATTACCTTTATAAATATGATTTGATAATTTTGTACATTGTTTTAGGTATTAGATTCTAGTGATTCAGTATCTGATAGATTCTATGGTGCTTTATACAGAAAACTCTTAGACACGTCTTTAGCAACCTCTTCCAAACAAGCTTTTTTTCTAAATCTTGTATACAAAGCCTTAAAAAAAGATGTTGCTGTTGTAAGAATAAAAGCATTTGTAAAACGTTTATTGCAGGTAATTTAACCTTCCTCTTTTCATTTTCTGTTCTTTTTTTCTTTAAAACCCATAAATAATGAATTTGTCTTTTTCTCTTGTTTGCAGATAGCACTTTACCAACCTCCAAATCTTCAATGTGGAATATTAGTTTTAATATCTGAAGTGAATAAGTTGCATCCAAACCTTTTAGAAATCAAACATTCGATTCCTGATGATTCAGATAGTGACGAACATTACGAAGATGTAGTTGAAGTTGTAAGTAATTCTATTAATTTTGGTATGCTTTATTGTTTTAAAAGTGACATTTTGCAGCATCTAGCCTATATGTTTAAAGATTTTCATTGTAAAAAGTTGGTTCCCTGTGTAAGGTACCTTTTATTTCTTTGTTTTAAAATTAGGACTTTTTATAGGTTCAGTGACCATACCTGCCAAGTAATCCTGATTTTCGGGAAAATATTTTGAGTTTTCTCCTGAATTCTTGATTTTGAGTTTTGTTATCAATTGTATCCATCCACTTTTTGCTTCTTCTGACTCAAATTATGAAATACTTTCACAACTTATTTATCTGTTTGATTGTCATGCAATGGAATGTATAGATTGAACTGTACTTTCCTAAGTTTATGAAAACCTATCAATTTTTTTTAATAAAAATAAGTTTTATAAACCTTTTATTATTTAAAGTTCTTACTATATATTTTTCTGCGGTAGTGAATTGAAACATAAATTAAATTTTTATAGTGCATAAGAACATGAAAATTCATCTGTTAGACCTTTTATGTATCTGTTTTAATTATTTAGTATATGTAGTGATGGACAAAATTCTTTAAATTTTAATTTTATTAAAATATCACTGAAGTACCTTTCCTACCTGTTGGAAAAATATTTTGGGAAACTATCGAAATTCTGTAGCAGTTGGAGATTATGGTTTTATGTATTAATTGGCTTTATAAATTTCAATGTAAAAAATTAATTTGGAATGCTACAAAATGCTTTTATATTCTGAAATAGACACTTTTCACAAGCAATGCCTTTAAACGCTTGTAGACTTAGAACTTCCTTATTTGACAATTTTATATTGATTGAAACATTCATTAAGTTTTAATTGTGAAAAAAATTAAATTTCAGAACGAAGACAACAAAGTTACTGTCAAAGTTGAAAAGCATGAACCTGGATCATCTTGGGTTCACAAGCACGAATCCAAAAAACAGAAAACTAAATCAGTTTACGATTTGGACTGTCGAAACCCCCTCCATGCCAACCCAAACTGCCAAGCCATGTGGGAACTTGTGTTCCTGAAACAGAGCTTTCATCCTTCTGTCTCCCTCTTCGCTAACCAAGTGTCCAATTCATCAGAAATCAAATACGGCGGCGACCCACTACTCGATTTTACCAACGCTCGATTTCTGGACCGGTTTGTGTACAGGAATCCAAAAAAGATCTCAGAAAGTTTGGAAATGAATCCAACGACCAGAGTGTTTGGGAGCAGAAAGTTCAAAGCATCTGCATCCAAGCAGCTGCACGTGACCAGCAACGAGTATCTCCAACAGAAGTCTGTAAAAATACCTGAGGATGAGAAGTTCATCTACCAGTATTTGCGTAATAGAACCGTGACTGCTAAATCCCTCAAAGAAGACTCGGATCTTGATAGCGTGTGCAGTGATGAGTTTGAACAGTTACTTGACAATGTAAGCATTTGTTTTTATAAGGTTCGGAACAGCATTTCCCAAAAGATGTTTCTGTGAGCCTTGGGAGTCCCCAGAAAAGTTCAGGGTTCAGAGAGAAAGGATTTCTTACCCAGTAACGATTTTTGAAACCTGTAATTATATTTATAGTATACTCTCGGTGTCTCAAAGTTAAAGAGACACTCAAAAAATTTCGAGATAACGAGTTCAGAACTAAATATGTTCTAAAAAGTAGAAAAATATTACTCTAAAAAGTAGACATGAAAGTGAAAAATAATTACAAATAAATGCGTGTAATGATAGCTGACAACATCCATAATTATTTAATTTTTTTGTTTTTATGAAAATATATAGGCAAAAAGTTGTGAACAAAAAAATAAGAAAAATATTTCTTCCAATAACAATATATTGAATATGTCCACATTTATAAAAGAAATGCATTAATATTAATTCAAAGTATGATAAATAAATCCAAGAATAGTGTTCATTAATTGTGAATTTTGTCACTTCGGAAATTAAACTTACATTATTTGTCTTTAAACCTAATTTTAAGCATAATTTGAATTTAATTTTAATATATTTGTAAAGTGTTAAAAAAAATCATTCTTATTAAATACTTTCAAAATAATCAGCAAACTTTTTTTTCCCCCAACAGATTCACAGTTGCTAAATAACTTTATTAAAACTTTATTCCACCAGAAATTTTCAGTCATTTAAGGTTCCATAACCAAAAATAAATTGAAAGCTGCTGTTTCAGATGATTCTGAAATTGCTTGAATTTAATATGTTGCCTCTGGGGACCATCCATAAATTGTACAAAAGTGATTAAAGTATGTTATGTATTATAATCAATTTGTTGTTTCAGATTTTATAGGATTAATTTAAATAAATTTTCTAATGATGAAATTTTATCGAGGAGAATTGGAGGTCATATACTTATTTACTATTTTTAGAAGAATAAATCAAATCTTGTATGATAGATATAAGTTGAATTGTACTAAGTTGAAATATTTTTGTACAGTGCATTTAAAATTATTTTTATGCAATTACTATTCACTAATCGCATAATTTTTTAAATGGTTAACTGAGGGTTCGTTCACTAATTAATTTTTAAGCATTTAGTTGTAATTAAAATTAGTGAAGCACTTTATTTACAAATTTTTAGTTTGTTACAGTGGTGGCCAAAAGTGTGGACACTTTTTGAAAGTTTCATGTTTTTCAACTTTGTGTGCTTGTAGAATATATTAATTTTCACTTAAATACAAAAGTTTATATATCAAATTGAAGGTAATTTAATGTGAAATTTAATAACAAAACCAGAATTAAAATATCTGTATTACAAGAAAAGTTATGTCTATTTTAGTAGAACAAACAAACATAAATCGTTTTGAATAAAGACGTGTTTTGTAATAAAAGCGTACTAGCCAATCACAAACACTGTTCTTAGGACCAATCAAATGTCTGTAACTATAGTTTAGGTTATTTGGATGGCAAAAGAGTTATTGTTGTGGAAATATTTTGCGGAATGATGCATACTAGTACAATTAAATAGAGTATTGCTGTTTTTTAAATTTTAAAGTCCTTTCTTTTAATTAAACTAATTTTAAACAATGTCATCAACAAGAAGAACTAATTGGCCATCTACAAAAAGAAGCCGAATTGTCATATTGAGAGAAAATGGCCTCTCTAATGCTGAAATTGCAAGACAAGTTAGTGGTTCAGTGACTTGTTCTGGTGTACGAAAGTTCTGTTTACGTTATGAAAAAACGAAATCAGTGGAAAATGAAGCCAAATCAGGCCGAAAAAATGCACAAGTGCTACCGCCGATAGAAAAATTAAACGGCTATGCCTTCAAGACAGAAAAACTTCATCAGATGCCATTAGATGTGAAATGAATGCGGCGGGAAATTTCAGTAAGTTCAAGAACAATAAGAAGAGGGTTATCAGGATTTGGACTACAAGCTAGAATTCTAAGGAAAAAACCATATTTAAATCAAAAGCAAAGCGAAAAACGAGTTAAGTGGGCAAAAGAACACATTAAATGGTCAGAAAATCAATGGAAGCAAGTAATCTGGAGCGATGAGGGTAAAATATCGCTCTTTGGTAGTGATGATAGAAAATACGTGAGACGTAGAGAAGGTGAAGCACTTCATCCTGATTGCATTAAAGCAACCACAAAAAACCCAACAAATGTTATGATTTGGGCATGTATGTCTGCAGATGGTGTGGGCCGAATTCAAGTGATTCTTGGCATCTTGAATGCCAAAAAATACATCGAAACTGTCCTGAAACCAAAATTGATACCTTCCATCCGGGATCTCTTCCCCAACAACGCACCATTTATTTTTCAGCAGGATTCAGCTCCATGCCACACAGCAAAAGTATGCAAAGCATGGTTTCAAAATAAAAGTATAGATATATTACCATGGCCAAGAAACAGTCCTGATCTCAATCCAATTGAAAATTTGTAGCGACGTTTGAAAATTCTTGCACGAAAAAAACGTCCATCCAATAAAAGACAACTTATTGAAGCTATAATTGATTCTTGGCACCATGCGATTACGAAAGATGAACTTCAAACAGTCGTTCACTCAATGAAAAGAAGCTGGGAAGCTGTCTTAAAAAATAAGGGTTATCCTACTAAGTATTGATTGTGTAAGTATCACTTTAAAAAAATGCAAATCTAAGATAGATCTTACTATTAGTTGCATAACTTTTTTTTTGTAATACAGATATTGTAATACTGTATTCATTATTAAATTCTACATTAAATTACCTTCAATTTGATATATAAACTTTTGTATTTAAGGGAAAATTAATTTATTCTACAAGCACACAAAGTTGAAAAACAGGAAACTTTCAAAAAGTGTCCACACTTTCGGCCACCACTGTAAATATCCATCTGCTTAAATTTTTATTTTTTTTAAAAAAAAAAAAAGTTTTAAATTTTCCTATTACGATATGATTTTAAAACAGCTAACAGATAAATCATTTTAACTTAAAGTGAATATATTTTTAAAAAATATTTTAATTTCATAATTTAACTTAAATTTTATTCAATATAATAAATCTTTTAATTTGTAATTTTAATTGTTTAGTTTGTTTTATATGTTATTTTTAATTGTTAATTTTAATTGTTTAGTTTGGATACCACGATTTTAAAGTTTTATGTTATCATACTAAGTTCAGCTTTCTCTGCATAACTGCCATTGTATGTCTGATATTTGTCTTGAAAAATAGTTTACAAGAGTCTATCCAAGCTGATATCAGCCATTTCTCAAAATTCGAATTTATAAATATAATCTTAATTATGAAAAAATCTTACTTAAAAATATAAAAAAGTTTTTTTTCGTGAGTATTTGAACATTCCGGTTAAATGAGTTCGGTTATTAAACTTATCGTATATTTTATTAGAAATTCATATTTAAGCTTCACAGAGTAAGTTTTTCATATTTATATATTTTAGATTCATCCGGAAGATGATGGGGAAGATACTTTAGACTTTGCTAAAGAATTAGGAATGCAAAAAGGTAATAAAAGAAAAGTCGAAGATTCAGATGATGAGCCTGATGACGTTCTTGATGATGATGAGGATGAAGACTTTGATGGTGATTTGGATGATGAAGAAATTGAATTTGAAGATGATGCATTTGATGATCTGAATGAAGAAGATTTGTGTGAAGAGGATTTTGTTGGAGGTAAAGCCATATTGTGTTTTGAAAGTTAAATGTTAATTTAAAGGAGGAAAACCTGAAAGAATTTAATAAGAAAAAAATGTATGAAATGTTCAGTTATTTATTTTTTGCAGGTTATATCCATAGGCTATTGAATCTGATAAACAAGATTAAGACTATGTTTTTAACATAATAAAATCAAGCCTCGCTATTACAAACTTAAAGGAAGACGCTTCTTGATATCAAAAACTCTATTTATTGAAAATTAAAATTTAAATTTTGAAAAATCTAAGGATGTAGAATTTTGAGTCAATACCTTTTTATTTTAATTAATAATGCTATTAAAAAGTTGCAAAATTTGATAGTTCAAATTTAAGGACCATCCACTAATTCACATTTTAGTTGATCATCAATTAAAGTATATACAAAAATGTTAAGTGAATAATTCACCCTGTTTTTGGTTTCAAATTATTTAATCCATACTTTAAAAATTATTTGATAACGGAAATTCATCACAAATTTAAATGAGTTATTGGTTTCAAGGAATTTTAATTATGATGCTTACAATTTATTTACTTTTTAATGCAAAGAGTGCCGTGACTCTTAAACTATTATGTGTTGTTATGTATTTCATTAATAAAATTAGGTTAGAAACTGCTAAAACTGTTCCAAACAAAGTAATTCTGAAACTAAAAATAGTATTTTATTATTCTTACAAAATAAAATTTGCCTTTATTCTAAATGAAATTATTCTAGTACTTATATTTATTATCATACTTAAGTAGAGCAAATCATACTCATTATTTGTCAGTTACCCTTCCAAAAAAAAAAACCTTTTTTTTTTTCGAGAAATGCTGCTCTGATTTTTTTCTTCAGTTCCTATTACCAGGGCTTGAAAAACCAAGAATTTTTTGTTTTTTTGTAAAAAATCTTAGTGACTACCCTTGTCTGTATGCTACTCTACTTATTTGATATAGATTTTTATTCATTATAATTAGTTCTTAAAATTCAGAATAATGATTGTAAAATCAGTTCCATTTTTACCTAGGCTACTATTTGTAAGTGCATTAAAATAAACCTTAAAATATTTTTCTTAGGTTAAAAATTTCAACCAAATATTGTCTAAAATGGTGGGTCTCATTAAGCAATACTAATAAAGTAATAACTTTTATAATGATTGGTTTTAAAACTGTTATGAATAATAATTAATTTTAAAATTGTTATCAATAACAAATTCAATAATATTTAATTAAAGTTTTTTTTTTATCTCTTAAGGCATATCAAAAAGGCCACCAAAAAAGAAGTCTAAAAGTGAAAGGTAATCTCTCTTTTTTTCTTAACTTTTTTTATATACATAATTTTGTCATTTTGCTTATTTCTTAGCTAAAATTAATCTATTTTTCTTTTCACATAGTTTGACTGATGGGCAACTACTAGCCGATGCGGATGAAGTAAGTTCGTTTTTCTTTCTTCAAGTGCATTAAATAAATTAGATTATTATAAATATTATAATCCATTCTTCTTCAATTACTTATCGAATACAATCCCTTCTTCAATTACTTATTTTTGCACTATCACTTCAGGTGATGATATAAATCACATGACATAAATTATTGACAAAACAGAATCTTTCGATAAAACAGGGTGTAACTAAAGTTGTTATTAAAAAATGAATGGAGTTGTGATTCTGATATAATATCATAAAGTCAATACTTACATTTTTTTCTGTAACAATAATTAAAAAACTGTAATTAACTCATTATAAGGCCATTTTTTTCTAGTAGTTTTATGTTTAAATATTTTTAGTATTAAAATTGAGTTATAAAAACACATTCATTTAGTTTATTACCTGAAATTGATTTGATTTTTAGTGCTATTTTTTTGGTTGAAAGGTGGGGTGAATTTTCCTAGTTTTACCTTTTCTATCATAAAAAATTAGCCATAAATTTGAACTTTCATGCTTAAAAACAATCGAATTTATAAATTCTCTGTTAATAACTACAAATAAACTTAAAAAATGAACAATCACATAAAGTGCAAAAGAAAATAGCTTCTAGTGTTGCCCTCTCTTCTTGATCACTCTAACCATTACTGTTGCCCATATTTATGTTAACAAAGCCCTTCATGGGTATTGTTTTGTATTTTTTAAAGTTATCAGAAGATGGCAGTACAAATCATAGGTGGGACAATTGCTTCCCATCGACAAATTAAATTGACCTTATTAATAAACTTGTTAGTATATTTACCATGACCTTAAAAAAGGTTAAAATATTGTTTTGCAGCATCATAACATTATTCATATTTTTGCAATTTATGGATTATATATCCCTGTTTGCATGACTTGTGTAATGAAAATGGTCTCAGAACTGTGGATTTTGAATGTAATAATAATATGATAAATTGTTTGACTTGTTTTGGACACAAACAGATACATAAATAAACATGAAACACCAGAGGGCCAAGCAAAAAACCAGATTAACAATGTCATGATGCCATCGCTATTTTAAATGTTTTAGCGGTGCAGATAATGACCATTACCTTGTTGTAACAAAATATAGACGAAGAATTATCAGATTTAGGTTGAAAAAAGGTGAAAAACAGGAAAAAATAAATACCAAAGCTTTAGGACGATTACATTATAAAAAGAGATTTCCAGAAAAAAATTGACAGAGACAATTGACAAAGAATATTCGAGAATTGAACAGGAGGATCTGCTTGAAGTAAAATGGGAAAAATGTCATACTGAAAACAGCAAAAGATAGTTTGCTGGAGAGTGCAGGGAATTCATGATTGAAAAAAAAAATACTTTCTCATGGAACAAGGCAAAATGAAATGCTCCATAAAGAAAAAGAGGAAGATCATTTCAAAAATATTTCATCGTGGAAAAAGCATTTGAACGAGGCAGAATACAGGAAGTAGGAAACCAATCTAAGATAGGAAACATCAGCTGAATGTATTCTATAATAGAAACCTCAAAAAAAGGGATACCAGCCTAAAATAAATTTCTGTGAAACCAGGAACAAAGAAATAGGCGGTAAAAAAAATAATAATTAGAAAAAGGAGGCCAAGAGTGTGGGACTTTTAATCAACAAGGAAAAGAAACTAAATATATTGTGGACAGAGGTAATTGATTAACCTTTAGTTCAGTAAATACTAAACTTTGTTTTGAAAGGGTGACAGAATTTGAATATCTTGGTTCAATTATAACTGAAAAAAATAAATTAAACCCAGTGGTAAAGGTTAGACTGGTAGCTAGAAACTATGTTCACTATGTAAGTTGTTTAATGCCTCTCTACTCTCAAAGTTAAAACTGAAATTATATTAATTAATAATTAGACCCATTGTCACATATGCAGCAGAAACTTGGATTACTACTCAGAATGAAGAAAAAAATACTTATTTCCTTTGAAAGGAAAATATATTAGCCAATCAAGGATGAAGAATTGGGAGTTATTTAGAGTTAAAAGTAAGCTTTATAAAGAAAAAATATATTGTAAATATTAAAAAAAAAAAAAAGAATATGATAACTTGAGCACCAGGAGCAAAGGAAATCTATAAAAAGAGACTAGAGGGAAAGGTTGGACCTGCCAAAAAAAAAATTATTAGATGAGGATGAGGGCGATTAAAAAAAGATAAAAATTAATAATTGAAAGGATAGAAAAAAGTAGAGCTGTGTGGTGAAGGAAGCCAAGGTCCTTCATGGGTTGTAGTGCCAAGGAGTAAATAAGTATTTGCATTAACATAACATCTTTAATTATTAATTTCATAAATTCAATGTGTGATTTGTGCATTTTATAAACCACGTATACAATAGTAGCAGCAAGTCACTTAAAATCCTTTTTTTTTTTAAGTGAGGTCACTATTTTATTAGAAAAGTCACTTTTCCTGTAAAATAATTGCAATTTTTCACACACACTGAAAATTGGTCAAATTCACCTCATTCAATGATTTTTAGCAGTATTCTGTAAAAAAAAATTTTTATAGGAATGAATTTTCCCCAAATGCATAATTTTGCATATTCCGATAAATTAGATGAAACCATTAAAAAAGAAGTATCAGTAAACACACATTCTAAGAGACAATTGATTTGAACACTTAAACACAGATACACAAAGGTATTCACTTTCTTCTCAGACTTTTTAATTTTCTGGGTGCATGTTATTTAGCAAAAATAGCAATTTATAACACCATAACATAGCTCGAAACAGAAATAAAAAGATGTAAGATTATAAAAGAATAATGTTGTCAAAAAAGTCCAATATTTGTGAATTTTTAGTAAATATTTCCTGTAGTTCTCATGATATAGCGACCTTATGTTATAACATCCGTTTCCTTTTCGAACACGGGAGTCGTTATATCAAAGATCGACGACATATGTAATAAATAAACTATTTATCAATTTTCATTTATTGCTATTGGAAATAGCTTATAATAGCTTTTTTAAATTAAAATTATGTTTACACTTTTTTTTTATATATATTGCATTTATTATTGTTTGTGTCTTGCAGTTTTCAGCTCTCCTAGAAGAAAATGCTGGGACTAAATTAGATACGTTAACTGGACAAGCTTTCAAAATCAAAGATAAATCTTGTATGAAAATATTTTTATTTTTAAAACAATGTTTGATTTTAATCGATGCAATTTTATATCACTAATACTTCTTTTTTTTTCCTTCTTTAGCTGTCAAGCAAATTGCGTGGGAAATGGAAAGAGATAGATTTATCAAAGGACAAAAATGGCAGAAAAGGAAAAAAAGTTTCAAAAGAAATAAGAAATCTAGGAACTAATGGTTATTCGATTTGTAAATATATTTTATATGTGTTGTAAAATCCGATAAAGAACTTTGTTGAGTTTAAATAAACGTTTTTAATGAAATGAGTGCCCAGTTTACTAAAATTGAATAGTGTAGATAAAATATTCTGGTATAAGTTTTTAAAAATACATGGACATCTACTCTTGAAATTTAAAACTTTTCTTAATAAACAATGATAGTAAAAAAATACAAATTGGTGAGAGTTAAATTCATTAAAGGAAATTATTATACCAAAGTAAATGTTTACCCTTAATGCTTTAAGAAAAGTAACCTATTTCACTGGAAAAAGACAGTGAAAATTTAGAATTATAGTTCCTGGGTGATTATTCTATTAGGTTGTATAATTATTTTCATAAAGCCAACCATACGATTGAATAATAAATAAGCAATTAAAAAAAATAATAACTGCCATATATTTCTGAATGTAGGTTGAAGATTTTCAGAACATTTTTGGCAGCTAAAGTTGAGGAGGGGATTTAGTTTATGTATTTAAGAACTTAAGGATAATAGAAAGAAGAAGATAAAAAAATTGATTTAGGGCGCATATCCTAATAAAAGGCTTGGGATTTTGAAAAACTGGTTTTTGACTTAAGTCGAAAATTGTTGAAATCTGATAAAATCTATCAAACACCTAGGACAAGTTTTTCTTATTAACATTGGGGACATGTTATTAGACATTAAATCATGCACAATACTTGCATTATATTACTACTATAGTTATAATTTGTATTAATACATCATGTATAAAAAATATACCCAAAATCATTAAACTATTAATTGGTTTTTCTAAAAATATGTTACTCTTAATATATTACAAGTAATAACTATAAATTGTTCATTATTATCAATCTAAATATTGATTTTAATTATTTTCTGCCACAATTTAGGCAGATTTTTAAGATAAAGCAAAACTAAAGTGGTCGCCAATGATTGAGGGATCTCAAATTATTTAAAAAAAAAAAGAAGTTTTTTAATTCTTAATGTTCTTATTCTTAAATGCAGATTAGCAGAATATGCCTAATCATGCGAACGAGGTTTTGAGAGAAGTTCGGGCAGGAACCTTTCGGTCTAAAAAAATTCATACAAATTTTTTTTTTTTATAAAGTGGGTGTCGCTTTGCAAATGTGTCCTTGTTAAAGGCCAATTTGTGTATTTATTAGTTTGAATTCTTTAAGTATACAAGAGGAACCTTTAATTTAATAAATTATTACTATTTCACTATATTTTGATTTTTAACAAATGCTCGTTTATTCAAGAATTATATAAAACGAAGAAGAAAAAATTTTTTTACAAACTTTACTTTCCAAAAATATTTTTAAAAAGTTACTGTATTAAAAGACTAAATTTTTGGGAAAATTTTATTTCTTGATAAGTCCTTCAATAAATTATATTTCCTGATAAGTAAACTAATTTAGGTTTACAAAAAACTATAAATGTTTGTTTCAATGCGTTAATAATTTTTTAAATCAATCAACTCAAAGGTTGAATTAAGTTATTATCAATATTTAGCACAGTTATTAGAATAAATTTCCTGAAAACATGTTATTTTATTATGTTACAATAGTTTAGTAGTTCAACATTCTTGTCTATACAGCTGAGCATCAATCAAAAGAACAGTTTCAAATTTCGGTCATATAGAAAACTGAAAAATGAACTTGCAGTACAGAGGGCTTCAAAACTTATTTTTTTTGTAACTGTATGCTTTGGGGAAAAGAGAAGTTAAAATGAAAGTAAATAAAAAGTGATTTTGCATGTAAAGAAAAGGATGATTGTTAGGTGTTTTTTATATGATAATTGTTTTTTTATTTTTAGTAACTAAACAAATTAAAGGGTTATATAAATTGCAATTTGACAAATTTTTATTTACTATTAAATATTTTCTACACCAAAATTTAAGTTTTCGACAGTAATTTTCATAACAAGTGTTTTATGCTAAAATAATTCAAAAACAGGATTGAACCCTTGTAATTTTAACATGCATGTTAACTTAAATGTATGTTAAAAATGTTCATATTTACAATAGCTAATAAGTAATAATTATCCCTATGCCAAAATGTTGCATTTCTGACAATTTTCAAAAAATATAACAAAAGGTTTTTTTTTTTTAAAAGTGCTTATTATTGCCTGTTTAAATTTTACATTTGTGGAATTTAAACTCGATACACAATTTCAATACAGATATCACAAATATGATAGGAATCCCCCCCCCCCCCACTCCTCTCTGAAAAAAATTTATTCTGCGGTAAACTTGTACATATGGTTTAAATTTTATTTGTTTTTAGGGTTCATTAAAACCAAAATTCAGAATCGGAAATATTTGAATATTCTCTTAATTATCTGCTGATCTAGTGGGTAGTGATAGTCCAAAACTGCTGATCTATTGGAAATTTAATTAAAACCATTAGGCACATAGAGAAAGTTTTCTCACTTTTAAATTAAAGAGCGAAACGAAAAAGTTTCTTTTTTAAAATTCACATGCTTCTAATAATTCTTGAAATCGAAATATCTAATGTAAAATATTAAATCTTATCTTGTTTTATAATAGATTTGTTTAAACCCTATTTATTTTCTTTCATTAAAATATGCATGCATTTTTATACACTTTCATTTTTTGAGCATTACATTTTTTTTTTTAATTTATAATTTTCATCCAATAAATATATATGTGTGTGTACATGTATATATATACTTTGCAAAATCAATTATTGATAAAAAAGAAAAAAATTTTAGGAAAAGTATAGAAATGTAATGAAAAGTAGTAATTAAAAGTATTTAATTTTCTGCAATATACTAATTTTTTTATACAGAAATTTAGCGCTAGAACGCTAACGTTTATATAAAAATTGTCATATTTGCTACCAACTTGACTAAGTATGTCTGTGGCCCTTCGTTAATCAACTTGCTCTTCACTCAAAAAGGTTGTGCAGCCCTATTTTAAGGAAAAACAGCATGTGCTGTGCTAAAAGTACTTTTATAAAGTAAATAATGTAGTTGTAAATTGATTGATAAAATTACTATGAAATGCATAAGATCTTCCTTTAACTAAGCTTTTTCAACAACCAAATGCACCACAGAAAAGACCACATTTTTAGATTTATTTTGGTCCAAATTCGTGCACCAATTTTTTTTTTTCTGTCGAAATAACAAAGAGAAAGCGAAGGTCAGAAATTTGTCCTTTAAATTTTCCACCAGCCACATGGATGATTTTATTTTATTATTGGGAGTCTTCCTGCAAGTCTTTCTCTACCAACATCTCAGTTCCCTCAAATCAGCAATTACATTAAATTGTACGATTTTGATTTACATTAAAAAACGATTTTTGTTTGCACGAACTTTCAAAAGTGTATAAATTAAGTAGAGGATTCTTTATTAATTTGAGCGATAGAAAAGAATATGACAATTGTTTCATAAGTTAACCTGAATAATTGACATTACAAATAAAGTCACACATTTATAATTATTTTATTTACATTTGAGTCATTTGTAAACATGAGTGTTGTTGAGAATGGAATGATGCTTTTGTGCGAACCCAACATCAATTTATCAGATGATAAAAATGAGATTTAAAAATTGTATCAACAACTAACATCTGACTAACTTGAACCAATTCTTCTCTGACCACAGATGAACAATAATAATCATAGTTTCTTAAATGTGTTGATGTATACATATCTTGAAAATGTTATGTATAGCCGCCTGAACCATACGTACTGAGAAAAGTGGATTTTCATGCACTTCTGAAATAGAAAGGATAATAGATTGAGTAATTTTAATAAATCATCTAATTTGAGTTATACATATATAATTTATAATTATAAATATTAATTATTATAACAAATATTTATTAGAATAAAAAAAAAAATTTTAATACATCCTAGTTAACTAAACTAAAATTAGGGTTACTTTGTAATTAATTATTAGACTCATATACGAAGAATTAAAAACATGCTTTTTATTTATAATTAATTTTTTTAAAAATCATCTAGTTTGAATTATACATATATAATTTATAATAATAACAATAAATATTTATTGTTATAAGAAATACTTATTATATAACAGAAATAAATATTTTTTATAGATCCTAGTTAACTAAACTAAAATTAGTGTTACTTAATAATATATTATTTGACTCATACACTAAGAATTAAAACATACTTTTTATTTATAAGTCGTTTATCGTCGTATTAGTATAGATCCTAGTTAAGTATAGAGTAACACTAATAAGTATAGTAATTAAGTAACACTAATTTTAGTTTAGTATAGATCCTAGTTAACTAAACTAACATTAGTGTTACTTAATAATTAATTATTTGACTCATACACTAAAAATTAAAACATACTTTTTATTTATAAGTCGTTTATTTGTGTTAAAGTTATTTAGCGTGATCTAAAGGGAATATTTTAAATTCACCTAAGTGGTGAAATTTAAATTCCCTGAAGTTAGGTGAAAGTGTAATTGCAACAACCCAATTTCGGAAAACTGGCGAAAGTTTAGAATAATTTTGAAGAAAGATTAATTATCTAAACTAAACTCAGTGGCACGACAGCCCAAAGAGGATCAAGGCCTACTGTGTCCATCTCAGTTTTCTTGACCGTGGGCTCTGGGGTACAGGAGATGTTCCGTTTGGGTGCCAATTATAGAACCTCCAGTGTTTAGTCCCTAAGCATGCTAAGCACTCATTTTATCAACTCACTGAAGGGAGGAAAGGATGAATCAACCTTGGCCGGCCCAAGGACTAAATCAAAGACCTGTGGCACGAGAGCGCAAAGGTTTAGTAATCTAGTATCTAAAATTTGGTTTTCAAGATAATTGGACAATCTAGAATTTAATTATATAGAACAGATTTAAATCTTGTAAAATATTTTTAATTAAAATAAAATAATTTCTTTAAAAATCGTATTTTTTTTAGTCTTATATTTATTATTTGTTTAAATTTTTACAAAACAAATCGGCTAAGAAATATTCTATTTCGGTACAGGGCTTTTCTAATTTTATAGCATATTTAAAAATACAGAAATAGCAGTTCACACTATTTTGGCACAAAGAGTTAAACTTACCCAAGTAATTTTAACATCTTGGTAACTTGAAATGACACAAAATTCATCTTGAAGATAATTTAGGAGAGCAAATAAAAATGCAAAATATTTCTGCAATATTGACACTGACTTCAATAAATAAACATCACAGTCTGCAATATAAATTAGATACTTCAGAATATTATGTCATAATAAAATAATCTAGTTGGTTGAAACAATTTTAAGTATATCTTGTGTAATGGATACAAAGTAAAAATTAGCTTTTATCTCATGAAATATGTTTCAAAAGAAAGGAAAATAAAAAAGAATACAGATATTTATCAGATTCTACATTTTTCACAAAAAGTAATTTTTTTCTTTTTTACTTTTTAACAAATAAAAAAAATGATAACACTATGATATATTTAGCGATTTGATATATTTAGCGATTTTCTGATATTTAAAGAAATTGAAAAATTATGCTCCCTGAAAATTATCGAAAATTGTAAATAATGCACAATTGAACTGCGAAAATAAAACAGGTATTTTGTATGCAATCTTTTTTTAAATTTTTTTTTTTTTAGAATAAATTAAAATTTAGTTTTAGTTTACGAAGTTTGTATTAGTTAAGTTTGTATTATATGTTAACCTTTTATAAGGCTGTGAGTATACATCCCACATACTGGATTAATTTTTAAAAATGTAGATCGGACTGCACTAATCATAGGGGGGGGGGGCCCACCTATGATTAGTGCAGACATCTGTTGCTAACTTTAGAAGGAAAAAAACTTCCAATGGAAGGCTTTGTTTGCATAAATGTGGGTAACAATAAAGGTTAGCCAACTCACGAAGAAAAAAGAAAGGTCCTAAAAATCAAATTAATTTTAGGTCATAAGTAAAATGAACTTATTTTCATAAATCAATCTCAATCCCAAAAATATTTTAACCTATAACAAAATGCCCTATTTAAAGCTAACACACATTGAAATTAATAAAAATAGAGTTAAAAAAAATATATGTCTCACCTATAGGGATCAATGATTCTGCATTCAAATACCTAGAAGATAAGAAATAAAATTTTAAAAAATGAATAAGAATTCTATAAAAAAAAATTTCCTGGTTGATAAACAAACATAAATGACTCACTTTAATCCTTCACAAATGGCAATATGATTTGAATGACCGCTTACACCACCTTCGTCAAACGAGATGATCTGAGAAATTTGAATAAAAATTATATACAAGTAGCAAGGATGAAGGGCAACTTCAAATACATACTTATAAACCAAGAGGTTAGAAAAAAAATTTTAGCACCACAGAAATGCTTTAAAAATTCATAAGAACCCTTGAAAATAAAATTAACATTTTGTGGAATTTAGACCGAAAATGTTTTTTTTGCATTAACTTCCCAAAATCACTAAACATATGTACTTAAAAAACTTGTTTTCTTTAACCATATAAATTAAAGAAAAATTTTTCACTTTATATTTTTTAAATGTATAAACTCACTTGCCGTAGATTGTTTTATAACTATAATTATTTAAACATCAAGTTTAATTGGGAGAATGACACATTCTCCCAATAAACATTAACTCAACTTTAATGGATGAGGAGCTCAGTTGAATATCATCTTCTACGTTTGAATCATCGTTTTCGTTGTTTCTAGTAACACTTGGTGCATGTTATTCTCGAGAAACAGAGTCTCAGACCCCTATCTAGATTCTTATAGATTTGAAACAGTAAGGAGTTTTACTTACTGAGGATCAATTATTACTACGGATAAGAAAAAACCGACTCTATCTGGCAAATAGGGCTGACTATGCAATGAGAAGATTTATTAAATCTGTGTTTCTTTCTAAAACTGTTGTCAGGCCAGTCTTGACATATGCGTCAGAAGTTCGGACAATGACAAAACACCAGGAAAATTATATCGCAATATTTGAGAGAAAGATTTTGCTGAGTATACTTGGTGGTGCAAATGAAAACAATAACTGGAGAAGGACATTTAACTTTAAACTGTACAAGATTTATAAACAACCAGATATTATTAAATACATAAAAATAAATAGAATGAATTAGAAGGCCCATGTGATTCGAATGAGCGATGACAATTCATTTAAAAAGATATTGCTTTTTAGACTCACTGGATTCATGGGCTGATTCAGGAGTCTGATTTTCTTGCAATTAGTGAAAATAAGTGGAGATCACAGATAAATCAGAAGTCTTTATGGAGAAATCTTCAGAGGAAGGCATTGGTCCACATTGCGATGTTTGGACAAATATGATGATGATATAATGACACTTGAACATGCCAAGCTCATCAGCCATTGCCCTTGTGATTTAAGTCAGAAAGAAAGGCCTTACGTTTGACAAGAGAAGGGTGAAAGAATGATTTTGCACAGATTCGTGGATAGATGGCAGCACCACTCATTTTTAAACACAATTTAAATATAGATCTGAAGGAGAATGAAATTTTCTCCAAGCCTGCTCAACAATCGACCCCAGGATTTTCGATACTACAGACTTAACGAGCATACAAATAGGAAGTATATTGTAGAAAGCGAAACTCAAAAATTTAACATGAAATTCAAGAAAGGGAGGGAAATAAATACTGCTCTCTCACATCCACGAATTCTTATAGAGTATTCCACAAAATATGGCCAAAGAGTGTTAAACTTACAATCTTACAGTTTAGTAATATTATAATCAATTTTACAAAATGATAACTGACTAATGTATACTAAAAATGAATGAGTTAAACTTACAACATTTGCTGAAAGTTTAAAAGAATACTTCAGAATTATTTTCCCAACTTTGATTTGATTCCACTTTCTCTTTGGATTGTCAGGAAGTTGGCTGCAAATAACAAAAAAAAAAAACTGTATTGTACTAAATAATCAACTTTACTCAACTATATTTTAATAATTAAATGCTGATAGAAATTTCAAATACTGTGGTGTTTGTGGCATTTGCACGAGGTAGTAAACATTCAATATTTAAAAGCGTAAACATTCAGCAGTAAACATTCAATATTTAAAAGCATAAACATTCAGCAGTAAACATTCAATATTTAAAAGCGTAATTTATTAGTAATACTAATTGTGAAGGTGGTTAGTCCAGTATTTATACGGGAGGTAACACCATTGTAGTATTTAAGCATATTTTGGCTGTAGCAGATACACTTGCATTTCTTACAACTGAGTAATGTTTTATATGAGAGAATTAAACAAAATCATTTAAAGAAATATTATTGCTTTATTATTTTGTAAATATTATTAGAAACAATATCGCAAAGTGCAAAAGCCGCCAGTCCTAAGGCCAAGAATTCAAACCTAAAAGTAAAGTTCCCAACATACAGTCAGGAGCATGGGAGGAGATCCATGGTTGGCGATTTATCGAAAGATAAAATAGCCAAAAACAAAACCAACACGGAATAATTGACATAAATTTGAATTAATTTGATTATAACTTAATCACCAAAAAAATAGCAAGAATTAACATAACCCTGTAACTGAAACATTTTTGTGGTAAGAGAAATAAGAGTTATAAATAGATTTTGATGTTATATTTAGACGTGACGTTGAATTAATTAGTTTAACATTATTGTATTGTATTGTATTGTATTGAATTCAAAAGTTAGCCATTACATTGATTGTTAAGAAGAGAATAAAAAATTTATATTTGCTTTTTATCAAATGTACTAAAGATTAAATAATTAGTTTAAATAAATTAAAATCAGATTACAAACATTTAAAAAAAAAATTTATGAAATTAAAGTAAATTTTAAAAGCTAGGAGATATGTAATGCCTATTATGGCATCACATCAATTAACAACATTTAATTTAGAAATACAGAAGTTGTGTTTTAATGCAACACTAGCTAGTGAGAGGAATAGGAAGAGGAGATTTGATAGTGATGATAATTTATAAACATAGCCTCAAACATCCTAACACACCACAAATACTTTGGTATCTTGTTATTGATAACTAGAAAAAAAGATAACACTTCATGACCGCACTAACAAAAGTTAACACTAGACGAGGTTAAATTGAGTAAAAATCTAATAAACCAGAAGAATTCTTTAAATAGAAAATAAATACTATTGAATTCTACTAATTCAAACCAATTAGCATTATCACCTGTTAAAAAAAACAGAAAATTTGCAATAGAAAAAATTTCAATTGTGATGGATGTACAGTGAGCAAAACAATAAACGGACCACCCTGAATAACTTTTGATCTTATGATTGGATCTTGTTCTAAGGTTCATTCTTAATGGTTCAAGAGATGACCTCATATATGTTAATCAATTAGAGCAGACGATATTTTCAGTTGCGAAAGTTTAAGTTATAGTCCTAATAGTTTGGTCAAGAGAGTGGTTCAAAGTTTGAACCCCTTAATGCTAAATTCATTTTTTGCTTAATTCGCCATATCTCAAAAAAATTTTAAGTGAATTAAAAATTTTTTTTGCATACAATTATAAAATTCTTTTAGTCAAACAACTTTTAGTAAGCCTAATTTTTATTAGTTTATTTCATAATAGTCAAAAGAATTTTGAATCGTAAGGTATACAATTTTTTACATAATTTTAAAAAATGTATTTGAATGTAAAGAATGTATAAAGTAACATGGCAAAATACAAAATTTGAGAAAAATTGGTCAAATAGTTCTTGAGAAATTGTATTTTAAAAATATGACTTTTTCAAAATTTAATTTTCCAGAAACTATTCAACCAATTTTGCTCTTTTTTTCGTAATTTTTCATTTAAAATTGCATTATTTAAAATGAAGTAAAAAATTGTATACCTTATAATTCAAATTTTTTTCGTCTATTATTAAATAAAATAATAACCATGTACTAAAAAAGTTATATTTCACAATAGGAACAAACTTTGTAATTGTATACAAAAATTTTTGAATTTGCTTAAAAATTTCTCAAAAGATGGCGAAATATGCAGAAATTAAAATTAATATAAAGGGGTCCAAACTTTGGACCGCTCTCCCGACCAAACTTCTAGGACCATTTTCCCCAGATTGTGACTACCCCTATATTTTGGAGGTCAGAAATCCGAATTTGTTGACAAAAAAGGCATGTTTATACAGAGAAAGTACATTTTTGTGTCTGATTCTGTAATTTAAAATATCGACTACACTAATTAATTTGATTATTTGAGGTCGCTCCATCAAACCATTAAGATTGATTCCTAGAATGTGAAGATCTAATCACTAGACCAAAAGTTATTAAGGGTGGTGCATTTTTTTATTCTGCACAGTGTACAAGACAAAGCTGCGTCTTTCAATTGTGTTATATTGCAATGCAATGAAATTTCAATGGTAAACTTTTGTTTTAGAAAACAAAGTTAGGAATGCAGTTGAATATATTCATTTATGACATTATATTATTAGATGATTATTACTGGACTTGAATTGAGAGTATTGTTTTCGTGACGAAAAACACACAAGTCTGTGATTTGTTTATCATGTCACATTATTGTAATCAGATTATTTGAAAATCCGATTATGATAATTTTGTACATAAAGTTTCTGTTGACAAAAACAATACAAGTTAAATACTTATTTTATGTAACAAAGGTATGTTTGCATTTGAATGCTTTTATTTCTTATGTAATATTGTAAGGTAGGGGTGCACAACCTGCGGCCCGCGGGCCAAATGCGGTCCTTCGACTACTGAAGTGCGGCCCGCGAGAGCTTCTAAACACAATAATTTTTTTTTAAAAAAAATTGCAATTTTTAATCGCACTTTTAAGTCATCACGTTTTGACACAATCAATTTTAGCAGATTCTTTAGTAAATGTTCGTTTAACGCGCTTTCTTGAAGCCGAATTTATCGTAAATATAAATGATTTTTTTTAAACAGTTATTTCCGCTTTTCTACGTGATTTTGAAAATTCCGAATTTTTATTACGACGCGAGTTTCAGATCGCAAATTTAAATAATCACTTTTTGTGCACTTTATTTGTGACGATTTCATCTTAAATCTAGGTGATTATTTTTTATTTTTTTGCATTTCTTTCTTTTTTTTCAAAACTTTTTTTCTCGGCAGTTATTGCTACGCGTTCCCACGTATTATAAAAAATTCCAATTATTCTGTTACGACATGCAAATTTTAAATCATGCATTTGAAGCGCTTTATTCGTGCTGAGTTCAGCATAAATATATTTTTTCCTAATTATTTCCATACTTTTCCTCGTGATTTTGACGATCCCGTTATTTAACTATGATGTTATTACGACACGTGATTGTTAATCACGCAATTAAATAATCACTTTTTGATACGGTATTATGGTACAGTTTTATAGTAAATCCTAATTATTTTTCCTTCGTTTTTATTTCCGCAACGAATATGATTTGGTCGAATGTGGTAATGAATTGTGATTTGATCAAAAACCAAATATTCGGCAAAAAGAGAAGAAAAAATCTATTGAACGCCGTACACTTGGGGCCAAATAGCAAAATCTTTTAGCAGTGTAGCAACACTGAAACTAAAATTTCAATGCTCAGAATAGTATTTCCTGCTAAAACGTATTCATAAATTACCTCTAAAAAATAAGGCCAATCAAGAAAGTTTTTGAAAATGTCGAAAAGCGAAACAGAGAACATAAAAATCAATCTTAATTTTTGAAATTTTTTTTTAAAGCTGAACATCTCAGTTTTTCAATTACCAGAAAAAGCCAAGAAAAAAGTATTAAGTCAACAGAAATGCTATTAAAAACTACTGCGTTTTAATGAAAGCGTCTAAAAAAAGTTTTTTTTTTATTTGAAGAAAATAAAAAGATGGAAAAAATTTTCTTAATTTTTTAAGTGAAAATCTTATGCCGAAAATCTCAATTTAAATTTTTCTCATAGCCATAATTTTAAAAGAAAAAAAATTGCTATAAAATAAATTTTATTTGCAACTTTATTTTTAAAAAAAATGCTGAGTCATAATAAAAATGCCTAAAAAAAGAAAAACAGAAGAAACAAATTTTTCTTAGTTCCTGAAACAAAACTTTAATACTGAAAATCACACTTTTCTATGTTACTGGTTATTTATATTACAGTGCAGGGAAAGAGCGATAATAAATTAATAGTATGAGACGTTCTGTTAAAATGTTGGGTTATAATAAAAACTGCAAAAAATGGATCCTTCTCAATTCTCAAAGTATCGAAAATATGACAAAATTGACTTGTCTGATTAGAATTTTTAAAAAAAATAATATCTATAAAAATTCAAAAATAAAAAAAACTTAGAAAAATACATTTCTAAAAAATATTCTGCCAAATATTTGACTGATCATTCAACCAACTGAATTTTTCGCAGAAGGGCCAAATATTCGTAACATCCCTCCCTAATTTAACTGCAATGTTATTGCAACTTGAGAAATTCATAAAATGGCGGAAAACGTGAATTTTTAAACTGCTCACTGTTTGTAGTTCAGATTTCAATTTTTTGTTGCTTGTGATCTTTTTCGATAAAAAAAGGAAAATGTTTACGTTATAAAAAATCTAATAATTAATGAAATAAAATAATAAAGTACATTACAAAATAAGCATTGAATTTCATTTTGAACTATCACAGTTTTGATTTTATTTTAGGCTTTTGTTTAAAACCTATAAATTTTCTTCAATTAAAATATTTAATTTGAATTTATATTACTTAATTACGACTAAAATTTTCCTACTTTCATTCTGTGGGCATTGCAGTTTTTTTTAATTTATTAGAATTTAATTCTAAAATGAGTTTTCATATTGCATGATATGATAAAAAAAAATATTTCTTTTCTTCAATGTTTATTTATTTTGAAAAATCTATTGTTCATATGATAAAAATTGTTTTTTTTGTTTGTTTTTTTTTGTGAAAAAAAAATTTATCAAGTTTTTTTATTTTTGAATGAATTCTAATAATGGAACTACTAAGTTATTGATATTACTAAGCTTATTGATAAAAAAAATGGAATGCTAATGTTTAAATAAACATTATTACATTTGTCATTAGCATGTCTAAATACATGTGCGGCCCTTCGTTAGCCAACCTGCTGTGCAAGTGGCCCTTCACTCAAAAAGGTTGTGCACCCCTATTGTAAGGTGATTATTTTTATACTCATATTATTTGATTTATTCACTTGATACACAACTTACAAACACACAGCTGATTCCGACATATTTCTTAAAAGCAATGAGCAGAAATTTTGAGTTTAAATTCTGAGTTTTTTTTTTTTTTTTTAAATTGAAAATTGTTCTTAAAACTAAGTAATGATGACAGGCAGGTAAAAAAAAGTAATTTTTCTAACAAGAATACAAGCACCTCACCAACTGTCAACACTAAATGAAAGATTTGATGGAGAAAAAATTGTTCAATGCTAATAAAAACCACCCTAATCGGGGGTGAGTGAAAAACCCTGAAACTTTTATCGGCAAAAAATGGATATCAAATTATTAATTTATATAGCAGACATATTTTGTATTCAACATAATTTTTTTTTAAATAAGATTTATAATTAAATTACTTACCAATGAAGAATATCACACTATTATAGTAACTAATTTAAGAAAAAAATCTTAGTTCTTACAAAAATCTAGTTGTTGGATTTTTAAAATTGTGTGAATATGAATCGAGATATTAGATTTTAAAATCGCGTGAATAAAAATCGCGATATTGAATTTCAAAAACACGTGATTACGAATCACAAAGCATAGCTTTCAAAACAGGTGAAAATACGAAAACTGACATTTGATATTACAAATGCATGAATTCAGATCACAATATTACACATTGAAAACGCGAGAATACGAATTGTGATGTTGGATTTTAAATTCGTGGGAATACGAATAACATTATTTAATTTTAAAAACGCGTGAATATATATCGCGACACTGGATTTTTAAACCAAACAGCAATGTACTACTTTTAAACCACGTGAATATGAATCGGAACGTGCAAATTTTAAATTAGATAAATTCAAAAATCGATGCTAGATATTAAAACCCTGTAAATAAGAAATTGCGATATTTGCGGATTCCGGTGCAGTTCCAAATATTCAAAATGGCGAAAATCCGCCAAACCAAAAGGATCATATTGGCGGATTTTGGCCCATTGACGAAAGAATCATGCGTATGTAAGAATCATGTGTATGTCTCATTATCAGGAGTTAAAGGAAGTTTATTAGTGGGAATTAGCTCTTTTAGTTTGAGGAATTCCGTAAAAGTTTCGTCCAATTATAAGTTTTTGATTAGCAGCAGTCTAAGAACCAATGCTCTTGAGAAACATGGAATTCCCTCATATTCCTAGAAAAATTATACGCTCTGCTCCTAATTTTAAGACTCAGAAGGAGAATATAAAAACCCGGAATTACGAGGTACACCCGGAATACGATCACCCTGCCTAATCACACATTTCTACTTTAGAAATGTATGAGTCGTACATCTGCTTTTCGAGCATGGTAATTCACGCACGGCACAGGGGACTTCACGAAATGGTTCATAAAAATATTCAAGAAAAGTCTTAAAAGATCAATGTTCAAGAAAGAATTTTAAATTTTTCAGTAATTTCATTAATTAAAAGCTTTGATCAAAATATCTTGTTAAATCGAGGGGCACCCTAAAACAGAATTGGCTAAAATAAATTTTTCTTCGATTATCAGCATAGCAAGTATGTAAATTAAATTAAGATTACTTAATGATATTCAAAAAAAATTTTATCAAATTTTGTGATGGGTGAAAATCGTAGCATTGAAACCTGGGGCAAAAAAAAAAACTTTTGATGATTTTCAGACTTAAACCCACAACTGACTTGGAAAAAAAAAATAAACAAAAAGGACCAACTCAATGAGTATAATTTATAGTCACTCCTAAACAAACCTCAATACATAATTTTTAAATTTTTGGAAGTTTAAACGCCACATATTAATTAACTATTGGCACCTTAGTGATTATAGTTATTACATACAGATACTGAAACATCCTGTGATATTGAGGTTTGAAACTAGAAGATATGTAATTATAAGCCAAGAGGATTAGTAATATATATTTTTTACCTGTGTTCAATAATTGTTAAGTTACCTCCAGGAATTCCAAGAGTCTGACAACTCTTCCTCAACTCCTGCTTTCGTACATTACTTTCAAACTGGTATCCACCTAATCACAAATATGAACAAACATTGCAATTTGAAATATTTAAATAAAAGCTTATATACAGTCCACTCACATTAATGTGAATACCACCTACTTTTGCTGTCAACATGAAATAACCAATCACAGAAGGCAGTACGTATAAAAAAAAGTGTCCGAGGGAACCGGAAAACATTGCAAAAACAGAGCGATTCATCAGATATCCAAAAGAGCAAGATCATTGGCTACGACGCCATTTACTCCTACACGTAAATTGTTTTTTCTCAAGAAGATCGCGTCTATCCACAGGACAATGTATCATACCATACAGCTTGTAGCAAACGAGTGTGTTTCAAAGAGCACAAGCATGAGTTTACCATACTCCTCTAGCCATGAAACTTCTCAGGCTGAAACCCAATTGAGAATCAGAGGAATCACTTTGAATGGGTTGTTCGTACCATCAATCCTCAACTGTGTAACCTAGCGCAGCTGGCGTTTTATTTTATTTTATAACCGCCGTCGAACAGCCGACCCAATTTTGGGTCTACGACTACCAACGTTTAACTCCTTAGCCTTGTAATTTTGAACCTATTCTAGTACACAAGGGAACTCTTGGATCAAGTATTAGGAGAAATTTACCCTTGTGGAGGACTTTTTGATGAAACTAAACTGCATTTGCTTTACATCAGGAGGAAAACCACAAAACCTCTCACGGTGAACCTGACGGCAAAGGGACTCTAACCCATGATCCGTCTACAACTGAAGATATTTTACGCCTGTACTGTGGTTCGTGCAAGTTGGGTGAGGAATTTGAATCCGTCAGTCATCGCTGGGATTCGAACCCGGTTGGAGAGGACATGACTCAACATCTTATTGAACACCTTGAAGAACCTAATTGGCTCTCTTCTTTCGCATTTCACAGTAGTCAACTCTGCCAAAAGTAGTTATTTTGGCTTTTGACAGGAGGTCACATTAACGTGACTGGATTGTGAAATAAAACGAGATAATATTATGCTTAAAATTAATTGGGGAGATTTTTGTATCATGATCTGAGGCAGAATAATCACCCAGTCTTGACAACTACAAACATTTAAAAAAAAATCACAGTATTCAAAAGGTATACCTCATATCTACCCCTGGAAAACATCTATGTGCTTTTTCTTAAAAAATTTACAATCTATTATGCACGTTGGCGATTACAGTTGGAATAACAAATCACGATATGGAAATATCCCCAACTAATTATAATTTATAAAATATCTTTAATAAATAATTACCAGATGATAAACACAGCACATAAACTTCATAGTTTCTTCTCAGAATACTTAAAATTGTGGGAGCGAAAAACATACATTCATCATCAGGATGTGCAATTACAAAAAGAACAGTACTTTTCTTTTTAATAAAAATAGAAGGTTTGCGATAAATTAAAAATATGTAACCAAGTGACAAAATAGTCACAAAAGATAAAATCAACCAAATCATTACCAGATTTTAATGAACTGCAAGTGAGCAACATAAAATAAGTACATATTAAAAAATACAAATCGCAACTACTTTAAGTAATTTTTTTTTTTTTTTTATGGAAAAAATGAGAATTTTTCAAGTATCTAAATTGAAATCATGCATGCAAGATTAATCCACTTTTGCTTATAAATTTTTTTGGTTGTTCAAGTCACCAAAAATAATTATTAAAGAACGAAAGATCAAAAACATAGGTCGAAAAGCATTTGTTCTTTTTTTCCCCCATAAAAACAACAAAATATCAAGAGTGTTTTGAAATAGTGTTTTGAAGAATTACACTAAACAGTTTAATCAGTTGCTGTTCATATATTATAAAAAAGTCAACTTGGTTGATAGAAAAAAGATGCGATTCAGTGTTCGGAAATGTTCATTTCATTGTATTATTTTTCTTAAAAATACTTATTCCAAAAACTGTTCCTAAACCTTTGTAGTAGGCATGTTCACTTATGCATTAGTAGTTAGTGTTAAACTATACTTTGATTTTTAATACTCAATTTGATTAATAATAACTATGATTTTTATTGATTAAAAATAACTATGAGAAGTTATTATTTTTAGTTACTTTGTTATATTTTAATGAAATTTGAAGGGCTTCTTAAAACAACTAAATGGGACTAAAAAACAATTGAAGTGAAGCATACGTAAATTTATTTACAAACATCTACAAGCGTGTTCGGTATTTATTCACATGTGGTGTGTTATCATAGAGATTTTCCTGAAAACAACTATATTATGCCACTTGTACGAAATTTAACAGCATACTCCGATAGTGGAGAGTATTTAGCTTATTCAAGTCCGGATGGATGCCTAAAAATCTGGGAGACAGCAACAGGGGTATTAAAGCAAGAATATACTCCAAGTTCCCATTTATCAGCAACATGCTCTTCTTTATCATGGGGACCTTTTTCAAATCTGGTAATCAATACTGTATTGATATGCAAATAGTCTTAGTAAAATTTTGTGAAAAACCGAAATGAAAATTTAGAAACAGTGAATTAACAATTATAATGAATGGACTATTATAATTACAACAATCATTACTAACAATTAAAATGACTGAACAATTATAATTGCAACAATCATTATTAACAATTATAATAAATTTGAACTTAATATTTATTATGGGGATATTATCATTCTCTATGTTTCAAAAAAACATCTTTTTAATTTATTGTTTATGACAAAGAGACCTGTTAAATGGTATTTCAGGAAAAGTAGTTTTCCTGATAAGAAATATTTTGTCTTGATATTTTGGTGTGTTTTCAGAACATCCCAGGTTCTACGAAAACAAATGCGGATTTTAAAACGACTATACCAAGAATTGAAATGTTTGAATTTTACTTTATCAGTATCTTATCTTTTTATTTTAATTAATTAGGCAGTAAAAATCACGCCCGGTGGCTGAGTGGTGGCACTTTGTGCCAAAGGTCCTGGGTTCGATCTGACTGAGTCTGAGTCTTTCATTTTTTTCAATGGGTCGATAAAATGAGTACCAAGCATGCTTGGGAATAAATAATGGGCATTCGGCTGACCAGCCAACCAGAAGATCTGCTCCCCAAAGACTAATGTCAAAAAAACGGAAATGGACATAGTAGGCCTTGGCAGTCTATGGGCTGTTGCGCCACTGAGTCTGGTTTAGTAGTAGTAAGTAAAAATCACAAAAGCAGATAGTTTTGCCTTAACGTTTTTGTGAGTTATGAATTTAACATTGTCAAATATTTGTGATAAGGAATTTGGGTGTCATATGTTTATTTATTATTATCAATAAATGAAGTTACACATCTTGTAGGGTAGAATCTTATAGTTTCACAATTATTGCTTAGTCTCCTTTATCTTATTTTAAAGTTGATAGTTTCCAATCAATATTACAGTAATTGTATAGAATTTTAAGTCAGGAATTTCATAAACAGCATATTCTCTGTATTTTCATTTTGAGAAATCCCTAATTCTAATATTATTCAATTAAGGAAGTCTTGAACTTAATTACAAGTTTTAATTAAATATTTTTATCGAAATATTAACTATTTGATACTAGTTATTTAATTTTTTATTTATGTGACCAAGTCCTAATACAGATAGAATTTGCTATCGTTTATCGATGCTTTCAACAACAACAACAAAAAAAATTTCAGCACTATCAGTGTTCACACAATTTGCATGTCAAGGAAAGAAAGGGATGAATTTGGATAAATTCTATTTGGGATGATTTCCCCCAATGTTAGTTGTGAAGTTGTAAACTCAAACCCAAGTGTAATGGTGCCCACAGAAACAGCTTCTGTAGAAAGAATGTTTTCCAGAATAAAATTTTGTAATGAAAAAGTGGGGACAATGGCCTCATTTAAATGAAAATATTATTTTAAAGAAAATATTACGTAGTCTATAAATAGCAATATCAAAGCTATCTTTAACAACAAGAAGTTGATACTTACTGATAACTGACAAGAGTGGTCAGGGAAAGTTTGTTTTCAACTAGAAAAAGTAGAATTTTTTTTTTACTTCAAAATACATTTCCTAATTTATTTAATTAAGAAATTTAATTGAAATAAACATGTTTTACACTATTTAGAAAAATGTAGAATATTATAGGAACTAATAGGACAGTAGGAATAGTCTAATGGGACATCTAAATTTATATTGACTGGCATTAAATCATGCATGATTTATTTAAAAGAATAATGTTTTATTAAAGAGTATTACAACAGCAGCTTTAAAAAAATTGACACTGTCTGAAGAAATTAGTTGGAATTGTTATTTTTAACAAAACTATATATTAAGTTATTAATTAATAAAATGTATTAAACTATGTTTTATGAACAGGTTGGGGTGTTTGAATAATATAGATATAAATAATTACAAGTCAATATAAATCATCCCAACTGCACAGCAGAATTACTTTAGCTCATAATTTAAATTTATTTCATGTATATAAATTTCTTTGAAAATGTTACTTTGCATAACATATAAGTTGAGTGAAATATGAACTTTAGAAATGCTTTGTAAAGATTGATTGTGGATTTTGATCCTTTTCAGAAACAGTCCAAAAAAGTAAGAGGATCCCATGCAGGAGCATATGCAGAAATTTTAAATTTGCGTCTAGTTGCAATGGGGACCATGGTTGGTGATATATTATTGTACAGTTTTACAAATGCAGATCTTTTTACTGATTTGGTAAGTTTCAAACACATCTTATTGGTTCATGTAAAGCAAATTGTGTATAGGTTTATGAAAATTTCTTCATTGAAATTAGGTCTGATTTTATTAAAATTCTTCTGAAATTAAAAAAAAAAAAAGCTTTTTTTTTTTTATTTACAAAAAAAATTATAAGTTGCTAACACATCTAAATAATGCAATGAAATATTTTCAAGTGTGTTAAGTTTTCATTTCTTCTAACCTTTTCTCTTGATTACTGAATTTTATTATTTCACAATAATCAATATATGGGTTAGAGGGATGAGTTCAGGCCTGCATTTGGTTGTTCGAACCCTGAGAATTTTAATCAGAGTCAGCCCAAGATTCACAGGATTACTTAGAGCGTCATATAAAAGCCTATACCTGCCAAGTCTCATGTTTTTAACGAAGGGTCCTGAATTTTACAACTATCTCCTGTTTACCTATATATACACAAATTTCTCTATATTCGTTGAAGAATTTATTTAAAAAAAATTTTGGTGATAAAATATCCACCAATGGCAAAAATACTACTCTTATTCCGCAACAGATAATGCTTTTGCCAGTACTGCAGTATGTTGACTATTTATAGTTTAAGTAATTATAAATAATGGTTCAAAAACATCTTCATTAAATTAAGATTTCTATACATGTTTTTTACTTTGCTAAATGTAAGTGCTTATATTATTTCCAATTTTTTATTTTCTCATTTTGACTTACATGATTATCCATGATGTATCAAAACTTTACTCATAGCACGAAAAATTACGTTAGTAAAATCTCAGTTATTTACTTCTTCGATGTTGACAGGCTTGATAAACCAAATTTTGCCACTCAAAAAAGAAAAAAGATTTTTATCTGAAAAAAAATCTTTTGACAATTAGTGTTAGCAGAAATTAAGTATAATGATTCTAAGTTTCGCTTATATTTTTCGTTCCAATTTTTCATATGTTGTAAACCAATTCAATTTCTGGCTGCATGTAAATAATGATATGACATGCCTGCCTAATCAATAGAAAGAGAAACGTGTTTTACATTTATAAAGACTTTCTGCTTAAGAGGAAGGTTTGAAAATGAATTTTTCACATTGGTTTAACATTAGGCATTGTTATAATTCAAACTGTATATAATTCCATTGTTTTTTCTAATGTATCAAAGGCATTTGCATTTTTTAAGTAATTATTTATCTTTGATCAATTATGTCACGTAAGCATAGGCTAAATCAACATGAGGTAATGTCATTCAATTAATAGTTTACAAATTATCTGAAATTATATGCTTTTTTTTATTGTGATATTTTTGAAACATTTTTCTATAAACATAAATAATTAAAAATCAACAATAATTGAACTTAAAAAAAACTAAATTATGTACTTAAGTGGTAGATTAATGGAGAAAAAACTTCTAAAAACTTTTTTCTTAATCTAAAAATGTATAGTCACAGGGAAGGACATAATGAAAAATATTAGAGTTAGTTTAGTTTTTTCGATTGTAGTGGCATAAGCATTGCTGTTTTTTGAATGATTGCATAGTCATAAATAATACTGATTTATTGATTATTTGCATTTTGTTTTACCATGAACGAAGGATGGGTATTAAATTAATATGCATACATTTATTTTTTTCATGTAGAGTGGTGGTCACACTGGAGTTGTTAATGATGTTGTCTGGTATGCTGATACTTTATATAGTTGTTCAGATGATCATCATATTATTATTTGGAATGTTTCTGAAAGTTGTATTAAAATGTGAGTATAGCTACCAATACAAATTAGTCATTTACCAGAATAGATATGCTTTTCAGGTTTACTTGATTTTAAATTTAGCAAATGTTCCAACCTGTTGTTTCTGTACTGCTTTAAATGTTTATGCTTTAGATGCTCACAGAATTGGCAAAAACAATTAGACATTTTTCTGAGGATGAAAAAATATGTTTTTACTTAACAGTTAAATTTCAAGCGAGAAAAAGTTATAAACTGTAAGCACCATGGAAAAATCAGGTTTTTCCCAAGATGGTAAAATATCATGCCAACTGTAGAAATACGTGCCTTCATTAAAAAATCTCCACATTACTTGTTTTTTTTTTTTTTTTTTTTTGTTTGAATTTTGAATTTTGCTATTATATAAATTATTGCTGGTAAATTTTAACTTTTTCTTTTAATTTTTATTGCTCATTTTATTTTATTTATTTTAAAACTTATTGTGACTTTTCAAAAGACAATACCTTTTATAAACTTTCATACTCAAAGAAACTGGTTTTGTATATATTTTTCTTAGTATACTTATTTATTTTCTTTAACAGTGGTTACATTTAGGTCATTCTTAATCTATGTTATCAGTAACATTTTTCAAAAAATAAATTGTGTTATTTAAAGAATTATGTCGAAAATTATTAAATGAATAGAAATTTTTAAAAAAAAAATTTCTTACTGCCAAGTAATGGCTAGTTTTATGTGATAAAATTAGTTAAAGAATCTTAAAAACATATATTGTAAAAATAATAAACCAGTAAAAAAAGTGCAGGACTTGATTGAAAAGTTTTAACGAAATGTTAAAAATATTTCTTTGTGCAAAAACCATTGAATATTTATAATAGCATGTAGTATTAGTTACTAGAGAATAATCATAATCTCAACAAAACATGTATTGTCTAGTCTTAAATATAACTTAAAATAACTTGCAAAATTTATATACCAAAATAATTTTTTTATCCTGAAAAAATCTAACTTTAATGTCGTTTGGTTTTACATGCTTCAGTAGCATCGAGGATTCATAAGTCATAAAACCTGTGCAAAACTCTTTGCATTTTTAAATTTATAAAAACCATACAGAAAAAATTAATTTTTTTCAGTATAAGATTTTTAAATTATGGTCAGTATACCACATATATATATATATATATATATATATATATATATATATATATATATATATATATATATATATATATATATATTTCTTTTTTTGATTAAATATTAAAATAAACAAACCTAATCACTATTTTTCTTAAAGGTCACTTTTTTTATCATTTTCATTTCTATTACTTTCTTATTTTCATTAGTATCGCTTTTATCAAACGTCACTTTTGAAAAAAAAATTAATACAATGCTTTATTTTTTAATAGGAAATGGAAAGCTCATACTGGACCTATTTATTCTATTTGTGTTGTTGATGACAATAACATTCTTTCTGCCAGCAATTCTATCCAATGGTGGGACATCAAGCAAAAGTCTGTTTTAAAGGTAAATTAAAAGAAAATTATTTTTCAGTATGTAAAATTAATAACTTTTGATCAAATGATGATATTTTCAATCTTATTGGACTTTCCCAATTAATTAATGTGGGTAATATTTTAAGCTACAAAATCAGATAAAAGAACCCTACTTTTTCAGGATAAATGTGCCCTTTTCCCCCCTAAGAATTAAGATTCTTGACCCTTGAAATACTAATGGTAACTAAAGTCTAGAAAATATGGTTCCAATAGTTTGGACAGGAGAGCATTTAAAATTTATAACTGTTCATAATCATAGCAAATAATGTCTTAATCCTGGCTTAGTAACTGATGAGCAAATTTTTGCATGATATCTATTTAAATTTAAAATAAGAAAGAAACTTTTAAAATTACAAAATGAAGTAGAATTCTGCATTAACATGAGGAAATTATATTTAATGCTCTAATTCCTAACGAGTGTTCTGTTAATAAAGAAAGTAGTGTTTCTCTAAAATATAAAAGTATTTAAATAATTGGTTTTATTTTGTTATAAAAATTGTCATCTGATTCTTTAGAATCCAATATATGTTTTTGAAATTATTACTTCTAATCAAAATATCTTTTTTTCACACAAAAATAAATTAATGATATGATTCACCACCTACTTTTTTTATTTTCAATAAAATTAAACTTTGTTAACCGATCTTGACTGCTATACTCAAACTGAACTGTCTTGACAAATTTTCATCCATCTAAACACTAATACTAGTATGCAAAGTAAAGAAAAAAAACTTTCTAACATTTACAGATAAGTTGTAAATAATTCTAGAAAAATCATCAAATTAATAAAGTGAAAATTGACCGGTTGCTTATTTTCTGTGGACTAATTCCAAAATGACTGTAATTCCTTTTGCCAGATTTAGTTTTGAGAGAAGTTGAATATTTTTCAGTAATTAATATATAAAAATACAGAACTTTATTTCTGATGGAAAAGTTCATTAGATTTTCTACAGATCACATTGATTCTTTAAGTGAAATATGTAGATATGAGTATTGAGGAGTGGCTATAGCAAAATGGAAAAAAGTGATTGAATTGTTATTTAAATTTCCAACATCAAGTTTGTACAGATTTATTTTTACCATGTTTATATTTATTGACAAAATACATGCAAAATACACACTAAAAAGTTGAAATAAGAACAAGTAATTTCACATTTGAAACTTGACATATCATGACATCCAAATATCTCCATAAAACAGAACTATGACTGTTTTCTTTCTTTTTTGTTAGATCATTTATTCATTAGTATTTGCCATAAAAGGTTATGGAGTTGTGCATGCCATATATATGCTTATTATTTTATACATTTATTTACTCATTTTACATTTTGTGAAGTTTAAATCCTTTGATTAAAAAGAAAATTCTTAGGCTGATCCCAAGTTCAAATATCAGTTGTTTCTTATTTATTGTTCACAGTTAGTAATCAAATATATATAAATGTGTGTATATGTATTTTCAAATAGATGAGGCCAGCAGATGAATCTTTTAAAATTATTAACATTTTAATCATTACTTATAGGTTTTTAATGGGCATGGATCTGAAATATTTAAACTTATACCTCTTATTGCTGGAAATAGTTGTGATTATTTTGTGTCTGCTGCCGTTGGAGATCGAGTTATCAATGCATGGTAAAGACTTGATACAATTATTTTTTATTATCAGCTTGATTATGTTTATTTTATGAATTATATAAGTCCTTAGCATTGTAGCTTTTAAATTTTATTTCAGTTCTTAATCTTAAGGAGCACATGTGAAAAATCCTGTATTTAAAAAGTGATTTGCTTCTTAAATGTTTTTTTATATATATTTTTGTTTATGAGCACTTTTGGTATGGATTGTGCTACTCATATTTAAATGAAAGTAACTGAATAAAATCTGAAAACTGCTCCTACAAGCTTCAATCATTTATGCAAATGTTTTATTTATTTATTTATTGGTATAATAGAATAAAGTGTAAACAAACCAAAAAGATATTGAAAATTATTTCTGTATTTTCACAAATGAACTGTAAACATTTTAACTCGATATAGAACTTCTGACTCTGTTTAAATTAATTTTAAACTGTTTGAAAAATAATTTCTAAGCATCTGCAAAAAGTCTTTTAAAAAGAATTTTATTCTTAATCCATTTTTCATTAATTTAAGTTTTGTAAATATATAGGAAGCATATAGACGTGAAAGAGCTGACAAAATATCATTGCTATTTACTTGTTAGTGAAATAATTTTTTCTTTATTGCTTGCAGGCATTTCAAGAAAGAGAGTACTACTAGTTCCAAAGCATCATTTGTATTGCCTGATGAACCGGCAAACATTGATATTCTTTGTAAAGGGAATGAGGTACATATATCCAATTTATTCTATTTATTTGATTTTATATTTCTGTTTTATTCTTTTCTATCCATAGTTACTGTAATATTACATTATGATTACTGAATTGCTAAAATTGATAATAATGTTTTGAAATATTTTTCTACGCTTTCAATTTCAATTGAAACACATGGATGTGTTTATAGTGTCATTAGTTTAGATAGATATACACACCAGTTGAATGTATGCAATCATACTTCGTTAAAAAAAACTTCATTGGCTTCAAAAAATATGAAGGCGGTAATAAAAGTCTACATGTTTCAAGGGCAAAAGTTGGTGCAGGCCAGATCTGTGTGAGGGAAAAAAATTATTTCAAATATAAAATGTAAAGTTGCCAACACAAAAAAAAGGGTGAAAAGCTGAAAAACGTTAGCCAAGAATAAAACCGAAAAGTAAAGGTAAAAACAGTACAGAGTGCAAATATGTTTCTCATTTAAAAATGTTTCTTTTATACTATTCTTGTATAACAATAATAGTATGTCCAGTTTCGTATAAATAGGCCTCAGAAGCAGTTCCTGGTATGGGATTGTTATTCCGTTTCAAAGACTGGGATTGCAATTTACAACTGATAAGTTGGTGACCAAACTTAAGTGAGAATTAAACTCACAATTTTCCTGCGAAAAAGTTAATCAGAAATCATTTGGCTATCCAGCCATTTACTTTAATGTTAGAAAATTTCTAGAATTCTGCTTTTTTTTCACACGATTTTTATCAAAATGTCGACAATTCTAAAATTGCAGAAAAATTTCTGTTTAAAATTTTTTTATGTTCTTGATAAAGATAATTATTTAACTTAGGTACAATAATAATAATATAACAGAATATTGAATTAAATTTTGTGTAATGGACATTAGTTGTTTCAAAAATTTGATTTCATCTCTTAGTCAAGTACATTTAAAATTATTCATATTATTAACACTTCAATGGGCCAAGGTAGCCTGGTTGGTAAGACGCTGGGCCCATATCCAAGTGGTTGTGAGTTTGATCCTTGCAGGCTGAAGACTCCTCGTGTGGCAAATGATGATTGGTGCATGTTAAATCTGTTGGGTCACAATGTCCTCCAAGTTCGCATCACAAATCGATGCTTCTAGGGGTAATGAATTGAGGTTTGATCATTCAGGTCAAAACTACGATCTGTGGTTTAATAAATGAATGCATGAATGGGTCCGCCCTATAAACTGGGAAGTGATGTGTTTGTGTGGCTGAAGTAGTATGCTTGGTAAAAGCTGACACTGCTAGAAAACAAGAAACGCACCCTATGCCTTAAATTGCTTGGTTTCACAAAGCAGGCTTGCTGTTATGGCAAGTGGCATTAGAAACAATGCAATTCAATAGTCGTGGAATTTTTTTTTAATGTTTAGATATTTGGATACATTCAAAATTAATGAAACTTTTAATTAACCAAATAATTGCAGTTTTCTGCAAATATCAAATCTTCAGATCTGCTGTTGGCGAAGAAATATAGCATTTCACAGTTTACAAGTAATTAGTAATTATATTGCTGTTGTTTCTAATGCCATATTTGTAAACCAACTAGCTGTAATGTAAAGTGAAAATACTGAATATGCTTTTTTTTTTTAAAATATTTTATTTATTTTTTTAATTGTAATTTTTATCATTGTTTTTTTTTTATCCATTATTTAATTATGCCAAGCAAACAAAATGTGAGAAATGCATTATTGTGTGGAAACTGTCCAATCAAATAAGATTTATATTTTACTAAAAAATAATTATGATGACTTGTCATAGTTTACATTTCACTGAGCTCTGTCCATATTATGACTTTTTATGCTCAATAAATAATTATCAATGAAAATTTTAGTAATAAATTTTAATGACTTTCAATTTTTGTCTATAATTTTAATGTGTCAAATTTTATACTTTAATATTCTGTTACGCCTACAATGTAAGCTTAATAGTTAGACCTAAACATTCTTGCATAATTAATACATGTATCACTTTTATTTTAAGATTCCTAATTTTTTTATATTTTTAGTCGCTGCAAATGTCAATTGTTTCTCAAGATGGTTCATTTCATTTCTTTGAGCACCTATTCAATGGGTAAATTAAAAATTCATTAAAATTTTCTGCTTATTTTAATAAAACAATGTTTTAATTTTGTCAGATTTTTAATTTCAGGAATGTGAAAACCAAACCTTTGCAACCAAAATTCTCGATAAGAATTGCTTCAAAATCTAACGAAAGCCAGAAAGCACAAGTTTTGCCTGTTCTTGCTGCTAAAATATCAAGTGGACTTGACCTTAGTTTACTAGCTTATGGAAATTTTTTAAAGCCAATGTTTGAAAGAATTGTAAGTTTGCTTCTTCTATATTTTATGTATTAAATTTCAAACTTATTATTATTTCTCTTGATATATATTTATTTAAGACTCACTTCAGTTTTAAATAAAAATATATTGTGTTATATTCTTTTTTTATTATAGTTTATAGAAATTTATTTATTTTTTATTTTTATAATGCTTCTTATTTTTTTTATGTTTTTGCTCTTTTATGAAATTTTTCCTCCAAATAGCGATTTCAAGCACTTCATATTATTTTCATTCATTCTTTTTTTAATCACTCTCTGCTTTTTTTTTTCCAAAATTTTTTTTAACATAATCATCTTTCAAAATGTGTACAAATTAAGCTTTGAATACATGAGTTCATAAATATGAAATCAAATGCTGGTGGTTGAAATTTTCATTGTGCCTTATTTAAGTAATTTTTTTAAAAAAAGTTTTGTCAATTAAAGTGTGGTTTCTATGGACATTTTTGCTGTCAAAGTCTTTCATATTTAGATTAAATCTTAGATACACATAAAAGCTTTCTTTGAAAAATTGATATATTAGTAATATTCTATATAAAATGTCTTGTTTAGAAACCTTTCTGTAAATTATTATTAGCTGCGAACTCTGCTACATTTTAAAGTAGATTTTAGCTTTTGCACTACATATTCTGTTTTCTATACTGAAATTCATATCCTCTGTATTCTGAAAACGTGCATTAAACTTTTGTAATTTTTTAGAACAAATTATGCGCACACATGGATCCTGTTCTGCTCAGACAAAAATATGTTCAATCTTCCCTACATTTCAACCTGATCACTGTTGAAGGTCATTATTTAATGCAATATATAAGATATTAAGCAGTACAAAAATAATTAAATAAAGAGAATTATAGTTTTCTTCTTGTTCAGATTTATTTGAACTGATTATTTTAAAAAACTAAATTCCACTTGTGAACTCCATTGACCGCACTATTGATTCGTTGAATAAGGAATAAAAATTGAAAAGATGTAAAATCTTCTGCATTTAAAGTAATTTCTATTGAAATTTTTTTGATAGAGGTTGGCAAGTATGCTATTGAATTTGATGTTTTTTATTGAAAGAAGCAGCATTTGAATAAAAATATCGTTAGTTACTAAAGATATTTTTCGTGATTGGTTTTTCAAACATATATAGCTTTTACCTTTTTTGCAATTTCATGACTGTGTATTACATTCATAAGTTTGCTGTTGTCTCTCTAAGAGCCTTAATTTTAGAATAGGTAAACCTATGTTATCTCTTATTTTAGATTTAGGAATATTTTAAAATAGTTTTACTTCCTTATGAATATTCTTTATTTGGAACCATTGAACTAAATTTTAATTGTGATTTTCTTTATTGTAGAATATTTCTGATGTTACTAAAGATGTATTTCTAATCAGGAGTATCACTGATGCATCATCTAGTGGAAAAGATAGTATTAGTAAAGTAAGATTTTTAAAGCAACATTTTTACTACAAGTTTATTTATTTTATTGTGTCAATGCAGTTTTTAACTCTTTCGACCCAACTTTTGCACCATTAAAATTTTCGGTATGAAAAGCCGTTTATGTTAATGCTGACATATTAAAATAAGTGTACTAAGAGCTTAAAATTTTCCACTTTCTCCCCCCCCCTAAACTCCTGGTACAGTATGTCCCTATCATCTTGAATATTGTTAAAATACTTATTTACTGCATGGGAATAATATAAATGCACTGAATTATTCTTACCAGAAGTTGCCGCTATAAAATAATCAAAGCGATTTATCTCTTTATAGAATATATTGTCCCACTGGTAAGTACAATCGGGATATATTGTCCCAATAGTAAGTACAACTGGAACAGTATATCCCACAAAACAAAATTTCCAAATCTGATACTAAATAACTACATACAATTATTACTTAATTAGAACAAGCATAACTATTTTACACAATATATGACAAAAATATAGTTGTATTTACTTCAAAATTCTGAGAATACATAAATTAAAAGAGATTGCACGCAAACGGAAGCACGCTATTTTGAATATGCAAGTGTTGCCAAGTTCTTTTGGTCATATTTTTATTCTCTTAATGTCTAAAGAACTCTAAAAACATAAATATTTTAATATTTATATTTTTTTAGATTACTATATTTTTTTATCTAGGTGGAGCAATACCTAATCTAAGTTTGTGTACATAACAAAGACAATTTTAATTACATGAAAATGATCTAATTTAACAAGTTAAGTGATAATAAAAGCTTATTAGTTCTGGGATAGATATTTTTATTAAATAAATTAAAACATCAATTTCCTATTGTAGTGTCTCTTTTAATTTTTTAATTAACTTGTGCCCTCATTAGGCCAATATTCACGAATCTTGGCTTAATAAGGGGTCAAAAGGCCATTATTTTTCGGATATGGGCCTTATATGAAATTGTCAGATTCACCCGATATTTTATGGTCATTATTCAGCCAATATAAGCCCTATATTGGTCCTATATAGACCGATATTGACACTGCATGGCACTAATATTAAAAAATTTAGACTTCCAGATATTGGTCCCTCAGAGCATGTACATATAGGACACATATTGAGCCCAACTGTGTCCAAGATATAATTCTTGTTATGGTTGTACTCCATGCAATGTATTTCAAATTAATTTTCGACAATTTTCAATAATGGTATTAAATTATTTGTTTGGCTACAAATTTCTCTTTGTTAAATTGTATGAAAAACCCAATGAGGTTGTGGTTGAAATAAAGTGAAGTACAAAAAACTCTAGTATTTTTTTAAACAATACTTATGTGTATTATGTAATTAAAATAGGCATAAAATTTTGTCACTTAGTAATATGTGTGCAGCCATTATAGCATGTACACTGCTTTACAGCTGTTATAACTCAAACTTTTTTAAATCTTTTCAACAGATTAAGCAAACAGAAAAGTCAAGTAATGTTAAATTATTAGTTCCTGGCCATATGACAAATCTAAGTTTTTTAGAAAGTTCCTCAAAGAAAAGGAAGAAAAAAAACCTGGATATAAAAGAAGTGGGTATAATTTATGGACTGTTTTAATTATATTTTATTAATAAATTTTTTTATGTATAATAAATCAAAGTTCTTAACGTGTTAAGTGCCAAAATTAGACTGAGACAGGACATTTGTGTCCCGTGGCAGCAAACGTGTTATTATATATATATATGGGTCATTCTCACGAAAACTGTCATTTTTCAGTTCATAAAATCCAAAAAAAAGTAAACTGAATAAAAAGCTCTGAAACTTTTTATATTAATAGAAATATGTAATGGCATTATAGAGAAAGTATATATCCTATAAATTATACTTAATATTTAAATTAATTAATTTTTTAAATAATTAATTTATAATTAATTAGTTAATTTAATAAATAAATAAATTGATTTAATAAATTAATTTATTAATTTTTTAATTTATTTTTAAATTAATTAATAAGTAAATTAATTATTTTCACTATTTAAAAAGTGAGGGAATGATATTTTATTTTAATACATGTTTTTATCTAAGTTACATCTACCTAAAGTTTGAAAATGATAACATACTAAGTATATCTAATATTTATTATAATTTAGTCTTATATATTTAATAGTTGTTGCAGGTTTGGGAAATAAAATTGGCTGGCACGATTAAACAAAAAAAAATTTGATAATATACCCATCTTGAACCATTCCCTCACTTCAGCGTCATTCCCTCACTTTATACACTAGTGAGGGAATGACGAATTCAATAAAATTTAAAAATAACAGTTAGGCTTTATTAATTTCTGGAGTCAATCACATACAATTATATTCATACAAGAAAGCAACATATAATTATCCACTTTCTCGATGAAGTTGTATTTTATTTTACTCTAAAAAATGACATGAGGGAATGACAAATGTAAAAAATTTTACCTGGTTTGATTCATTCAATTTTATTCCACAGCAAAGCTTCTTTAAGTTGAAGATGGAAACATACTGCAATTTTGTTCTATGATGCCAGTTGTTAACTTCTGAAGTTTTTATTAAAATATTTTTATTCTAAGAAGATTGCAGGTGATAAGAACATTGTTGTGAGGGAATGACGCGAAACACTGGGGACAAAGTTTAAAATAGTGCTGTGTTAATATTTTTATCAGAAATTAAATTTAAAATTGATTTTCTGAATTCTATATTTCAGTATTCTGAAATAAAAAACATGAATTTGTAAAAAAAAAAAAAAATTATTTCGGAAACAATTTTTTTCTTTTTTTAAATCAGCAGTGGGGACAAGTGAGGGAATGACATATTGGTATATTTTAATTACCTAAAATAAATAAAAATTGATAATTTTATTTTTATTCCTTTGTTAGCTTGCATTCTGAAGGACACTTTCCCTGAATTTTTTTTTTTTCGTAAGCTGTAAAACAAACATAAAATATACTGGGGACATGAAAATGACTGTTTTTGTGAGAATGACCCATATATATATATATAAAAACAACATTTGTAAAAGAGAGATTCAAAGATTTTTGTTAGACCAGCTCATGCTCCAAACTTCTTTTTAAGTACAAACTGAAAAAAAAATGTTATTCACACTATTTAAGGTGTAATAAAGGCAAGTTTTATTGCAAAAGAATAATAAATTGTGCTATTAACTTCAGTTTTTAACAATTTTAAGGTCTAATATTTCTACACATCAAAAGTAAACTAGATACGTTGCTTTTTTATACTTCTCATTATTATGTTTTGTAGTTTACTACTTACTTATCATTTACTCTAAACCACAATAAGTTTACAGTAAACACAAATAGATTGTCGCAGTTAAAATCTAAGATAAGAGTTTTAAGTCATTGAATTTTGAATGACCTTTTGGCTAAGAGTATTTATAATTTAATATTAAGTATGGAAGTGCACAATGTTTTAATATAGTGATGCATAAAACAAGCACTTTTAATGAATTTAAAAATTTCAACTTTCCTAGTCTGCTTAAATGCTTGCTTTTTAAAAAGGCTGACTTTAACAATATATATTAAAATATGATAACTTACCTACATGGAAGAAAACATTATTCTTAATTTTTTATATATACATTTAACTTTCTGTAAATTGTACGGAAATCTTTGTGTTTTTGAGAATACTTAATAACTACTGTTATATCTCAACTATTTTTACTATTTATAATATAATTTTTACTATTTATGAACTGAGAGATAAATTATCTATAATATTTCTAGTTTTACTTAATAAAGATTTTACACAGGAAAAAAAAAAGGAAAAGCTTATAAAATAAAGCTCATTGATTTTGATTAGCTTTTTATTTATTTAGTTTCCAATGAATAAAGATGAATTAAGTTCTTTTTCATTTATAGTTACCTATGGAAGAACGCTTAAAAGCTCTTGATTTGAAAAAATCTCCAAACGAAATTTCTGAAAATGAAGCTGCTGTGAAATCTGATAGTATGGTTCATCTGCTGTTACAAGGTCTTCAAAGTAGGGATAACAACATGCTTAATGTAAGTTATGCTATTGTTAAAAAACAAAAAAGTTAGGAAGTTATTTTACTCATATCTACACTAAAAATTGTAACAGTAACATTTTGTCCATTTAAGGAAGGAATCTTTATTTGGAGAACTTGTTATGTGCACCATAACGTAAAAAAAAAAGTTTTTTTAAATTTTATCTTGTTCTATTATAAAGGTCTAGACCGGTTATAGAAAACTTCATTTTTATTTTAAAATGAAATTCAATTTTTCCCCCCTGAAAATTTTATTTTTTTAATTGTCTTATTGGTGGAAGGATTTAAAAAGATTTGTGAGTTAAAATTTTATAAATATGGATAGCTGAATCGTTCCAGTTTTGAAATGTGTCATCACCTATTATTATTAGAGCAACCATTTTAACTTTGAAATTAGTTGTTCGTTTAATTTTCAATTTTTGCTGTGCTTATTTGGTTAGTTAATATTTGTCATGAGAACCCAAAACTATAAATAGAAGCAATGTGAGATTAAAAAATAATTAATGAGAATATTAACTTTAGATCGCATCTAGTAATCTTTAAAGAACTTGTCAAGCAAATGCTTTTATGCTGTGAAGATTTTTAACACTTGTCATTAGTCTCTCAAAAAATGCTAACTTTCAAATGAATATTTTTAAAAATAGAGCTTCAATTTAACTGTTTAAGTGAATGGGTTTTTTTATTTTTCGATAAAGTACCAGAAAGTAGTGCAAGTTATAGTTTCAAATCATAAAGTTTTAGGAAAATTTGAGAACTGTTCTTAAAATTTGTGATTTGATATTTTATGATAATCAACCAAAAAAGAAAAAAAAAAGACATAGGCTAACATTTATACTTATTCAAACAATGAAAACACTATTTTAGACTTGTGTTAATTTTTTTTTTTTTTTTTTTTTTTTTTTTTTTGTAAAGAATTGTTTGTTTAAATTGCAAAGGTTTTGAAAACATGAGAATAATCATAATTTTTTCTGGTACTTACCAAATGAATTTTAGACTTTATTTCAATGTTTTTACAGGAGTATGTATTTGTAAACCAAGTTTTCATATTTGAAAATGTCTTTTTTATGAGCATAAAATGTTTACAATTACAGTAAAGATATAGACTATACATTTATTTTTTAGACTGTATTTGGTTGTAGCAACGAACTGGTTATTATGAACACCATTGAAAGGCTCCCTATTCAATCGATATTTTCCTTACTCGAAGTTCTTTTCATAAGATTGCATAAACTAAACCCTAGGTGAGTAATGCTTTCAAATTCTGTTAAATAAGCTTTTATCACTCTCATAAATTTATGTTACAATATCCATATACAGTCAAACCTTGTTAATGTGAACATGGACTAATATTCAATACTTTGTCAAATTGCATACAAATATATTTTAAGGTGGACTCTAATTTCATTACCCTTGGAAAAAATGTTAGCATAAACAGAAAAAAAATTTCCCCTCTGGGAGGTAAGAAAACTGATCTTTCACAGTTCCAGATATATAAGAGTTCGAATTATTTTTTATAGTGTTGATAATTGCAACAGTCAAATAAAAGAGTTGTGTGAAATGAATCTGTTGAGGTGGAGGGGGTATATATGAGGAAACAACATAAGTCCATTTATACTCTAATACAAATAAAGTTTTCTTTAACCTAATGGATGTGAATGTAAAGAAGTGCACTTTCCTGAAAAATGCCACCCATATTGATCATTTGTTCAAAATGGCTAGTCTTTCATAGGTTGTTCTAAGAAACTGAAATTGCTGAGCAGTATTTCTACAGGTGATGACGTGTCGAGCAAATTTAAATACATTTAATGTAAAATTATAATTTAAAAGTTTCTTGCTACTCTCATCTACGTTTAGTCTACTTTTAAAAGTTTAAATAACACTGTATTTTAATAAGCATAAAATTTAAGGATATAATTGAAATAGGTGTTTTTTTTCCAGCAAATTTATTGTTCATACATTTAATGTAGAATTATAATTTAAAAGTTTCTTGTTACTCTAATCTATGTTTAGTCTTCTTTTTTTAAATCTATTTTGAAAAAAAATAATAATAATTTACATGTATATCCCTTTCATTATTTATTAGTAACAAACCTTCATTATCAATGAAATAAGACTTTAAATAAAATCACATTCTACCTAAAAATCTCATTATTGATTACATTGAATAAAAAATATTATATATGCTCACGTTAATAATTTTAAATTGATTGTGATTTGAATTTTTTTTTAAACTAATGTTTTTTCAATGACATAATGAAAGAAATATGATATTATTACTGTTATTATAATAATATAATAATTTGCATGTATATCCCTTTTTAATTTTTTAGTAAAACTACATTATCAATGAAATGCATTTATTAATTATATTGAATAGTAATTTCTTCAAATCTTCTGACTTCTTGCATTTCCTTTTCAATATGTATATTTTTTCCCCTCCTCAAGGACTTGCCTGAAGTGGTTGACTGCTCTCATAACGATTCATCTGTCATATTTTATATCAGTAAGTTAATATTATTTAATCTTTTTTTATCTCTAATATTGAATGCTTCTCTAATTGATTAAAATCAGTAGTATAATAATTATATGAAACACTTATAATTCTGTTAATATTTGTAACATTAATCCCAATATTTGAAATATACAGTACGACCTGAAAATTCCGGACTTCTGAAATCCGGAAATCTCCAAAATCCGGACTCATTCGTCCAGTTCCTCAGAAAAAAATTTCAAAAGAAAAAATTTTAAAAAAATCGCTTAAACTAAAAATTTTAAGGCAAAACCACAACTCTTCTCCAACAATGAAGCAGTAGATGAAGAGGTAGAGGTGGGGTGTGAATGACAGCTCATAGCTGATAAGGAAATTCCAGTCATTCTTATCAGCTCTGTATGGATGACAAAGAATATAAAGGGGAATCCCCCTCCTCCTGAAGGGGAATCTCCTCAGAAGGAGGAATTCTTCCATCTCCTTGTTTTTCCCCCTTGTGATGAAAGAAAACTGGTTCTTTCTTAACCTTGAAGCTTAGGAACCGGGGACAAGTTCTTTCATCCCCCAACAAAAAAAGGCTTAGTATCAGCTGGTACAGTCTAGTCTAGAAGCATTTGTTTCGGTTATAAGTTGAAATTCAGCTCGCGTTTTAAGCCTATATTTTTAGTTTTAATTGCTAATATTATGTTATCTAAACGATCGATTGCGGAGGAAAATGACGAAAGTTTGATTTTTACTGTCTTTTATTTATCATTTAAAGAGTATATTTATGTTAAAATTGACGTCGGAGGTCTACACACGCGTGATTAATCGTGAAATCGGCCTGACGAATTCGAAACTTCGATAACTCTATCAATTCAAGTAAGGTATCTAAAATCCGGAAATTTCGGAAATCCGGACCTTCCAAACCCTCCAGCAGTCCGGATTTTCGAGGTTGCACTGTATTTCATATTTAATTGCGTTTCAGACTTCTTCAATTTGACTCTTAAGTAGAAAAATCTGCAGTTTGTAATGCTCATAAATTATTACAATTTCGTATTCTCCTTTTTAGAGTCCAGACATATGTCAATGTATTGCTACTTTTGATCAATTCATTGCTGCCAGAAGGGATGCAGTTAGTCAACTTGCTCGAGCACGAGGTATATTGTCCATACTTATGGCACAGGTAAATTCGTTTTATTTTGTTTCTGCTTTTGCATCATTCTTATTTTTTTTTGGTTAATTATGTTTCATAATTAATGTTTAACAACTTTTTAATTTGGTTTATTAATTTTTTTTATCATCAACAATAAAAGGTTAATCTGTGTTGAGGATGGGTTATTCTCATTTGTGTATTAATAAAAATTGCAGGGCTAGGCGTGAGCCACTTTTCTCACTTAATGTCACTATCTTAAAAAATAGTAACTTTTATTCACTGTTTTTAACGCTTAGTCACTTATCTCACTTTTTTTTTAAATTTTACCCCCATTTCAATCAAAATAAAGATTTCACATTTCCCTAAACCCGTGATATTACAATCCTCTTACTCTAGTGTAGAAGGACTATGGGTGAGGCATAAAAGAGGATTTAATAGACAATTTCCACTTTCAAATTAATTCCACTTAAAATACAAGAGAGCCATTCACTGTATCGAGGAATGATTTTAGTTATCATCTATCTTAAGTTTTGTTTTCTTATCAGCTGTGGAGCTGCAGAACATTCGTTTTCGATACTAATTCAGGTGAATATCACAAATAAAAAAAAGTTTTAAAAAGAAAAAACGATCAAGATTTTTTTTTTTTTTTACCCTTTTCAAAAATTTGATTATTTTTTAATGAGATGTTATTATATCATGCGAATTTGAGTAATCTCTTTTTAATTTCACACCGTTTCATGTTTTTTTATTTTATTTTTTATGTTATTAAGAATTTTTCAGTCCTTTCTATGTGGTTTTTCAAATTGTGCTGTTTTTTTATACAATGTTATTTAAATTGGAGAATTTCAAATTGAATCACCGTAAACTTACTTGGTTTTATAATCGTTTTATCAGTCAAATGATTGACAAAGTTTCGATAATTTTTTTTTCTCCCATGGTTTTTAAATCTTCATATTTTAGTTAATACATACTATGTTTATTATGTGACATGTATTTCAGGAACAACTACTTGTTAATGATTTATTCGAAAATCGTTCTTTGACGTATTTGATTTCATCGTAATTTCTTATAGTTTTATTTCCAGTGTTTACCTTAGGCACTCAGGCGAATTTTTATAATTTTTTCAGCCCTTTCCTCATGGTTTTTTAATACGATGTTATTACTTGCCTTTTTCACCTTAAAGTTAACTTTTTTTATATACTCGATTCAGGGCGATTATATTGTAAATTAATGTTTTCCGACAGTTTTTGCATTCATTTAATTTCATATTAATACGGTGTTATATTTTTGATTAATGTGATGTTGTACCCGCAATTTGTTAATGATTTATTCAAAAATCACTTTTAACGGTTCTATCGTGATTCCACTTTTTTTCTTTCTTTTTTTTTTTTCCTGAGAGGTTTGCAACCATTTTTATTTTCTTTAATTATATCTTTTAAACAATGCAGTTTCGCACACATTTCCAATTTTGATACTTTTAATATATTATTTTTTATTTCATTCATCACTTTTAGCGACATTTGTTTTGCGCCATTTCAATTGTTAAAGTACTTTTTTTTTTTTTTTGAAATAATAGTTACATATTTAACGTTTTTTTTTTTTTTTTTTTTTTTGACTCCTGAAGAGAAGCACATCTCAATAAATGTGTATTGACTTTACATGACAGCAACAATATTTTTGTTGTATGCTTTCCCTGCTTCTGTAATACAATACTTTAAGCCATAGCAGCTAAAGTCAAATATGCAACTTTTTTTTTAAATTGGGATAAATTAGAAAATATTTATGTAATTTTTTAAAAAAAAAGAATTCAATAGCAGTAAATTAAAGCAATAAACAGGTAGAACAATAAATGTTTCTAAACCAATTTTTTTCCTTTAATTTGTATATTTTTAAGGTTATTACGATGCTGCCTGAATATTAGTCACTATTTATCACTTTTTAAAAAATTTTAATCACTTTTTTCACTACTTTTTCTACTATGACCCACGCTGAGCCCTGAAATTGTAAATGGCAAGAAAACTATTTAATTAGATAGTCACCAGAATGTGGGGTATCAGAAGCTAAAAATAAGCCAAGCTCGCTTACTAAAAAAAATTGTCACATTCAGGAGGGCTCAGATTCATGATAAAATTTTCATCAACTTTTTTACTACTTTAAAAAAACGTTTGTTTCAGTCAATGTAGGAGATTCTATTCTAGAAGATCGCTACTTCGGCTTGCTTTGTGAGGCTTGCGTTTATTGTCAAATTACTTTTATTTAGCTTATAATTTATTTATTTTTTTTTTTTATTTATTTTTTTTTTTTTTTTTTTTTTTTGGATTTTCAGTTGGTTCAGTTTTTCTGTTTGCTTCTTTCACAGGTTAGCGTTAGAAAATGTTTTAAATTTACTGTATTAGACATGAAAAACCAAGTGACGAGACTGCAAAATTTGGTCTTTATCCGACGTATATCTCAGGGCTCTAAGTAATGCTTTGTCTTGCTCAGATTATAATTCCTCGGACATCCAAAAGTAAGCCTAAGCTTGCCAACTACAAGACATTAATAAAGAAATGTGAAAAATTATTCTTGATTAAATGAATATCCTAATGGTTAAGTTAGGATATTATAATTTTTCTCATAACAGTTTGCATTCTTTTTAAATTACAGATTTGAGTAATTTTAGATTTCATTTACATATAAAATTAAGATCTAAGTTCAAGAAATTTCTTAACACAGAATCAACCATGCAGGTATTCAGTTAATCGTAATATTTACGACATCATTAGCTTTGCATGAAAAAATTGAATCATCAATGGATTGAACAGTTCACTATCTGTAAAGTGTCTACACATTTTAAATTAAAATTACTTTAACCCTTTAACACTTAAACAAATTTTCAAAAGGCAAAAACACTGTCCACAAATTATCTTGCTTACAAATTTCTTTAGTATTGGTCCTTGTTAAACTGTTCTACCATAAAGTGCTCGACTTGCAGGTCGTCGTGCTACCGAAGCAGTAGTGCCATCAAAATTGTGGTGACATGTCTTCGGTTCATCCTCAGGGACGTTCCCAGACCATCGCCAATAGCCCATTGTGCAGCTCTAGTGCGACGTAAATGAAAAAATTTCTTTAGTTATAATTTTTGTTGCACTAATAATACTGAGCTCAGTCTTATTTGCTGAAATAATTGTCTGGTATAAATTTATTAAATTATTATTAGTTTGTTAAAATAATACTGTGCCTTTTACATTGTAAGAAAATAAATATTTTTATATTTAGATATAATATAAATATTTTGAACATTTAAATATCCAAACGACTCATTGCTTATTTAAATTGTTTTTCAGGCCAAGTTAGTATCTTCAAATTCTTCTGATTTTTCAAACAAGCCTTTAGTTGAATACAATTCAGGTATTAATCCCTCTTGTCTCATTAAATTCTTATCATTCATTCTAATTCATTAAAATCTTAAAACTTTCTACAAAATCTTCAGCATTTTCTTAGGTAAAATGTTAAAGATTTATAAAAGTCTCTAATTATTTTTGTTTTGTGTAAAAGAAAAGCAAAATTAATTTGGACCAATATTCAAACTATTCAAGAACTGGTATAAATTGAAAGAAATTTTGGGATGTTCTAGGAAAAAAGTAAGGAATCTTGAGACTTAAATTAGCAAGATTATATATTTTTCAACTATATTCATTTTAAGAGAAGATTGTAACAAAATGCAATTACTGGACTAGTACAATTTTGAATTGGTCACAAGTCTGATAAAAAAGGTACATTATGCACAAGCAAAATAAGATTTATTACATCCTGTGACAGAAATTAATTGTAAAAAATTCTGTTGGTGCTGTCATTTTTTATGTATTCTTGTTTTTTCAACGTGTCTATATTGAAATTCTTTATCGAAAGACTTTCTAATGAGTCTCATGCATTTTTTAATTTTAAAAATGCAAAATATTTAGAAAAACTTCATAAAAAAGCAAAGTGTCTAAAAGTTTCTTCTGAAAGAGGAGCCTTTCTTTTGAATTATTTTTATTAAATTACATAGAAAATAATTTGTAATATTTAGCAACCCTGATTTATTTTTATATTGCATGTTTAATTTGTAAGAAATTGCAATTGAACTAATCCAAAATTTATGTTTATCTGAATCGAAACTTCCATTCCTTTGAAAAAACACTACTCTTAATGTTATAACCAAGATGATTATAAAACATCACTATTCTTTGGTTTCTCACCAATTTATAGTATTACACATAAATTACTTTTTTTTTATAATTTTGACTATTCCGAACAGGCACTTATTCAGTAATATGATTTCACTGCTAATTTCTCTTAGAATGGGAATATTTTTAAAATATATAAATTTTGAAATTTTAATCTTGAAATAATTCTTTATATATTCTTCTTTTTCCCATAAGCCTCCCAACAAAGTTTGTTTGTATGCATTCCATGTTCTATGTAACGACCCCTGTGATTTAAACAAAAATGGATAATATAATGTGAGGTAATATTATAAATAAACATAACCATAACAAATATTTACTCATAAATACTAGACTTATTTAGGAAAAGAAATTGTTCTTTTCACTTCCTTTAAAATTTTTAATTTTTGTTGCACTGGTTATTTTCATTAAAATACATACATCTATAAAGCTTTGTGAAGAATGTGCTTTATCTCCATTATAAACCAACATCAAAAGAAATGGTTTTTTGAATCACTTCCTCGTGACCATTTAGTCATTATCAATGAAGAAATTCATTGTTTTTAAAGTGCAAAAATGACCTTTCACAGAATTAAAACAAAAGTTTGATCGCTTTATTGAAATGACTGGTTTAGTTCAGAGATTAAAATAACATTGTACCTATAGAATTTTGAATATCTTAAAAAAGCCCGATAAAATTCACCTGCATCAGGTTCTTTTTTTTAAAAAAAAACCTGGGTTCTTTTAAACCCTGGTCCAAATTAGCTTGGATAAGTCTGGTTCTATGGTATGTGTAAAATTTTTCAAGTCAAGTACTTTTTATACTATGTATAAAAATAATTCCTCGTTAGGTGCATTTCACAGTAATAGTTCCACACATGTCTTTTGTGAAATCCTAAAAAAATTATGCTAAATTATATCAAATCTAAACTAATAAATGACTTAAAATTGAATTTTTTTTTTTTTTTTTTTTTTTTCAAATTTTCTTTAGAATCCGAGGAAGAAAATGATGCTGGAGTTGGTGATTTTGATTCTGAAACTAAGGTAAAGAAATAAAGTTTTGTAGTTATTAGTATTAATCTATAAGTACAGTGCGGAACAAAACAACTCACACGGAATAAGATTTGATTTAATGATTAGATTTTCAGACAACTCCATTATAATTTATCCAAAGATAATTTCATACAAAATATAATTTTAAGTATTTAATATTATTTGAACAAAAATTGAATTGGAAGGTTTGCAATTTTTTACATTATTAGTTTTAAAGAATGCAATTTTAAATGGGGAATGTACAAAATTTGAGTGAAATCGGTCTAATATTTCTTTAGAAATCAAATTTTGAAAAATTTACGTTTTCGACTCTTATTGAATTAAACAATAAGAAATAATGTTTACTAAGTTTGTTTGTTTTTTTTTTTTTTTTTTGTTTTTTTTTTTTTAATGGAATTATCTTTGAATAAAGAAATTTCATAATTGTGTGCCTGAGATAGGTTGAAATATACAAAAAGTTAAATTGACTTTAAGGGGCTCAAACTTAGAACTGTTCCCTTGACCAAATTATTGGGACCCTATTTTTCAGATTGCAACAACCTCCATTATTTTTGGCGTCAGAAATTATAATCTGTCGAAAAATAGGCTACATTTTTGCAACTGGTTTCATAACGTACAATATGATCTACACTAATTTAATTAGCAAATTCAAAGCTACCTCCATGAACCATGATAATCGAGTCCTAAAACCTGAGGATCCGATTATTAGATCAAAAGTTATTCAGGTTGGTCCATTTTTTATTCTGCTTTATTTGTAATTTTTCTTAAGGGATATATATTTAAATATGATTGAATAGAAACTATATAAGTAACATGGTGGAAGTCTTAGAGTCATGTATTTTAAAAAAGATTATTTAGAATTTATATTAGGACTCTTGTAAAAAATTTTATTTTACATAATTTTTAAATTGTTGCTTGTACAGTGTAAAAAAACAACAGAGCACTCTGAATGATCAAATTTTTAAGTACTAAGACTTAATCAGCATTTTTAAGGTTAAGCCCTTGAACCTTTACAATTATTTAGTGCTGACGATATTAAAATTGTTATTAATTAAACTACAAAAACTCTCTGAACAAACATGCCTACTTTTCGACAAATTCAGATTCTTAACCCTCAAAACATAGAGGGTAACCACAAACTGAAAAATATTTTTTATTATAAAAAGTGCTTCCTCTGTTGGTATAGGCATTAGTTGTCCAGGAGGTAACTGAGCAAGGAAAGGAAAAGATGTGAGTGCTCCCTTCCTTTACAACTTGGCATTTAATCATTAACAGATCTTGATGGTTTTTGAGTTATGGTACAGCAGTTGCATTTGATAACCATTCAAATTTTTTCGCTGCTGTTTCCATTTATCGACAGGTTGGCACCATTCAATAAATATCACAGAGGGTGTAATATTCTTTGTAACAGTTGGTAAACATTTTCTACAGCACCTTTCATAAAATGAGCCAGTTTATCATCCTCTCTCAAATTTCTTTTAATTTGTGCCACAGAGCAAAAACATCTTGGATGTAAGATAGACTAGTTTCATAAGGAAGTTGAGGTCGAGTTTTCAATTGTTCTTCATCGCGGGGTAAGGGTTTCAAACTATCAGTAAATGTTACTTTGAGATTTGCTTAAAATACACCCCAGCTTGTTAACACAGCTTCATTATTTTCGAACCACCGTTTTTCCGTACTATTTAGAAAGAAATATCTAAACACATTTCAAAGTCACAGAGATTATATTTTGCAAATCTGTCGTATTTGTTTAACCATATCCCCGGATCTTCACCTGTCTCTTTGGAAAATGGAGATGGATAGCTAACGTTGAAAGTTTGCACTACTGTAGAAAATGGATCGCCTTCAGTCTTGATTTCTGCAGGCATTATGATTTCAGGGTTGCCACTCTACATGGAGAACAGGGAAAACCTGGAAAATACAGGGAATTTAAAAATCACCTAAAATAACAGGGAAAATGCAGGGAATTTTGATTTTTTCCTTGCAAACTGGGAAAATACAGGGAATTTTGTTTCTTATTTTTGTCTTTTAAAAAATGTTACCCACTCAAAGCGTAATCTATGGGATATTTAGCCATGATATTTCAGCTATACTAAACTATTTCACTTACTATAACATTATTTAAATATGTTCAGCTGTTTTCCCACCAATTAAAACTAATAAATATAGTTAGCCCTATATAGCTCACAAAAGAGCACAGTAATTGTTGTTTCCTTTTAATATATTGTGTATAATAGTACAGGGAAAACACAGGGAATTTTTTTTCCAGATTTGAGTGGCAACCCTGGATTTCCTTGTGTTTTAATCCTTGCAAATGCTGGCTTCTTTGTAGAACGACTTCAATGGTTGCTTATCTAGCCGGCACCTCCACCAAATAATGCATATTAATAATAGACTTTACACTGGCAAGTAGAACGGATTTATTGACAACTATCTAGAATACAAAAAACATGGTAACTGTCCTTTCCATTTGAAACAAAAGAACAATACAATGAAATAAGAAAACGGAAATGACGTCAGGGAATGTTCTAGAAAAATCTATAAATGATATCTAAATTCTTAAATTACATATTAACCTGCTTCTGAAGACTCGGTAGTAATCGGAAGAACTCAGAGGATCGAACTCATTTAACTTTGCCGACACGTTTCTCAAGCCAATTTTTTTCTTCCTTATTTTACTGTAATTATAATAATTATAAACAAAGTTATCATCATGCTTTTTTTTTTGTCTTCTTAATTTAGATAACTCATATGTCAACATCAGATTTCATTGAAAGTGAAAACAGCGACTCTAGTGACATGGAAGATGACTAGATTTTGACTTTTTCATTTCGTCATTTAATGCATTGTAATATACTCATTGTTAAGGATTTTTTTTATATATATTATTTTTAAAAGAATGGTTTGTAATAAAATATATTTTTGGACTGTTTAACTGCTTTATTTTATTATTTTTATTTATTTTTTTGATGAATAGGAAAGAATTTTTTTGACATGTTTCTTTTCCTAAACACGTAATGCTTTGTTACTTATGCAATCAACTGAAAAATCTTCAAATACGCTAGTAAATTACGTTAAAATGAAATAGTTGTCTTTATGCTCTGAGTCATTAAATTAATAAGAAGAATTTGAAAGCGAATAATATTGTTCTAAGAAATTAAATGTTCAAATATTTCATTGAAGCTATAGAATATTAGCTATCAGTATCCTCCTAGAAAAATATTGAAAATAATATTTATTTTGATGTTGAATTTTGATATTATGAATAAAGTATTAATTACCTGTAGTAGGTGAAATTTTCCTCTTTTCTTTGAAGAACTGCTTTACTTTCAGTTTTCTTAGTTCCTCTTTTATAGTTCATAACACCTTAAGTTGACACTGGAGAGAAAGGCAGGTAGACCGGATTACAGCCGTTGTCATGGAAACTGGGTTACTCTTTAAGTCGGTTGGCGCATGAGGTAGCAAAAAAAGGAGAGAAAGTGGCCAGTATTGGTGTTTAAGAAAGCAAAACGCTGATTTTTTTAAAATCAAGAATCGTACTAAAATTTTGAACAGAATACAGAAAAAAAACACGATTTTTTAGAGCATTTCTAATAATTATTATTTTAAGATACTAGTTGTTAGCTGATTTCTTAATTAGTATTTAAAAAGCAGATTTTCTTATTTTGATTTTTTAACTAAAGGAAACTAATTTTAAGTAACAGAAAAAAATATATATTTAAAAAGATTCTTTTTTGCTGAAATCTAAGTAAAAAAAGAAATGCATAGATGCGCATAAATACGTTGTTTTGAATATTTATTTTTATATGCTTATTTTTTGTAGATTAATGTACATTAATTTATCCCACATTGGTGTTTAGTTGGGGAAGGAACAGTGAATATAGGCAGGAAATTATTGATCATGAAAAAGATCATACTTGTGTTTTATAATATTTACCAGGGCTCGAAAAACCGCCCGTTCTCGGCTGTCAAAAATTCCCCGCGGACAACGAATTTCTCGAATCCGACGTCCTGGCGGACGGACATTCGTGCAGACTTGACCTTTGTCATTTAAATTATTTCATAAAAGAAATACTAGGTTACTATTAGTAAACAAGTATTTGTAATCCTAGTAACTACTAATTCATTGTGAAATTTATATAAACGTTTGTAATAAAGAAAAGAAAATTATATTTTTATTTATTTGGAAGCTACGGGTTAGTTTCAAAGGAGGACGGGTGCATTGTTGGACAAGCTGTCCTCTGGGACGGGTAAAATTTCCGAGTTTTTTCGAGCCCTGATATTTACTGTTTTTTTTTTTTTTTTTTTATATTATTAAGATATTTTAACTAAACGAAACTAATTTTAAACAACAGAAGAAGAAAATAGAAAAGTAAAGACTTTAATGACTATTAAAATTAATAATTAAAAAAGGAAAGAAAGCTAAAGATTAATAACTTACAAAAGAAAAAAAGCTATCGATTAATAAGTAACAAAATAATACAAACTAACAAAAGAAACATGCTAACCTTTAGTAATTAGCAACAAAAAAAATCTAACAAGGAATCACAACAAAAAATTAACAATTAATGTAAAAAAATTGAATAACTATAAAGACGAGCTAACAATAAATAACTAGTAAAAAACAACGAATTAACAGTAAATAATTAATAAAAAACAAAAGAACAATCAAGCAATGCGAGTGTAAGAAAGCGAAATAAGAACTGCACAAGAGATAGAACACTTTAGCGAAGGCAAGGAAAATGGAAAGGGCTGGCTCACCAGTGTAAAAACATAGCCAACGCGAAAATTCCTTGGCCTTGAAAACTAATTCAGCGCCGAACTAAAACACCTTTGTACATTCGCTTTACTGAGAAGGTATTTAAAAGTTAAATACATTTAAACATGAAAAACTTATAATGCATGTTTCAAGATAAACTTTTCTTATTATACAACATTTATTTATATTTGTATGCGCATTTAAACTGCAATTAATTCCAAAATAGGGAAGAACTACTTTTCAAAGGCGGAGTATTACATTTCCTGCCCTTCCTTGCAGTGCCAACTTAAGGTGAAACGTAGTATAGTTGACTTATTTCAGCTTGATGAATTGGCATTCATAATAATTTCAAAAGCTAAGGCATAGAATTTGGAATTATGAAGACAATAAATAACTTTCAGCTAGAGTTGTTTAGTACAAAATAGCGTCATGCGAAATTCAGGAAAATTATTACAAAAAGTATTAAAATTTATTTTTTCATAGATTAAACAAAATCTATAATTGTGTGTAAAAATGGATCAATTCGTTTAAAAAGTGTGGATTCTACACTGTTTGAAATACATTTTTTTAAACACATTTTATTCACTGGCATCCTCCCAAAGAAAATTTATAAATTCTTTGAAAAAAATGAATTTTTACTATAAATATTTATCTGTGAGAATTCAACTCAAATAAACTAATCTCCAGCAAGAGGATAAAACCACTTATCAAACAAATTTTTTTTAAATATTGTAACTCTCATGTGAAGGCAATCAGAATTGAAGGATAATTTCGATAGTTAAAAAAAAGTGTTAACCTCAATTTTATGTTCATGCAAATCATTTTTATCTTATTACTCTAAAGATTGTACAACGTCAGGGCTAAAGAGAATAGAAGGGCTAGTTCACTCCGCTCTTAGAGCTGAAGCTACGATTTCCCTCCTCATGACGTCACTGTGTCCACAGATCTCGGAGAGCGCAAGCAAAGATATGATAACTTTGCATCTTTCTCTTTGTAAAAATAAGTTAGACTTTTTCTGGTTATTAGCTTTCAAACTTTACGTAATTAACACATTATTTCCGTTCATAAACATAGTTCAAAAAAACTTTCTTGGCCATTATATTAAAAAAAATAACATTTTAAACTTATAAAAATGTTTTACTAGTTGGCGAAAATGGCACTGTAAATACTTTATTTTAAAAAGTTCAGTTTTAACTTTAATTATTAAGAAAAATGAAAGCATATATCGACACTTTTTTTTATCTACATATTCTTTTATAACAATAAGTTGAGTTAAATTTAGAATCCCTGATTTTAAAATATGTCGTTAATAGCAATTTGTTCAAACTTAATAATTAGGAAACATCAACCTTAAACGCTAATTACTGAAACAAAATAATAATTTAGGTTCATAATGTCACCGAAGTCAAGCATCACTGGCTGCGGTCAGTGTGCGGGTGGGTGACCACTTGGATCAGTCTGCGTAGGGACCGAGGGTGTGCGGTATTGGTCCTCGTTAAACTGTGCTACCGTAAAGGGCTCGACTTCGCGCAGGTCGTCGGGCTACCGAAGCGGGGGTGTCATCCCCTCCGCAGAGGATCAAAATTGTGATGGCATGTTTTCGGATCATCCTCCGGGATGTTTCCCAGACCGTCGCCAATAGCCCATTGTGCAGCTCTAGTGCGACGTAAATTAACAACAAGACAAGACAACAAGGTTCATAATGACATTAGAAATTTTACAATTGCTCATAGATACTTAAATTTACGATGATATAATTTATAGATATTTAAGAGAATATAATTTTTAAAAAAAATCATAAATATTTAGAATAACTACATTAAAAATATGTTATGAAATTAGGAGAATTCCAACTATATATTTTATTTATACTTTTTATTTACATTTTAATTTTCTTTGACTTCATTCATTTTTTAATTTTTTCACCTGCCTTTCTTTTTGAAGTAACGAGGCGGTTTCTATTTAGATAATGAATTTTTATAAAAGTTCTTGACGACAGAATAACCGTATTGCTGTTTTATATTAACTGTGTCATTTCGGAATTCATTCTTTACATAGTTGTTCATTTACTTTAGGGAACACGCGAAAAATTATACTTTTTCCTTTTGTTTTTGTATCAGAATTTTTGCAAGTTGCAATTGCGCAAACTGGCATTTCGATAACAGTTTTAAATTCTTGTAAATTCACTGCAAAAACTGAGGAAAGCCATTAAAGAAAATAACAAATGTCTTAGAATATCTCGCAAAAAGAAATGATCCAATATTAGTTAGAGCTAGTAAGGCCAAACGCTCCGTTCTTGAAGTAAAAGTGCGAGCTTTGCGCCAAAGTGACGTCACTAGAGTGACGTCGGAGGATCGGTGCGGCGAGAGATACTTCAAAGGAGTGAACCAGCCCTTCTATTCTCTTTAGCCCTGGTACAACGTTAGCTGCCTCTTAGAGAAAATCACTCAAGGTAAAAGAATACTCATCAGGCTCTATAACTCTCAAAATAAACACGCATGGAGTTGGCCTACTATAATACATATAAAGCCTTGATGTATTATTTATCTTAATAGTAAGCAAAATGAAAACAGCTGGATTAAGATATATCCTTGTAATAATTTTTTTGTCTATTGAACTAATTTCTTCATCATGAATATGAAACAGAAGCATTAGAATAAATAATTTAGTTCTCACAGTTTATCTGTAAAGTAAAATTCTCAACTTCTTTTTTTTTTTAAGTATCAGTATCTTCAGATGCTTTAAAAATATAAACTCAGTTTCTTTTTATCATTTCATATAAAGTGAAAAAAAAATCATATAATATAGATTTTTTATAAACTAGGAAGTCTTATTTACGTCATTCACCATCCGCCACCGCCATGAGTATTTTGCAGTCATTTTTGTTTCTTGAGCATTAACAGGATATTCATCAATTAAAAGAAAGAAACTTTTATTGACCCTAAGAACCTTTTATATTGTTTTTCACCAAAGATATTATTTAGCGATAGTGCAAAAAGCTAATTCCTAGGTTTCTGTGCAGATTAAATACTTATTTTGTAATAATTATTTTTGTTGACTGGACGCAGTTTAGTATAAAAAAGGTAAATATAGCTTATTTTCTGTTAAACAATTGTAAAGCAGTTATTAATATGCAGTAACACGTAAAATTTTGGCTACTAAGGCCGAATATGTTCTAAAAAGTAAGAAAATATATTCTGAGATATTATTCTTAAAAGTAAAGTCACGAAACACAGAAATAACTACTAATAAATAGGTATACAAAAGTCTAAATTATAGTAATGATAATTTTATTTTTAAAATTAAGATAAAAATAACGGCATTAAATAAAGAAGAATTAGTTTACAATAAACTTACATTTTTATTTTTCGGAAAAAAAGTTTTGTTCTATTTCGAAAAATACTCGACATAACATGGTTTTAAGAAGTAGAAGAAACTGTTTGACATAGAAATTAACATTAAGTTCTATCTACCAATAAGTATTTGGACACCTATGCAAATGACTATATCTGCGGTCCTGAGAAACGTCACGCCCTCCTGGTATGGATTGAGACCCTTATTGGTCCCCATTCATGGTAAGCTACACCGATGCCTACTGCACTATTTTGGATGACAATGTGCTTCCTATGTTGTGGCAGTTTTACGGGGGGGGGGAACCGTTACTTCCAGGATGCAATGCCAGCTGTCATGTTGCGAGGGTCACCAAGGCTTGGTATGGTGCCAATTGGGGTTAATCGAATGGACTGGCCTGCTCAGAGCCCAGACCTGAACCCTATCGAGAGGCAAGAAATCACTGAGGCAAGAAATTAGATACTTTTTGAACTATTTATTACTCACATGTACGGCAGAATTCGAAGAAAAAGTGATATATTTGTATGCAAACCCAAGAAAAATCATTTTAATATTTGAATAAATTTGTTATTCAGGAGCAAAGCATAAAGCTAATATTTAAAAATAACTATTTAAATCTGAGAAGTATATAATAAATTGGCACCTACAGTGACAAGCCACTATAGTTGCCAAAGTAGAATATATGCAATTAAATTATATATAGGCGTATAGGCCTGCATGAAGCCCAGTACCCTACAGGGAAGATAAACTTTAGAACCAGCTGCACAACAATCCAATTTAAATTGTTGAAATTCATCTAAATCTCTGACAGATTGAGAAATAATTTCTGATTGAAATGCGCGATTCGGATGTTAGAATGACGTATAAAAATATCGAGAATTTAAAAATAATATGGAAATCTGAAACAAAAGCTGCAAAAATAGCGAGACCACGCAAACCACGTGGATTTATTCGTTGTTGATTCAAAGTGCGTTAATTATTGTCTTTTTGTTATTATTTATTTGAATAGGGATATTTTGATGGTTTTTAACCTTAAGGACCTATTATCTGGACAAACCTATTTTTCGGACTTATCAAAGTCCCGTCGATTCCGGATATGGGACTTACCGTTTGTAGTAGGCATGTTCACTTATGCATTAGTAGTTAGTTTTAAACTGTACTTTGATTTTATTACTTTAAAAAAGAAAGTTCCTTTTAACTATTAGTAGTTATTATTTTTAGTTACTTTGTAATATTTTAATGAAATTTATAGGGCTTCCAGTTTTAAACCAATTGGACTGCAAAGGAATTGAAGTGAAACACAGCAATAGCAAAAGTTACGTAATTTTGTTTGCAAACATCTACAGGCGTGCTCGGTAAGTTAAAAAATGGGTAACGAAAACGTATGCCTAAAGCCTAAATGAAATATAATTAGAGATACACTAAATTTATTGTACCCTAATGCCAAAAAAGAAAAAAATGCTATATAAATTTGCCTTAAAATCTATATAATAATTGCAATCTGTTTCATTTTATTTCAAATTGTAAAAAAACAGTTGAACAAACCTTAGTCGTCTTTAAAAAATTTAATTGTTATAGATTAACTAATTTCCAGAGAAAGTTTAATTTTACAGATAGATTTGGATATAGAAAAAAGATAGTTTAGTTAAAAGGTATATTTTATAGATATAAAAAATTTTTTTTACAACATTTCTTTTGAGCATAATCAAGGTGAAGAAAATGTTCTTAAAAATCTTTTTACTCTATATGTTTTACCTCTACATTTTGGAATTTTATTGTTATTTCTAATTTTGAAAAAAAAAAAATTGTTTTCCAAGGAAAAGGCTGCTTTTGGGCCTCAGACTGTTTCACCATACTATTATTAGTTTCTTAGTTTTCTTTGTGGCCAAAAATATTGTTACTTTTAATGAGCTGTTTAAATTATTTATGTAACAAGAGTGAAAACTATCTTTGCATAGATCCTTTTTTATTCATATAGTTAGTATGAGCTTTTAAATTTTTCAAATGTTATTTTTGGGCTAGGATGTTAATAATAGATAAAAGGAGTTTTTTTTTCAATTATAAAGCATTAATCATGTTTTTTTTTTGTTGGACATTTTGAATGATATTGTTCATTGTAAAAGCATTTTGTTTGAAAATAAATTTTTTTCATTATAAATTAATGTGAATTTTAAACTAACTCTCCTTATTTTAACTGTACTCCAATGATAAATGTGAATGTGTCAAATAGAGATTGTAAAAAAATAAAAATTTACTCTTTGATGAAAGGCGTTCTTTCAATTTTAAGAATATCAAGATACATTTGATGATACGATGCAATTCTGAAGTTTCCGAATTATAATTTATTAATTAAAATTAATAAATTCTTATTAATCTACTTCAGGTATTTAAACTGATGTTTTAGTTTATTCGTAAATGTTATATTTATTTACATTTTTTTCTTGTTTTTATTAATTTCATGAGTACAAATTACGATTTGTATCTTTTTAAAGTTAATTTTAAAAAAAATTTTGAAAATTTTTAGGAGCATATTTTCTATGTAATATATATTTATACATAGTAACATATCATTTATGATAATTTTTAAAGGCTCTTTTTTTGTGTGCATTTTTTAAGAATTTGTGGGTTATCAACTTTCTAGCCCTGGTTATTTTTATAAGTGACTTTATCACATTATTGTGAAAAACCAGGTTTTCATCCTGGTAGTTTTATTCCAATGCTTCAGACTTGTCTAAGAAGCAGTGTCAGCAGGCACACAATGCTGCCACAATCATGTTATTAATTTTGAATCCATGACTCTTTTAACGGAGATGCTACTTTTTTATTAATATATAAGTAATAATGAGGCAATTATTACTGATTATCTCATTTTGTTCGATATTAATTGTATGTTTTAAAGTTAATAACAAAAAAATTATTATTTTTTCCAGATTTTTTACAGAATGGCATCTGAAATAGATGAGCTGGTGGAACTATTAGAAAATACATCTATAAACATTGATGTAAAATATAAAGGCTGGGAATGCATTTTAGGTATCTTTTTGCATTGTTTGTGTATTAGTTTAAAGTTATTTATATTGTTCATTTAACATATCGAGGCTTATTTTAATATAGGAAGAATGTGTAACTTTTTAATGCAATTTTTACCTGTGGTTTTGCAAGATTTAATTTGACATTTACGTAACTATATGAGGCCTGAAAATGATTTTGCAAGTGAAATTTCTGGTAGGACATAAATTTATACACTTAATGCAGGGGTCGCATTCCCCCTAAAATTCATAAAATTTCTAAAAGTATGTGCAAACCCTAAAATTCCTAAAAATCTGATAAAATTTTGTTGGTGTTCCTAAAAAATTAGAGTTATAGGCTAAATATAAATAAAAAAGCAATAATCTAAAATATAAGAATGTAACTACGTTAATTAAAACTGTTTTAATTTTGCCACATGGGAATTCTGATCCTAAGAGAGGTTTTTCGATAAATAAAGCAATGCTTAATGTGAGTCACCATGAGTATACTATTATGTCGCTTAGACTAATTGAAGATACCATTCGAAATTATGGAGGAGTGTTGAAGATCACCACAACACTATTGAGGGCAGTAAAAGAATCTCACAAATCATATCAAGAATATTTTAGAAAAATGATCATGATTAATTTGTTTTTCTCTAACTTCTAATATAAATTGCTGATTTGAAATCTAATAATATCACACAATAGTTTTTCTTAATAAAGTAAGGTATTAATAAAGTTTTGATTAAGAAAGTAAAAATTAAATAAAAATCCAAGTTGGTGTTAATTTATTTTTTCTCTTGATTTATTCTCACTTTTGCCTGTTCCTGAATTATGCACTTAATTTCTGATAGGTAATATGTAAAGTTGAAATTTCATTTTTACGCTTTAGAGATTTCATTCTTGGCTTAATAAATTTCAGAGCTTTATTTTATGGCTTGCAATTATCTATGATATGTGTGGATGAATTGTAATAATCTTCTGTTATGCAATAAACTACCGTGTGATCTGTTTTTATCCTAGCAAAATCATATATTACCCCTAAAATTTTTTGAAAAAAGTTCCTAAAATTTCCCTAAAATTTTAAAAAACTTTGCTGCTACCCCTGTTAATGCTTTAAGAATTCAGAACAGTTCAACAAGAAAATATTCAAACAGCGACATCAAAAAAGCACCCTTTTGAAAAACAATTTCCAAGATGTTAGATAAGACATAGAAATGGCACTAAATAAGAAAAAATGAAAGAAAATTAATTATATTTGACTTAACAAGAAATAAAATTATTGAATTTAAGAATTTATTCAAAACATTTTCTTATTCTCTTTTATATCCTTTGTCATGTTTTTGTAATGTAATAAAATCATTCTGTACTCGAAAATTATTATGAGCCTGCAGATACTTTTGGATTGTGTGCACAGATACTGTATTTTTTTTTTAATCATGTTATAATTATGAAAGTCATAGGCAAATAATGTATGTGGGCTAAATAATTGTCGATGTTCTATTTCTTTTTGGATCGGCTTCTATCATAAATTAAATTCTTAAAAACCGAAACAAGGTCTATGAACAAAGTGTACCTTCTTGGTTCTTTTGTGACTGATTTAATTGGCTTCAAACTGCTATCTTTGTGAATAGCTTTAGAATTTTTCCTTCATCATCAATATAAATGCAACTATTTTTGAATTTTCAATATTTATTGTAGACGAAGTTTCAAAATTTTGGCAAAATGCTAGAATTCTATTACAAAATATTCACTTTTTTGAAACAAAACTTGAAAGAATGTTATAAAAATGGAGACTTTTAAAGAAAAATAAAAAGGGACAATCACAGTTGCTTAAAAGATCAGAGAAAATGCTTTTAAATTAGACAGGTCTCTTTGATATTGCATGTTGCAATGAATTCAAAAAAATAAAATACCTAAGCATTGATTAAGTTCTTGATATTGCATTGATTGAGTTCATGTTCAACATCTCACTCAGTCTGAAAGAGGATGTTTTAATATCTTGACACCACATTTATACTTTAAGACCTGAATAACTGCTCCACTAGCATCTGATGCACCATATTACGACATTCAGCTACTCAAAATATTTTTAGATAATTCAGCTTTTAATGTCATCATTTCCAAAGCTCCATTTCAAAAACCATCAAAGTATCTTTGGTACATGTCTGAAGATTTGATAGCATTCACTGTATTTGACAGTAACGTTCCTGTTTTTACATAACCACCTATGGTGAAGACTAAAAATGAAAAAAGTCAAAATAAACTACCAAAACTTGCTACTATTATACTTAACCTTTCAGAGAAAAAAGCTTGAAGATTTTGTGATTGAAAGATCAATTGTATTGTTGAAACAAATTCAATTTCCATGTGAATTCCTCTTTCATACTGCTTCAATTGTATAGGAAGACAGGGAAGATTTGCACCCAGCTTCCAAAACTGCAATAACTATAGCAGTAATGACAACGCTGAACGGGAATTAATCTTATTCACAAGTTCAGTTAATTATTTACAGAAGATGAGTTACAATTTAAATTCCTAATGCAAGTGGTGAAAAAGCACAAACGAGCCTATCCAGATAGTCACAAACATACAAAGTACCTCCCAGGTTCATCAAATGGAAAAATATAATTTGATTTACAATAAATAATTTACCTACTCTTTATTAAGCTTAAACCATTTATAACTTATGATTTTTTATTATAATAGCATTAAGTTAGATTATATTGAAATTGCTTTGTAATTTATTTGCTTATTACCATTAATCACTTGTATTACATACACTGAAATTCAAACTGCTTGAGCTACCTCTAATTTTAAATATTTTTTACATAAACTTGACAAACCTCATTTTCTCTTTAAAAAATACCATTTTTAGATGGTAAGACCAACAAAAATTTTGAAAATAAAAAATCATGCCATTTTAGGATCTATACATGTATTCAAAGATTCCAACCCAAAGTAAATGATCAAGCATGATGTGTAGGATTTTGAAAATGGGCTTAAAGGTACTTATTTCTGATTTACATTTTTTAAAAGCCCTTAAAGGTGCTTTTTCAACTGGGGGTTTGTAAAAAGTGCTTAATTTTTTTCTTTTTCAAAATGTTTTTCTTTGCTGTATCGAGTGTTCTCATATGTTACGAAAAAATCATGATTTTCACTATTTTTCTTTCAATATTTATCTGAAAATAGTTTTTTTTTATCATGATTATGAAAAGTCATTGAAAATATTTTTACGTTTTGTTGATTTTATGTTTATAAATGAACTTGTAGTAGAAGAAAGAAAAATTTATTATTACTGTGCATATCCTAATTGTGATTTTTTTTTTAAGTGATTAATCATTTTTGGAGTGCTTAAAAATACATAAAAGATGCTTATATTTTGTTGAAAAACTTGGCCTGTTAAAATAATTTTAATTTGTTTAATTTTATGAACACTATAAACTTAACTACTTGATTATTATCTCTGAAGTATTTGTTTAAATTGTTTATACATAGTGACTATCATTGTAAATCAAATTTGTAAAATTAAATGAACAATTGTGGATCCTAAAATTGAGTAACATTTTAAATGTTGTAGAAAAATCTTATGTAAAAACAGAAGAAGTTGGAATGCACTCAAAGTTTTATAATTTAAAAATAAATGTTTATTATTCTATGCACTTTTGTTGTAAACTAATTACAGTTTTTCCTCTACAGGTCTAACAGCCACAGATGAAGGGCAAAATAATCTTACAAATAAAAAGTTTATTACGTTTTTATTATCAACTCTAAACAAGAATGAAAAAAATGACCCAACTACTAATTTAGCTTACAAATGTTTAATCAACCTATCTTCCAGCAAAGAAGGTGCTCTTAAACTGATGTCATATAAAGATGACCTCATTATTGACTTGTTATCTAAAATGATTGATCCGACTCATAGTCATATTGAGCCAATGTGCTACATTGTAAATAATTTATCCAGTCATGTTTCTTTTTTGTCTGATGACGAACCTCACAGTTTTCCTATTGATAAATTGAAAGATGTGTTAAAATACTTTCTCTCAAGTGAAGGGAATATTAGGGAGAAATACAGATTTTTAGCATTAGTGTTTGCCAATGTGACCAATTATGTGGTCGGTCGAAAGTGAGTAAATTGTGTTATTGTCATTGGTTTTTGCAGTTAAGAATTTTATTTTATTTATTTCTTTTTGTTTAAATAAAATAATTCTATCTAATTTTGTTCTAAATAATAGTTACAACTATGAATAGATTGAAATTATTGTAAAAGTCATATTTTCAGTTTATTTTGAATGTTAATAGCCCTAATTTGAACAATGATAGTTTAGTTTTTGAAATTCTGTAAAAAATGGTACTTTTGTTATTTTTTCTTGCACCAAAATTATTGTCTAATACTAAATATTTTTTATTACAAAATTCTGTATGTTTAATATATTTTTATTATGTAAAAAATTGAAATATAATACAGTATACACTCGATATCTTAAAGTTGAAGAGACTCTAAAAAAATTCGAGATAACAAGTTCAGAACTAAATATGTTGTAAAAAGTGAAAAAATATATTCTAAAGCATTACTCTAAAAAGAAGAATCATGAAACATAAGAATAACTATTATAAATATGTATGAAGTGATGATAGTTGGCAAGTCTAAATACAACAATGATAATTTTATTTTTAAATGTCAAACAGGAGCAGCAATGCATTAAATAAAAAATAATTGTTTTACAATGAACTTGCATTGTGATTTTTCCAAAAAAAGTCTTTCTCTGTTTCAAAAAAAAAAGAAAGAAATTCTGCATAGTAAGATTTTGAGAAGAAACCCTTTGACAAAGGAATTCAAATTAAGCATTTGGTAGATATCTAAATGTCAAGGGGGAAAATATTTTTTTTTGATGTAACGAGGTTTTCAAGTTATCGAAGTTCCAGTCTCAAGAGTATACTGTAATTGTTATTTTCTATATTTAATTCTATATTTAAATTTTAAAACTAAAGTAGTATGTTAAGAAATGATGCATTTATTTAACAATTTGTTTTCAAATTTTAACATCTATTAAATAAGTTAGGTAATGTATAAAATATTGGAAAATCTTAAATTTTTCTCCATTCACTAAAAATAAAGTATCACATCACAATATTATCACAGTTTTTGAAAGATTTATATATAATTATTATTTTCCTTATTAATTATTAGAAATTTATAATTAAATATTGAATAATGAAAGTCTACAAATCTCATTAAATTTTTGTTTTTATTTTTATTATCAATTATTAGAGATGCTTATGTACATATTTGATTTAAAATAATGAAAATGTACAAATCTCATTGTATTAGGCACTATTATTTTTCTGCTTATTATTAAAGTATAAATAATGAAAGTGCATTAATCTCTATGGATTTTTATAATTATTTTCATTACCAATTATTAGAGATGTATGTTTATAGATCTCATGTAAAAGCAAAGTCTGTCAATAATGAAAGTCCGTAAATCTCATTGAATTTTTATTATTTTCCTTGCTGATAATTAGAGATGAATACCCGATAATTAACAATGAAATGGCTATGGACTGTATCAACCTGGTAGCAGAACTAGTGCAGCATGGTAGGCATTTACAATGCTCAGTAACAGCAATCTGAGCCGAAAAAACCATAATTGTTTTAAGTTTATCCTATAATTTTCCATTTCTTACCTAATTTATATTTCTTTTTATCTAGCAGATTTTTTTTAAAAAAGTTTTTGTTCATTTTTCCATTTAAGATCTTTTAGCACCATTTTTTTTCTCACGATAGTGAATTCTGCGTCAGGGAATACTTCTCATAACTTTTTTTCATGTTCCTTCGATGTTGTTTGTTGTATGGATGCCCAATTGAGTGTAAACGGAATCACTGAGTTTAAAATGATTTGATTTATTACAAAAATTATTTTACCCATTTCATTACTTTTGTATTGTATGAAAATTTAAAAACATATGTAATGACAATTTAAGTTGAAACAAAACATTGCTCTAAATATTATGCATTTTATATCTATTTTATATATTCTGTTAGTATCTATTCTGAAACCATCAACCCCCTCTTATAATTTTGAGTGGATGTTTTGGAGAAACTCCTCGATTAGATATCCATGTAAAGAAGAGTTTTATTATGTAATCATAAAAGAGGTCCAAAAAGCCAATTTAATTAAATGAAAAATAGTGCGTGGAGTCCCTCCGCGTGGAAGAAGTTAAACTTCGCAACCTGCGACATTAATTGTAGAAGAATCAGCAGTCGTAGAAGGATCACTAGTTCTGTTCAACGACTCTTTTTCCTGCTCTGCTCACTTCCGGGCTCTGTAATCATGGTAATATTGTGCATTTTTCCCTCGTGGACCTCTTGAACCAGTGGAAGTGAAGTGCTTGTGGTTGCCTCATCGTCTCGCCCTGGAAAGTGTATTTGTATTAATAATGTATGTGAATGCGTCATAATGTAATTTCAGAAGAGAAAACCTAACAATCAATTGATATTTACAAGAACCGTACCTTGACATAACCTTAAATCCGTCGCATTGTCCGTGGGATTGTTTTCGCTCATTTTTTACAATTGTTACCCACTAAGTTTGAAAATAAAAAATATTACCATATTAAATTATATGTGTATCAAAACAAACTAAAAAAATATTTATCGAAAAACAATACTTTTATGACTTTTATTATTTTTATGCTAGTGAGAACCAAAACAATATGGAAATGAATGAGGGAAAACTGGATTCTACCACGTAATTTCCCGGCCAATAAAAATGTGGCGTTAAACGTTTAACGCAAGCTTGTTGGAAGTCGCATAACAGGGTCCCCACTCTTTTAACAAAGCAAAAATTAAGCACTTTTTTTGAAAAAATTAAGGATTTTTTTTAAAAAAAATTAAGGAATTAAAAATAGTATGATTGTTTATCATCGAATAAATATATACCACCAGTGACAGTGCTAATTATTTAACTTTCTTAAAAAAAATCAATAATAAAAAAATAATAATAACAATTATATTATAAATTAAGTACTGATAATATTATTTCAATAATTGTTTCAGGGCTCGTCAAAGTAGGAACCAGAAAATTTTTTAAAAAAAATTCAGATTGTTAAGGATTAACGACATCTATGAAAATTATCTGTATTCCCTTTTTAATCATTTTATTGAAATTGAATTGTAAAATTAGGTGCAGAAATATATTAAAAAAAGAGTGAATAAAGAAATTTTGGAAAAATATTGAAAAAATTATTACAAGTTTTTATACACTGAGTGACCAAATTATTATGACCACCCCTTCAGTGTCTGCTTCCATACCCTATACGGCGCAATGTGCGTCGAACAGTACGTTCAGAGACGTTCACTGTTGCTCCTTGATTAAGATCACTTGCAATTTGTCGCACTGTTGCTCTCCTGTTGCGCTGCACAACCCTGGCCAGCCTTCTCTCTGATCGAGCATTCAGTACCCTGTGACGACCACAGGTCTGACGTTGAGATCCGGTTTTTTGCCTGATTGTCCATTTTTTGTACACATTAACAACTGCTGCTCTAGAACACTTCACAAGTGCAGCCGTTTTGCTGATGCTCGTTCCGACACATCTCGCACCCACAATCATTCCACGTTGAAAGTCAGTTAAATCACTTTTCTTTCCCATATCTGAGCAAGCAACACAGTATAACTGATGACTCACTTGTTCAGCATTCCCGTGTTATGGTTATCTTGCCCTCTAGCGGCAACGCTGTGACGCAATAACTCATTTGCATAAAACTCTGAGGTGGTCATAATAATTTGGCCACTCAGTGTATTTCGTTACTAAACATGCATCACATATTCAGCTGTGGGCCAATCTTGGTAAATATTCAGTTACGCCAAAAAAAATTCTTTTTCTCTATTAACAAAATGTTTCATTTATAATGGTATATATTTAAAAAATATTAATACTAAGAAGTTGAATTACAGTTATGCATGAGAGTAGTTTTCTTAACTATGTCACGTCAAATTAAGTCCTATTTTAAGTAAAAACGGGTCATACTAATATCTAAGCACCTTGAATCATTCCACTTTTTTCATGTATAGATATTTTTAAATTCATTGCAATAAATATTTTTATAAAATTTTTATAGAATAAAAATACAATTATGTTTAAGATTTATAATTTTCAAACTAGATTGTTCAAACTATAATGTTCTAAATATGCTTAATAGTTCACGGTTAAACATATTAATAATAGGATCCAAAATGATTTTTCAAAGGTATCAACGCATTCCTATGGCTAGAAAATTGGTAATGTTACTTAATTAACAAATATTTATAAATTATTTATTTTCTCATAATTTATAGACATTTACTTGTAATATTTCTTCATCATCCTGTATAATTCTTAATATTATTCTCTAATATTATTATGATTTGATATTTTATTTTTATGGTGAATTAATAGTTTTGAAAAACTCGATTGAAAAATTTTATGAAAAACATATTCAAAGTAATGTGTAACTTAACCACTTTGAAATTATTCCTCAACAGCAAATGTGTTATATTTACTTTTAAGATGAGCTTTACAATTATTTCCAGCCAAAACTGATATTAGGAATTAACTTTAATATTAATAAACAATCTGACAAAAAACATTTACTAAAGTTAAAGCAACCAAAAGTTGAATAGAAACTTTAAAAAAATATATTAAAAAGAAAAAAAGAAACAGTATATTAAGTTGCAATGTTAACTGAGAAAAATGATTATTAAAATCTAAGTTTGAATTTTATTCTAATCGACATTAATAACAAAAAGTTTGTGATCTTTTAATTGAGTAGATTTAAATTTTTATGTAACAATCCGCTTATCCTTAAGAAACAAAAACAATTTAACTGTGTAACAATCCAAAACTTTAAAAAAAAATTTACATTGCGGCAAAACAAGTTATAAATAGTTACCTAATATTTAACTTTCTTGTTAGGAGAAAATCATGCATTATTTAGAACTCAGAAATGAAAATTAAAAATATTTCTGAAAAAACTTGAGGTTTTTCTTCAAAAACTCAATAAATCTCAGGTTTTTGATACAAAACCTAGGTGGGATAGGATTTTTCAAACCCTGTTTATTACATATCTGTCTAATTTTTAGTACAATCAAGAATTTTGAAAAATGCTGCTGCTTTACAGTTACAGTTACTTATTACACACTAAAATATTATACAAATTTATTTAATTCTTTCAAGATTTATGGAAATAATTTTCATTATGGATTCTAGATCAAAAATTTTTTCTCATAGTTCTTTTCTTAGGGTTTTACTTTATATTCCTATTAGCAGATGCATTACCAGTAGAACTGAATTTCTTGAATTCTGTAAATTTTGAAGGTCAGTGTGGGTCACCTACTTAAGTACCTTAGAACTACCCCCCGAAAAAACACTATCTCTTCCATCTGCAGTATTTCCCTTGTCCACACTCTATTCTTTTCTTTTAGAATGTCACTCTTTTCATAGAGTATCATTCGAGGCAAAAGGCAGAATATATTAATGAAAGAACCAATATATTAATAAAAAGACATGTTTTCTTCTCCTTGCCAGTAGCCATCTCACACACATCACTTCTTATCTCTCTAAAATGCTTTACTCTCCGTGCATGATCTAATTCTAGGTGATAAAAGAACGACTTTTTGTTTTAAAACATTGAACTGAAAAATTGTCCCTATCAACTATAGTGATGCTGAAAAATTAAGCACTTCTAAGAACCTTGTACCAAAACTAAGTACTTTTAAGGGCCCTTATTTTCCAAAATAAAAGTTAAGCAGTTTTTAAGGACCGTGGGAACCCTGCATAAGAAGTATAACTTCAGAAAAGTAATACAGTACAGAACCCGTTATCCGGAAATCAGAAAACCGGAAGACCAAAAAACCGGAACGAAATTCGATAAATTTTCCCGCCATTTAAAAAAAATTTTTTTTTTTCCTCATAAGATTTTAGGATTTGTGTTTCTTTTTTGAAAGATGTTCACCTTACCATCATTTTGGAAATAATCATTAGTGTATTACTTCATCGTTTTTTCTTCTTTTTAAGATTATTTCCAAAAAAATTTTTTTTTTTAGTTGGGTTTAACAATAAAAAAACGGCTTTTTGTAGCGATTCAAAAAACCGGAAAAATCAGTTATCCGGAATAGTGATGGTCCCAATCGTTCCGGATAATCGGTTCCCTACTGTATAATAGAATACAATGTATTCTTGAAAAATTTAAATTATATTTTAATCAATATATTTTTTTTGTATTCGTATATAGAAATCATTCTATGGTAAAAAATGTGTCGAAATTTGGTATCTAAAAGTATCAGACTTTATTAAATTGTTGTTTAAAATCATTACATTTTTAATAAGAAAAAATTGTAGAGCATTATAAAATTTAAAAAAAAAAAGAAATTTTAATGCAAACAGGTGTATTGGAAAACAATTTACACTACTATTTATTTTTCAGCTTTAGCCTCTGAAATTTTTTTCTTAATGATTTTTAGGAATTTTACAATTTCAGAATTTATTTTTTATTTCTGAAATAAGTGTGATATTTGTTCTGGTAATTTTATGATTATAAGACTCCTAAAATTTGATATTTTTTATCACCATCCTGTATTAAAATTACAAGCAATTTCAGTAGAATCATATTTTATTTTAGACTTTTTATGGAAAATAACAGTTATCTTGCTGATCTGTTTATTGTTCCATCAAATGCTTCTGAATCAGTTATACGTCGCTTGGGAGTGTCACTAACTATTAGAAATTGCTGCTTTGAAACAGGTAAGAAAACTTACTATCCTTTTACTTACTATCCTTTTTTTAAAAAAACAATGATGCTATTGAGTAAAAATATTTCGTAACTAACAATTCATAATTCTCAAATTAATGATTAAAATTTTTTATTTTATCGCATTCATTCTACAGTTTTCCACACACTTTTACAATTTCAAGTTTCAGTTTATGCGTTAAAAAGCAAACTGTTTTCTAAGACAAAAAACCCAAAAAAGGAATTAAAATTGCTAAAAATTAAAAATAAATTAGGTTTTTAAAGGGAAAAAAAATGTATTAACTCATAAACAAAAATTGTTCTTCCAAGACGACAAGTTCAATTCCTCATATTTCCTGCACATTTTTCTAAACACCTTCATTTTTCATGCTTCTAAATCTCATAGTTTTTGCACAACAAAATAAAATTTAATGTAAATTTCAATAACCAAAACAAGGGTATCTATTGAGATTTTTTAATATTGATAAACTATATACTACTTGAAATAGGCTTTTATGTCACAAGTTTATGTAATTTTATAGAAAAAATTAATTTCTGGTTACAAGAAGTTTTTTTTTTCTTTTTTTTTTTTGTACTTATTTATTAAAAGAATTATATATCAAGAATGACCAAAGGGAAAGAAAACAAAAATTTCATTATATGAAATAGTAAGTGCTTTTTAAAAAAAGCATTAAAAGATTTCATTGCTTCTCTCATTTTTGTATTTACTTTCTTCTCTATGTGATTGCTATTCATTCATAATTGTTATTATTATTTTATAGTCTATATTTTTTGAAAAAGCAAAAGTCACTTTCTTAATGAAATGTATAATTGTTATAATTTTACCTAAGCACATTTCGTTAATGTGTTAATTGTAATGAAATGAATATTTACCAGGATTTGAAAAATAATTTACTCTGCCTGAAGAAAAAATTTAAGAAAAACAGAATGTTTGACACCATACGAGTAAATGAATTAGAAATAATTGTACGTTCTTACAATATAAACTTATTGACATAAAAATTAACATGCCTAGAATATAACGTAACTTGTGTAGTATAGGTAATAAACATAATGATTTATAGATGTAAGTACAACTTTGCTGTAAGTAATTAAGAAATCAAAGCAAAATTATTATTTGTTGCTGAAAAAATTACAATTGAATAAAGGTTTTAGTACCCTCTTGGGGCAACTCTTGCCAAATGTTGAAAGTGACACAATCAAGCATTGGGACATACAAGTCTTTCATAATGTCTTCTGACATCTTGTTCTACAGTTGCTGTAAAAACACTACAAAATAGACTAACAACAGAAGCTGTCCAACTTGCAGTCCCGATTGGCCCGTTGGTGGCAAATCTGGAGATTGAGCAGGCTAGGAAAGGGTGGTAATGTGGGAGAGGCATTCCTGCGACTCCCTTGCATTGTCATGTTCAAAAATGACACCTGGGCGCCTTGTTAACAGTGGTAGTACATGTATCTGAAGGATGTCATGAATGTGGGCTGTCATGACACCATGAATCAATATTAACGTTGATTGTGCGTCGTATATAATGACACCCCATACCATCAGTATAGCTGTAGAAGAGAAGTACTGCTGTATGTAGCAGGCAGAATTGACACCCACTCACCGTTGACGGTGTGTGAAGTCATGTGACTTGATTGGACTGTAACCGAATGGAACCAAATAGTCTTCAGGGTTTAATCCAGTAATGATCGCGGAGGGGTCTCTCTCCCTCCCTGTATGTATATATATGTATATATTAAAATTAACTAGGTTCAAATTATCTGATTCTCACAAAATGGCAATCATGAATTTGAACCTGCAGTTTCATTTTCATTATTCAAACTGTTTTAAAACTAAAATAAAATTAATGTATACAATTGTTTACCTGTAAAATACCTCTGTTTGCTGTAACAGTTAAAACCAAAAATTTTCCCATCAATCAGCAATAGGGGTATATATTTCTCTGTGGGATGATGAGTAATGGTGGTTGAAGCTTTCATCGTGGAAACGTTAAATTTCACTTGAAATAGACATTTTTTTTTAGTAGAATTCAGACGCTAAAAATTATCCATTTTTTTTAAGTGAAGTTAATGATTATTAAATAAAAAATTGTAACTTTAAAAGGGGCTGTGTTCCTTTATTTATAAAATGTGAGGGGAGAGAGTCCCCTCTACCCCCCACTCCCCAGCTCAGCGGTCCCTGTAATCCAGATTTAATTTAAGCAATGATAATCATTATGTACGAGTCTAGGACCTTTTGGTGAATGCCTCAATCCTACCTGTATTTAACCACAGCAGCTGCTCTGCAGAGTAATACTGAAAAAGTAGTATTACTACAGAGTATTACATTTTTAACTGGTTATAATTTTTAAACTAATTATCAAACATAGTTTTTGTAGCAATACAAAATGAAATGCAAATTTGTGCACCCAAAACACTAATGGGGCTTATAATTTTTTTACATACAGGAGAAATATTTATTGGCGAAATGACATTTATTGAAGGGTAATATTAAATTCAAATACTATAAATTGATACTATTAAAAAATCCCCACTCGTCTTAATTTTTATTGATGAAAGTAGATTGAAAAACCATATTGCATCCATATTTGGAATACTTGGTTTTTCCAATGCTGGTCCACTCCCGATCACTTGAGATAATCGGCAGAGTCTTACTGTTTTCTTTTAGCCGTTGCATACTTTTCATTTTAAACCAAAGTCAATAAGTTTCAGATTTTTCATTCCAAAAAATATTTATGGCAGGAATTTCTTTTCATTATTTTTCCATTTCCTAGATTGTCATAGCAAACTGCTGGAGGAGTTAACCTTATTACCAAATATACTTCTGCCACTTATGGGACCAGAAGAGTATAAAGAAGAGGAAATGGAAAAACTTCCAATTGATTGTCAATACTTAGAAGAAAGCAAGGAAAGAGAAGAACATCCAAAGATTAGAAGGACGTTGGTTCAAGCACTATGTTTGGTAATTTTTAAAGAAAAAATTTTTTTTCCTAATAATTTATATGTTTAGTAATTTGATTAACCACAATTAAGGAGATAGATTTTCAGTATTTATTGATTCAGATGAAATATTCTTAATTTTTTTTTCTTATTTGTAAAGAATTTTTTACTTTAATGAACTGAAACTTCATTATTAAATTTGTGTGAAGACTTGCTAAGATATCATAGTTACATCACTAGAAACATTATCTGGTAAATAAAGTGGTAAAACATATGCAGTCATTTCGAGAATATGTGGCAGTAAAAAAGAAAAAATCAAAGTGAATATATGATGCTAACCAGAAAGTCCTAGCTCACTTCATTTAAAGACAATCACAATTAATTATCTTAAACTATTAATAAGCTTAACAATTAATAAATCTAATTGGTTCAATTTTTCCAGCACTTAAATATTTTACCGTACAACTGTCAGGTTTCATATGCTTGTTCAAAATTTTTATGCACACTGGTGATCAAAATCGTTGTAAATTGCATTGTAAAAGTATAAACTTCAATACCATTTAAAATATTTAAAAAAAAAATTTAAAAAAACACCTGTAACAAGAGAAATTGACATGTATGTAGACTGCTAGAATGATGAAGTTAATGTTTTTTTTTCACGAGAATGATGAGGTTAATGTTTAACAAATTGCATTTGATAGTTAATTTGCATTGTTGGCTGCATAAAATTTGTTTCAGACAGAACTATATTAATAATGAAAAATAATTTTTCCTCTTTTTACTTAAAACTTGTTTTTATTTTTCAGCTATGTTATACAGAGCATGGCTGGAACTATTTGAAAGAAAATGGTGTTTATTATGTCACTCGAGAGCTTCACAACTGGGAAAAGGATGAAAGTGTGATTGAAGCTATTGAGACACTCCTGTTATATCTTCTTGTTGAGAATTACACAGCCCCCGATGCTAAGGGAAAAGAATCACTACTAAACACTGAGCTTGTAAGACCATCCGAAACAGACGTTGTCAAAGATTTACCTGATTTTATCATATAAATTTTTTTTTTTCTGTATGCAAGTGTTCATTTTTATTATACTTCAGTGTAGAACCATCTAAAAATTTTGCACCTCCATAAGATTCTAGGTTTCTGCCTTCTAATATTAATATAAACATTACTTTTTTTACCCTTTTTAAAGTTTTATTCCTAATTACAAATAGCTTAACATTTTTTTTTAATATACTATTTCTTAATTTTTGTATGCACAATATTAGTGAACCTTAGGAGTAAAAAATTTTGCATTTATGGGCCTATAATCTTCTAAAATTGTTTAAAAACATCTTTACTTTCTAATTCTGATTTATATGAAGTATTTTTGTATTTTTATAATAAGCCTCTAAAAAGTCTACATTACTTCCCTCTTTTAAAATTCATCTATTTTAGATAAAGCTAGGTGAACGGCCTGAGAGTTTGCGTACAATGAGGATGGGAGTCTCATTGCGATTCTGAGTATTTGTACAAAAGCAGTGTATGTATGAATAATCAAGGTATTTTTTTACCGAAATCAAGGATACAACATATTGAGAGTACAAACTAGTTTGGTCCAAAAAAATGATGGCTCTGGCTGTTATGAATGCTTCATAGTGACAGCTGGTTTCGGTGATTTTGGAGAGGTTAGATATCAGTCAATAATATTCAGTTTATACCGTTCTTAGTTTCATGCAAAAGCCCTGTTTTTTTACTTTGTTGAATATGTCAAATTTTGTGGTAACTAAGCAGCATTTGTGGAAGGTTTTACGTTTCTGCTTTAATTGGAAGAAAAGTGCAACTGAAGCGCATCGAATGCTTGTAGAAGTTTATGATGACAATGTTCGAACTGATAAATCATGAAGGGAATGGTTTCGACGTTTCAAAAATGGTGAATGGTGTTGTATACTATGAGCTGATACAACCTGGTGATTCCGTTACGGGCGATCGGTATAGGCTACAATTGATTCGTTTGACCCGTGCATTACGAGAAAAACGGCCGGAATACGAGCAAAGACATGAAAAGTTATTCTTCTGCGTGATAACGGTCGGCCTGATGTCGCAAAAGTCGTACAAATTATTTGGAAGCGCTCAAGTGGGATATTTTACCGCGCCCGCCGTATTCGCCGGACATTGCTCCTTCTGATTGATCTTCTTCGGACGGATGCAACACGATTTGGCAGGGCACCGGTTCACTTCTTTCGCAGAAATCGAAAATTGGCTCCTAACTTGACAAGACGAAAAAGGCTAGACAATTTTTCGAGATGGAATTCGAAAATTGCCTGAGAGGTGGAAAAAAGTAGTAGCCAGCGATGGGCAATACTTTGATTAATCTGTCATTTTTTTCTGTTATAAATGCATTTTTTACCACAAAAAAACGGACCAAACTAATTTGTACTCCCAATATTATCGTTTTATTTTATTATTTTTTATTTCATTATTTTTATTTTATTATTGTTTAACGTAATACAACTTATGTTTTTTTTTTATTTTTAAAGATGAGGTGACAATGTATCTACCGGTCACAAAAATTACAAATGTCACGAATTTGAAAAAAAAAAAATGTCCAGCAGTGGACTGATCTTAAAGACACGGTTTCCAGGTAAACACCGCAGTCAAGCATCACTGGCTGCGGTCAGTAAGCACGTGGGTGACCACTTTGATCAGCATAAGCAGGGGCCTTCCTACCAGGGCCTAAAATGCCTACCTACCTACCTTGAAAAAATCCCGAAAAATCACGATTTTTTTTAAAAAGAAAGTTATGGAATTTTTTCTTTTCAACCTCGTAATAACCTAAATTCGAAATTTGTGTGCCTTAATAATACCTTATTAATAGTATTTAAAATTGAAAAATTACACGAAAATGGCTCAAAAACGATAAATAACGATCGTAAAACTATGTGAATTTATGAAAAAATAGTTACAAACCGAAAGATTAAAATTGATACCTTCCCAGGTAGCAAAATAAGGTTTATTTTTACTCAGCAAAAACTTTTCAATGTAAACTTAAAAAGGTTTGTTATGCGGTTTACGTGTACAACCTTAAAACGAGACCTGAGACAATCTGCTCTATTTTACCCTAATCCAAAACCTTGGAAAACAACCTTCTATATAAAAACCTTAAATCGAGGTTGATTTAGGGTTTTCAAGCGTGAAAAAATCCTTTAATAAAACTAATCTCGAGGTGAAAATAATCTTAAATCTAGGTAAGTACAAGGTTTTTATTCGCAAATTCTTGTGTGCTCAGCTAAAATCCACCTTTTCATGATATTTTAAATGACAATACTTTTTTGGAAAAGCTTTAAAAAATAATTTTTAATACTTTTAGAATGAAAGGTTTGAAACTGCAATATTTTTGCTTCATTAAAAAAAGGTTTTTAGAGTAAACATTTTCATGACAATATAAAGAAAGTACCGACTCAAGGTTACATGTTTTCTGGCCTTGAATTTGAAATTCGCGTATTGTAATAACATCGTATTAAAAACATCAACATCTGAAAAACTAGCGAGAAACGTTCTAAAAAACGGATCAGAAAACAGTGTGAGTTTACGTTAAAATCTTTGCAAACCGAGCTCACCAAAAAGGGATGACTCAAATTTAAAATTCGTTTATCGTACAGTACACAACCCGTTATCCGGAAAACCGGAAGATCAAGAAATCGGAACGAAATTCGATAAATTTTGCAGCCATTTTTTTTCAAAAAAATGCGTTTTTCCTCATAAGATTTCAGGATTTTTCGTTCTTTTTTTAAAGATGTTTGTTTACCTTGCCATCATTTTGGAAATAATCATTAGAGTATTACTTCATCGTTTTTTTCTTCTTTTTAAGATTACTTCCAAATATTTTCTTTTTTTTTTAGTTGGGTTTAACAATAAAAAAACGGCTTTTTGTAGAAATTCAGAAAACCGGAAAAATCAGTTATCCGGAATAGCGATGGTCCCGATCGTTCCGGATAATCGGTTCCCTACTGTATTAAAAATATCGATTTACGCAGAAATGGCTAAAAAAAATCACATAAACAGCGGAAAAACGAACCGCAAACATCGTAGATTTACTAAGAAGTCGTCGCAGATCAAAGTCGTCAAAAAGAGATAATTCAAATGCGTATTGTATTAACGTCGAAATTTAATTAACCTTGTGGAAACGATCGAAAATGACGTGTATTTGTGACGGAATCATTGCGAAATGAGTGCCTTTAATAACGTCGAATTAATCGGAATTTAAAAAATCAATAGATAGCTGCCGGAAAACGTTTATAAATCGACAGAAATTTGCGATGGAATTATCACGAATCAAACACGTCAAAAGCTAATTACTCAAATTCGCTTATTATCCTAACATTGAATTAACAGAGTTTGCTAACTTGTTCCGGGCTACGAATAAATATTTTCTAGTTACAGTCTTTTAATTTATGATTCTTGGTTTAGTAAATTCGATTCATAGGGTTTTTACTCACTAATGCTTTTAAAGAATTCAAACGCTTGTGTGATACGCCACTTTATTGCAGTTAAGTTGTGCTAAGGCTTCAAAAAAATTAACCGCTGCAGGGCTGGATTGGCCATGGCCTGGGACCCCCTTAAAATGGATTTTTGAAAATAAATTTTTAAAAATTCAGAAAAACAATGATTTTTTAAATTTTTTCAAAATGTTATGATTATTTTCTAGTTCTAATTAAATAAAATGAAGTAAAATTTAATTTATTATTATTTATTTTTGTTTTAAATATGCTTTCCTAAATGAAAAGATATATAAATACTTTTATATTTGAATAAATAAAAAATATACGAGAAAAAATTTAATCTAAGAGCCCCAAAAATTTAAATGGCTAGGCTTCATACACTTAATCCGGCCCTAAACCGCTGAAAGGGCTTAAAAACGATACAAAAAAAAATAATAATAATAATAACATGGCTTTATGAAATCGTTGCAAATTAAATGCATCAAAAGGTGGTTACTCATATTCGAAATTCTTGATTCATAATAACATCATATAAAAAACATCAACATTTTAGAAAGCATGTGTTAATGGCAGAAAAAAAGACGGGCATTTACGATGGAATTGTCACAAACCAATCGCGTCAAGAAATGATTACTCAAATTCGCAAAACATAATAACTAATAAAAACATCTTTAAAATGTAGGAATTTGAAGCAAAAGGAAAGAAAATGCGTGAAAATGGCTGGAGAAAAAAAAATCGCAAGCGCTATGAAATCGGAAACGATGGAATCGTCTGGAACTGAGCCCATCAAAAGTAAAATCGTGTGTCGATAACACCATATTAAAAACATTAGAATTTGAAGAAAGAAAAAAGAACTACGTAAATGTCTCAAAAACGATCGAAAAACCATAAAGATTTTCGAGGAGATTGGCGAAAATAGACCTTCATTATTATTGTTTAATGTATGGGGCACTTAATCATAATTGGAGGGCTTAACGGGCGGTGATTTCTGCCCCAAAACAAAACATTTTCAGACTAGTTTGAAGAGTGAGAATTTAGTTTAAATGAAACACTGGAAATTCAAAATAACTAAACTAGGGAAGTGTGACTCGCCAATTTTGAAATAAACTAGTGGGATGTATGCCTTATGAGGAATAATTTTAGGGGGCAACATTCGTTTCGGCCCATAGAAGGTTCTGTGAGAGATAAAAAATAATTCAATATGTAGGAAAATCGGTATTTTATTACTTCAATGCAGACTATTAGTTATTGTAATTGTCTCATAATCCAATTAATTTATAATTAATTGGATAATTAATTAATTTGCCAATTAATAAATTAATTAACATTCGTTTCGGCCCATAGAAGGTCCTGTGAGAGATAAAAAATAATTTTAAATATAGAAAAATCGGTGTTTTATTGCTTCAATGCAGACTATTAGTTATTGTAATTGTCTCATAATCCAATTAATTTGGAATTAATTTTCTAATTAATTAATTGTTGATTAATTATTCATTGACTGTTAATTAATTATTAATTAATTAATTGATTTGCAAGTACATACTCCAATTAATTTGGAAAGTTTTTCGAAAAAATTTTTTTAAAAATTTGATGTCAATTATATTTTTAAATTAACCTAACAGGTTTTTATGAAAAATTACAGATATATAAAACTTTCGAAATCAATTTTGACAATAAATATGCATTATATAGTACAGTACCACAAAATTAATTTTAGTATGAGACAATTATAATAATAGTAATAAAATACCGATTTTTCTATATATTGAATTATTTTTTATCTCTCATAGGACCTTCTATGGGCCGAAACGAATGTTGCTATCTAAAATTATTCCTCATAAGGCATACATCCCACTAGTTTATTTCAAAATTGGCGAGTCACACTTCCCTAGTTTCCCTTGTCAGTCATGTCTCGAAGAAGCAGAAAGTTATTGATGAACTGACCAATTTGAAAAACAAAGAAAGTACTAATTTAAAAGTAACTGAATCTCCTGCGCTTCTCCCTAACGTTTAGTAAAGAAGGAAAATGAGAAACTGATATTTTTCAGTCTCTCAAACAAAATGTAAAATCCTAAAATGGCATTAATGAGTTGTTGTCTTCGGCCACAGAGGTGGTGCCATCTATGGCCTAGAATTCGACTTCTGTCACACTCATTCAGATATCCATCCACAGATCGTTATTTTGACCTGAACAAGAGAACGACCCATCTCTAATTCAGTACCTCCACCTATATAATTTGTTTTGGGAACAAGGAGGACGTTGTGACCAGACAGATTTAACGTGCACCAGTCACACGGGGAGTCTTCGTCAGGCTGAATTCGAACTCCCGCTCTCACGAACGTGAGTCCAGCGCCCTGCCTACCAGGTTATCCCGGCACCTGCAATAATGAATAATACAATGATTTTTTTAAAAATGTAAATGCAGTGAAACCTCTCGAGAGCGACCTCTCTCTGTTCCATAGTAAAATGGTCGTTCCTAGGGGTTATCTTCATTGATTTGAATCGATATAACGATAATCGATTGGCTTGAAATGATATCGAAGTGACATGATTTTTCGTAAGCAATTTTAGTCAATGTCATTTTCTTGGTGTGGATATGCCATTTGGATCGATGAATAAAATTTAGCTTTCATAAAAGTGACCTTAACTGTTATAATTTTGCGTAAAAACAAATTTTCCAATTGTGAATGATAAAACTATCTATATATATATTTCTCTTACACGGCGATAAAAAAAAGCCTCATTACAACTCCCCGAATGGCAACGCTAGAAAATCGACCAATCATTGCAGCTAAGAATGTCACATGGTGAGGTGGCTCAACATATAGCGCTTTTAAAAACGGAAACTGAAATAACCAGAGTGTAAAATATTATGTGCTTATGCGCAACGTATTTTTTGTTAAATAATTTATTTATTATATATCAGTTTATAGATGGTAACGAGAAGAGTTTTGTGGTTGCTATGGTGACTATTTAGAATGAAATATATATTTGTTTTTTTTTTTTTTTGAGTGAGTGTGATATTTCTTTTTTGGAACTGCGATTCTGTAATTTTATTGTTTAGTTAATAAATCTTCCTTTTGTATTAAACGTGATAGTAGTTTCCTTAATTATTTGATTCGAAGTTCATTGAGTTTTATTTGAGGTCAGTTTATTTTGTATTTTTTGACAAGAGAGAGCATTCTCACCAAATATGATTTCTTTTGAAATTCAATGTTTTGTTTATGTAAGTTTTTCCATTGCAATTCACTTATTTCAATATTTAATAGACTTAATTATAGCCAAAATTTTAACCTTTTTAAAGAGATATCAGTTTTAGAAATTTTATCTTAAGATTTTATACTATAGCACATTTCTAATAGGTTTAACGAATTGCATGTCATTTATTTGAATTCAAATTTATTTTAATGACTTAGTATTTACTAAAAAGATGTAATTTTTTTTTAAAAAAAGAAGTTGTTATATGGATTTAAATGATTGTTTTGAATTCTTAGAATTTTGTGAATTTGCAATGTATCTAAGTTAGTAGCGAGCGAAGCGAGCTTGGTTTGCGAAGCAAACCATATAAGATTGCGTAGCAATTTTCCGGGGTTGGCGAGCGTCAGCGAGCAGGGGGCGCAGCCCACTAGTTTTATATAATCAAGCAATTCTGTTTTTTTGTTAACGCTTGCATTTAATTTTATATCATAAAACTTAGTTAGCTTTAAAAATGAGAAGAGATATGTTTGTTTGAGATGTTTAGTTTTTTTCTAATTTAACTTTCAACTCTAAAAATAAATCGGTGATAGCATCGTTTTTAGTGCACTCTGACTTCAACATGAGGTTGTATATCGTTAAAAAGAGTAAACTAAATAAGAACCTCACACAAGTATTTTGAATACATTTTAAACTGCTTAATTTGTTTTGTTAAATTTTTTGTTTTGATATCTATCTATATTATATAAAACGCTAATACGTATGTATCGATAAAACCGATGCTATTTCTTTTCTCGCGTTGGCAACAATTTTCATTTTTTATTGATAGGCTTCGGCGCTCAAGAGCACGTAGTGAGCATCATATGGCTAATCTATATTATATAAAACGCTAATACGTTTTAATTGATAGGCTTCGGCGCGCAAGAGCACGTAGTGAACATCATATGTCTAATCGGGTGAATTCTCACCGAATTATCAAAAACATTCTCACAAAATTATCTTCATCGAAGCCGATGCTATACATCCGGCGTTCAGTACTATTTCATATTGTTTTACAACACATGGTCTTAGCCCTCTGGTGGGAAAGACTTTAAAACAAAACTTAAAAAAGTTACTTTTCTCAACAACTGAAATTTAGAATAGTGTGATTAAGAAAAATATGCGAACTGTTTTCAATTTCAAATTAATATTGAAATGCACAGGTTTAGAATTTTCTACAGTGAAAAGTTTTCGGAACTTCAGTGTTCAAAAAAGTATACAAAAGCTAGACGTTATGAACGTATCCAATGAGCGAGCAAAGCGAGCATCGGATTGCGAAGCAATCCGAAATGAACTGCGAAAGCAGTTCCGGGGGTTGACGAGCGCCAGCGAGCAGGGGGCGAAGCCTCCTAGTTTTTTCGTATTTCCTTATTTGACCTATTCCGCATTTGATGTACAGATTTGCCCGGTCGCTGGTTGAGGTTCTTCAAATTTCTTCAAACAAAACAGCAGTATATCTGGTTAACGATCCTTTGGAAAATTACAGCTGTTTTGTTTATTTTATTTTACTGATCTCATGAATGTAAAATCCATTCTATAGCATTTACAAAAATTTATTCATTTTTATAAAAAAATTAAAAGCAATATTTCCTGAAAAATATATGTTGTTTTTCTTTTTTCTTGGAACCAAGTAGATATCCTGGTCAAACATTTTCTTTTAATTTTAAAGTGAACAGTAAATATAAAAAAGGACGGGAACTTAAAACTATTGACTTCTTATTCTTCAGAAAATGTGTTTTCGGAAAATTTCTAAAAAAAAGGGGAATTTTTTTTTTTTTTTTTGGATGTGTGTAGGTAGGCATAACCCCTAAACTCTCATTTTCTGTAACACGAATCTTCTATTCAACAAATAGAATGACTGTAATTCAAGGGTATTTTTCGTAATCATCATTGTGTGAAAAGGAAGCAGACAAGTTATTCTTCCTACTCAATTTTCTTATTGTTCTATTTTCTTTGCATTAAGTTTGGTTACAATTAATGGCAACAAAGTTTTTAAGATCTGGATGTTGTCCAACACTTCATTTTCATATCATCATTAATATTCATTTTTTAGACACTCCTCACTTTTGAGTATTTAAAACAATCGCAGATGAACATGTTTCTAAAAAATTATGATTTGATACGTGTTTGCTGTTAAAGGCTTTCAAGCACTCATTTCGCAAGGCAAGGATAACAGCTGCTCCATTTTTTACGAAATCTGTATATATGTTATTGGTAAATCCTAAGTTTTACCGGTAAAAAAACGACAACTAGGATTTACGAAAGTGACTTGGTAAAAGTATAGTTTAATATGATTTCATTTCGGATTTGCAGTAAAACCTATGAGTTACCTATGCTTTTCGGTAAACGCCTGAAACGATAGAATTTAACTATTGCCGCAGTTATTTTTGCAATCGCCGTTGAACAACAGACTACGACTATCAATGTAATTTTGAACATAATCCAGATGACAAGGGAACTCCTGGATCAAGTATTGGGAGAAATTTGCCTTCGTGGAGAGCTTTTTGTGTAGACTTCCTTCAATGCACCCATCAATGTTAGATCTGGAAAATAATTATAAATAAATTCATTTTGTACTTTTAAAATTAGTTATTTTTACTTTGCGAGTTTATTTTAACTTCTTTTTTTTTCACGTTTGTTTGCATGCGATTTATTTTCCCTTCTCTTCATGCGGTGTTCGAGTTTTAAAAATTTAAAACACAATAATTGTGTGGTGCTTGATAGATAAAATGTCAATTCTCTATTTTATCTAACACTCACTACCTGAAAAAAATTTCGGATTTGAGAGTTGAAATGTCCCGACCCCGAACTATTTTAAGACTCCGACTTATTCTCTATTAAAAAGTTCACTGAATCCAAGGAAAATATTTTTTTTTTATAATCGTTGTTGAACAGCCGACCCAATTTTGAGTTTACGACAACTAATGTTCACCTCCGTAGCCATGTCATTTTGAACCCAATACAGAAGACAAGGTTACTCCTGGATCAAGTAGTGGGAGAAATTTGCCATCGTGGAAGACATTTTAATAAAACTAACCCCCATTAGCGTTATATGGAGAGGAAAACCACAAGAAAAACCACAGTAGCCTAACGGCAAGGGGATTCTAACCTATGATACGTTCACCACCGAGGATATTTTTATGTCACCACTGTGGTCTGGTCAGTGTGGGATTCGAACATGGTCACCTCACTGGAAGGCGAGCCCTCTATCCTCTAAGCCAGGGGTGGCGAACCTTCATGCACCAACGTGCCATTTTTTCTAAAATATATTTTAATGAGGTTATAGACGTGCCAACAAATAGTTTTGACTTCGTGATTATTGGGTAAATAATAATACTAAATACTATCAACTCAAAACTCTTTATTTACTACGAAAAAATGCAATTCTCAACTTTTGCAATGCTATACGCTTAGTTCAACTTAAAGTAACATCAGTGTGACTTCTGTTGTTGCAGATTAGATGACAAATAACTTATATTAGGGTTATAAGATGTTAGTTTAAGCAGAACTGTTAATTTTTTTTGCTAGTTATTTATTGTTTGCTTGTTTTTTTATGGTTATTAATTGCTTTTTTGGCATTAATTGTTCATTTTTTTGTGAATTTTAATTGAATTGTTAATATGCTTCATAGTAAACTTTGTGATCGGTGGCGTGCCCAAAATATTGGGTAGCGTGCCACTGGTTCGCCATCCCTGCTCTAAGCCATCACGGCTCAGTTAATTTTTTAAAAAAAAATTTGAAATATCTTCAGTAATTATCGAGAAAATTGTGCAGAAGTTCGGTTCTTTTTTTTTTTTTTTACATATGGGATGTTATTTGTGAAGTGGTATAAATATTGCATTTTTTTTCCTCCTGTAATTATCTGAAAAATAATTGTAAAACAGTTCCATCAACGGAATGCAATATAAAATAGTGCAATGAGTAAAATGGCCAAATTTCGTGTTGAGCCTTTTAAAAAGTCGGCAAAATTAACCAAAAATATGCACATTTTAGCCTACAGCACAAGTGATTCAAATTCATCATTTTCAGGATTGATTATAGTGCCCTCTGTTGGCGAGACAGAAATATGTAACAATATTCGTCAGAAAATATATGCTTTTAAATAAACATTGATGCGGTATTAATTGACTAATATTTTCAAGGTCATTTTCCCAGACTATCAATCAATCAAAAATAATAAGTAAATCGTTAAGTCGCCCACTACTCTCCAAATCTGCATTTCTGAAATTCTCTTCATTATGAGAAATCACCTCGCTTTTAAAATTTATATCGAAAATGGGTGTGTGACAGTATCTGGTTTGAGATTATCCAAGGACATAAAGATTCGATTTCTATCAAACCGGAAGAATATTGTTTGAGAGTCATCTGTTAGGAAATCGAAATCATTGCTTTAAATTGGAAAAAAATAAATGAATTAAATAAATAAAAAAAACATAAAATAAAGGTCAAATACGGATTTTCTAGGTTTACGATTTTAGGTTATCGGTTATCAGTCATATGGTTCTCACTTATTTTTAAAAAGATTTAAAATAATTAATTTTCAGAGTTTTTTTTTTTTTTTTTAATTTTTTTTTATTTTTATTTATTTTTATTTTTTTTTTGCTCTTAAGTGATAACTCTCAAAAACTGAAAAAAATTCAACTGTTTTATATATTCATTATACTTTTTTATAAGAAAGTTAAAATAAAATAAAAGCAGTTGAATTTACTTGCGCCCAATGACTTTGCATTCGTGACGTTATCGCCTGCATTGGCGATATTGTTGTTGTCGTTGTTGTTAATTTGCGTCGCACTAGAGCTGCACAATGGGCTATTGGCGACGGTCTGGGAAACATCCCGGAGGATGATCCGAAGACATACCATCACAATTTTGATCCTCTGCGGAGGGGATGGCACCCCCGCTTCGGTAGCCCGACGACCTGCACGCGAAGTCGAGCACTTTACGGTAGAACAGTTTAACGAGGACCAATACCGCACACCCTCGGTCCCTACGCAGGCTGATCCAAGTGGTCACCCACCCGCACACTGACCGCAGCCAGTGATGCTTGACTTCGGTGATCTGCTGGGAACCGTGTCTTAACGATCAGTCCACTGCGGGACCTTTTCTAGGAGGTATTGGTCTGACTGCGAAGCTAATGGCTGCGGGTTCGAATCCCGTTCAGGACATGGATGTTTCTCTCTGTGTGTTGTCCTCTGTTGTGTGTGAATGTGGCTCACCCTATGAACGGGTATATGTGGCGTGGGTAATGTTGTTCGCCTCCTTGACTTTGGTCACAAAGTGCTTACTAGGCAACGCAAAATGAGCAACACTTCCGTTACCTTCCAGTGCAGAACGACAGGTTCTGTGCCTGCCGTTTATAAAAAAAATATTTATCTGATCGTTAATACTAGTCCTAGTGTTTTGATTTTATTGGGCACCTGGGCCGCAAAGCGGCCCCTATCCCATTCATCTGGAATTTTAGAACAGTTTTGGTTGAGCAATGAGGTAAACAGGCAATGGAGTTGCTTTTATGAATGTTTCAAGCTCTTTGCTTGAATAACTAAAAAGGAATCAAAAATAAATTGAGCAGCTTGCTCTAAACTGTGTTTGTTTGATTTTGGAGTTGCTCAGAATTGTATCAGCATGAGTAAACGTTATTTTCAGAAAGGTTGATGAAATTATTTGTTTTGATAGTTATGATATGAAGCGTCGGAGGTGAAATGTGCAGCTATTGGTCTGTAGTTTTTATTTTTGATATAATTTTCAAATTTAAAGATTTCATTAAAATTTGCTGTTTTACATTCCATGGCTTTATCGAAAAAATCTGCGTTTAGCTTGTATATATGCTGTGATAGAGTTGGTATTTTGAGGTCTGCATGTATGTTGGTATTCCGGATGAACCATCTTGCACAGGTTATTTTTCTAAGGATCTTGTTTTGGCATTGGTTTAATTTCTTCAGTAGATGTTGAGGTATCGTTGTCCAGGCAGGTGAGGCATAGGTAAGTATTGGGCGGATCATTGCTGTATATAGTAGCTTCTTTAGTTTAAGTGACATATTCTGATTATATATATTAATGGTTGTATGGCTATTATTGCTGCATTTGCTTTATCTATTGTGCTTTTGATGTGATCATTCCAGGTGAGTTTGCTATTGATTATAAGGCCAAGATAATTTGCTTTTTTAACTATTGGTATTGGTATGTTGAACATTTTTGGTTGAAGTTGTGGAAGTATTTTAATTCTTCTTTTTTGTATAATTAATATTTGTGATTTTCCAGCATTCACTGCAGTTTTCCATTTTAAGCACCAGTCTTCTATTTCGTCTATATGGTCTTGTAGTTTTTGAAGAGCATGATTTGGGTCTGATCGTTAATACGAATTTCACTTTTAAATTTATGAGTTATTCATCTGGAATTACTCATAATAAATGAAGGAAGTGGTAGTCACTAATAATTTATTAGTGTAGAAATGATATAATTTTATAAGGAGTGTCGTCTCTTTTGAGGGTAAAACAAATTTAAAAACCCAATTCAATATAAATTCAAGTAGTATTAATATCCAAATACTAATCCAAGGTAGTAAATTTATCCACTTATCAAAAAAAAAAAAAAAAGTACGTACGTACAATTCATGCATATCTTATAAGATGATCTATTGTTTCTATCATTTGATGTGTCAGACGATAAAAGAAATAAATCATTCTTCCTTTGGGTGAATTTTCATTCGGCAAAAGATCGATAACTACAATGTGTAACAATAGATGTAAGGCTTTCTGCACTTTTAATGGTCAATAAATTAAATAAATAACAATGGTTTATTTTAAAGAGTGAACGACAAGCCTGGGAAATGTCTGACTAGCTTTCATCGGAGAGTCATAAAATGTTGATTGCTTCAGAAGTAAATCTGGCAGCAACATCAAGGTTGAACAAAATATTATTTCTTAAGGACGATGTATTGACGAAGTGATTTATTTTTTTATTTTTAAATATATATGCATTCTTAGTTAGGAATAGCAACTTAATGTTCTGAAGGAATATGCAAGTATAACGTGAGCCGTAACCGATTTTAGGTCGTTAATGCTGCAAAATTGAATGCGCATTGCTCAGTACTATGTTTACTAACACTTTCGCAACGAGCTTCTAACGATACGATTTAAGTTTGTAACTAGCACCGTATTTAGCCGGCATCCAGGCGATGTCCAGTGTTAGCGTAGTTTTGGGGGTTACTTGAACGGTGGTACAGTAAGTTGGATGCAGATGTGAAAAAGTTTTCATTATTCATTTTTTGTAATGCAAGCGTTTAGAATATATATATATATATATATACAAGAGGGCTCCACCCCCTGCTCGCTACCGCCCGCCAACCCCCGATAATTGCTACGCAATTACACCTTTGTTTGCTTCGGGAACAAACTTAAAGTCATTTTCCTGGAGATTAGCAGGCAATTTTTCTGCACCAGCAGGCAATTTTTCTGCACCATAGAGAGAATATGATAGGATTGTAAAATCTCAGAGGTGCTTATTATCAGCATTATAAACTTATATATAAAACAATTTTAATACAAACAGTATTATAAACTTATATAAAGCGAGAAAGCAATACAATAATGAAATAAAAATGTACATGAAAAAAGGTAAAATTAAAGTACAATGGGAAAATAAACACTAATGTATATTTACAGTATTTACAGTTTGGAAATACATACAAAAGGGGAGCGAGTTAAAGAAATGTGATTGTTGTTGTTGTTGTTAATTTACGTCACACTAGAGCTGCACAATGGGCTATTGGCGACGGTCTGGGAAACATCCCTGAGGATGATCCGAAGACATGCCATCACAATTTTGATCCACTGAGGAGGGGATGGCACCCCCGCTTCGGTAGCCCGACGACCTGCGCGCGAAGTCGAGCACTTTACGGTAGCACAGTTTAACGAGGACCAATACCGCACACCCTCGGTCCCTACGCAGACTGATCCAAGTGGTCACCCACCCGCACACTGACCGTAGCCAGTGGTGCTTGACTTCGGTGATCTGCTGGGAACCGTGTCTTAACGATCAGTCCACTGCGGGACTAAAGAAATGTGAGGATGTGTGTAAGTAAGTGTGTTAAAGTAGAGACCCGGCCGTCCAGGTAATTACCACTCGTGCCGGGTAGCACTTAAGTTACAGGGATTAGCTTACCCCTGATCAGACCCCGAGGGGTTTGTCAGGAAAGGGTAAATGATGCAGGACCGCCTACAACTACGCTATTTATTTTATTGAGTGGAAGACATATAAGAACCAAACCTTTCAGAACTTTTGGTAATTTTTCCAACATTTTAAAAGTTTGAAAACGAGAGAGAATTGGAATAAAGTGGTTTTGCAGATGAACTTTCAAATCATTTATAGGTAGTGGGGCGGAAAATAAGTTAAACTGAATAAAAAATAATACAGTAATTCGCAAATATAGCAGCCACTAGCTTAATTTTTTACAAAAATCATAGAAAGATGGCAGCCCTGGTTAATGTAGTAACGTTATTAGAAAAGTTTAAAGTGTCCCAGCTTACTATAGATTTTCTATGTTCTTTACTATATTCTATGCATATTTTCTATACTGTATGCTATGTATATTTTCTATGTTCTTTACTATATATTTTCGTTTTATTTCATTCAGGTGTGCCTTGTTTACCTAAAAAATAAAAGAAGTGGTAGAAACTTAATTTATTTTTATTATTTAATCTATTAAATTTTTTAAGTTTCACCATTTTAGAGCTTGGACAAAGTGGTGATTTCAAAGTGGCATTAACTGTAGAGTTATTTGCGTGTAGAGGTGTAGGAAATAATTGTAAATCACATTTAATTGTTACAACTTTAGACATTGTGGTGTGCTAGAGTTTCTAGATTGGTATTTACGGTTAATGTATGATTCTTACTCATACTCATATGTCGTGGTTATCTTTGCATCAGCCCCGCGTGGGGTTCTAACTAATTCATCAGAGTGGGAATGTATGATAAATCATCGAAGCACAATTGAATGGTGAAAGCTGGAGTTCAGTAACACTTAAGTAGAGAAAATTAAAGTAGACTGGCAGACTGCCTCGCCTACCCCCGAGGTATTACCCCCGCGCTGTATGATTCTTAGAGGGCTATCGACTACTAAGCTTTTTGGAGAAAAAAATTTTAGGGTGGTAAACAATTTAAAAAAAAATAAAGCTTTTAGAATTTTTGGTAATTTTGCCAAAATTTTAAAAGCATCGTCAGTGGCGTAGCGAGCTTAACTCGCGCCCGGGGCACAATATCCTTTTAGCGCCCCCCCCATTCGAAAACCACATAATCTTATATGTTAAATATACTCTCAAATTAATAAATAAATAAAGTAAAATAAATAAAGTCATAGACTCTAGCTAGGTTTTAAATTTGAGACAAAAAATGTAGTTGAGAGAACAAGACTAGATTTTGAAATGTATATGATCATCTAGAATTAGTTCAAAAGATACCTATTATTTATTTTACTTATTTATAAAGAAATATTTTAAAACACGCAGTTTTAAAACAATAAAAGAATAAACATTTATTATCTCTAAGGAGATACATATATTTAATGATCATATGATTATAATACATTAATAAAACTAATTACTATGTCTAAATTTTCCATGCTTTTGATGAAGCAAATGTATCAATAATATCATCAAAATTGATCATTTAAACTTTTACTCTTTCCATACTTAAAAATGCTAGGTCACTTAGGCGATCTGTCAAAATTAATTTTAATTTGCTGAATGAACGTTCGCAGCTAGCAATTGATACTGAGATAGTCAGGAGTATTTGAAATGCCGCTCTCAGATTTGGAGAAACATATTCTCCATTCGAGATTGATTATAAAAGTAAGAAATTCTAATGGAGTTTTAGGTTTAATTTCTTTTCTACTGCGGAGTAACATTTTGCTGTCACATATTTTGATAATAAGTTCGATTACATTGAAATCTGTATTATAAAATTCACCCAGATTTTTACAAATTTTTTTCAAGGTCGTTATCAACATTATCCTTGTTTAATAAATTTTCAACGTCCAGTAGAAATCCAATTTGAAATTAAGGTCACTTAATGGTGTACACATTTCTTGTTGGAGACAATCAAGAGTGCTTTTCATAACGCGAGAAATTTCACTTTCTGCGGAAAGACCACCATAGCCAATTCTCCAGGCACGTATTGTTGTATCCATATCTTATTTTTCACAAAGAGACTCTGCTTTTTCTATTGCCTCTTTACAGAGCTTGTCTCAAATTTCGGCTAGTTCAGTCGCTAATGATTCAAGATCATGGAACACTTCTTTAAAATTCATTCTAGGATCTTGTAATCTGAGCTGCACACGATCAATCCTTCTTAAGATTTCATACCAGAAATGAACTAAAGTTATAAAACTAAAGCTTAGTATATTTTGCAACAGAATTGTAGCTTCACTTCTGTTGAAACTTTTAGTGGTAGTGTGCTCTGCTAATTTTTCTATTAGTTCTTTTATATTCTCTAGCTCATAGATGATAACGATAACCGCTTGTATTCTGGCGCTCCATCGCGTTTCAGATGTGTGACCTGCCATCACGGCAGCATTATCTTAACATTGTGATCTGCAGTTTGTTAATGAAATTTCATCGTAATTTAATTTCTCTAAAATTGTATTTTCGATCGAGGCTGCATCTTCAGCATGTATTTCAATAAAACTCAAAAAAGATTCTTTGATGGAAACTTTTTTATTGATAAAATCAGCATCTACATACCTAGCGACTTGGGACATTTGTTCTCGATGAGAGATATCAGGAGTTGAATCAAACAAAAGTCCATAATATTTATTTCTTTTGATATCGTTTATTAGTTGATTTTGAACTGTAGATGACAGAAGATGAATGAATTCATTTTGAATCTGTAGTGACAAATATGAGAACAGAACAACAAATTTTTCTGTTAACAAATTTTTTCATACTCTATTCACTTAATAATAGAATCGTCGAGTAGATGTAGTAAGCAATCTTATTTGATTTATTACTTACCAAGAATGCCTTGAACTTGAAAGGTAGTAACATAGTGAAATATGCAATATAATTTATGCTGACATTAAACTTATATATAACATTTAATATTTATTAACATTTCATTTTTATTCTAAGCAGAGCTCGATGACAAGGACGTGAATTAAATATTGAAATATATTTAATATGAATATGAATTTAATATAATATTTAATATGAATTAAATATTAATTATTATGAATAATATTTATGAATTGACATTTATTATATTACACTGGCACTAAGTTAAAATATATTTTCCAGAAATCAATTATAATAAAAAAAAATTATTCGGCAATTTTTTGTTTTGCGGACCATTTGGCGCCCCTTTGTGAGTAGCGCCCGGGGCATAATGCCCCCCCTTGCCCACCCCTCGCTACGCCACTGAGCATCGTTTTAAGCAAAATTTTTGGAGCTTGAGCGAAGTGGCGTTTCGTTATGGTGACATAACTGTTGAATTATTTGAGTGTAGTGGTGTAGAAAATAATTATAAATCAAATTTACAAAACAAAGAGTAATACAGAACTTTGCTACCACTGGAAGAGATTTTTTCAAAAAGCGCAGTAAGTTGCCAGCCTTTTTTTTGATTTAGTGAACATAATTTAAAGTTATTTTTTCAGCTTTATATTTTAATGATTCAAAAGCTCATATGAAATGCTGTTTTGTTCTTTTGTTTAATCTTTTAATGAGCTACTTGTGTTATAAAATGTAACAAATTTCTGCAGCTTTATCAGGAATGCCAATAGCCCGGCTTCCATTAAAATATTTTATTAAATAGTAGAGGATTTGAAATTAAAAACTTGAATTTTTAAAATGTAGTAGTGAGTAAGATAAATTAAAATCATATTTACAGACTTTGGAATCAACATATTTCATTTCCAACCACTATAAAAACTATTTCGACAAAGCTGAGCAAGTTAGCATCTGTGTTTCTTTTTAAAAATCTTTTGCAGAATCAATACGGAACAGTTGGATTAAACAGAAAGGTTTCTATAAAGTAATGTTGATTTTTCGGTAGCTTTCCTTTGCATTGTTCATTTAAATCTACGATTAAAAGAATTTTTTTACAATGCTTTACAATCCATTTAAAAATAGACCGCTTCAAAAATTTATAGCTAACGCAGTGAGCACAAAACACTCATTCGAATCAAATCTAAGAAGAAAAAAAACTCAAGTTGTAAAGCGTTTTTTTCTCTCACAGATTATCATACAGACGTAATATATGTCAGATGCAGTTCGTCTAGTTTATGACGCTTCACGGACTGCACGATATAGTTTTAAGTTTACGATCATTTTGTATTCTCTTCTTTTTTAACATTCTTTTTCAACTTTTCATTGGTGACGTCTTCGTTTCAAACCTCGATAGTTTTCTCAATTCGATTTGAAAAGATATATTTATTTATTTTCTTGAAAAAATGCAAAGACAATGTAGACTTTGTTCTAATTTCGAAGTAGAATGCACTTTGATAAAAACATTTCTTAGCTTGTCGTAGATTTTTAAAAAAAAAAAAATTATCTTCAATAAATTGTACTTTTGTTTAATTTTATATCGTTTGCGAACAATCAGAATTTTATTGAAACATGCAGAGATAACTGTTTATAAGTTGGAGGAAATATTTCATATGTATTTTTCAAGAAATATAACTTCAATTTTAATTCAATCGACATTTATGATTGAGCAGTATTTTGTCTTTTTAATTAGTTAGTTACTCATCATATCTAAAAATATGTTGCTGAGCTGATTGTGGAATATTATTTAGATTTTGATAATTATATTTTGGTGTTTATGTTGCCGTGAATGACCTAAATCAAGAGAATGTCAACTTTTACCGGTGAATGTCAACAATCACATGGTCGCTTTGGTGAATGTCCGAAATATTTGCTATATCAGATTTGATATTAATTTATTCGTTGATATTATTATATTTATTCGATATTTTAATTTCTGCTGGGGATAGATCAGGAGAAACATCAGTGTTCATAGTACCGGTTAAATGCATACTGGACAATGTCACTTGACCTTAAGAAAACATTGATGTAGGGTAGTGTTTCCCAGACTTGTGACTTTTGTGTACCCTTTCTAAATTTTTCGTAACGTTGTGTACCATTAATAAAAAAATGATTGTACTTTTTACTATAAAAAACTTTACAAAACAAAAAAGAAATACACAAATAAAAACAAATTTACGAATAAAAAAATTTACGAACAAAAGTTAAAAATCACAACTGGCTATTGACACCACTAATTATTAACTGTTAACTCTGCATGAAACAGCCAATAGAAATATAAGTAATCGTTAAAAAGTAATCGTAATAAGTAAAAAAAAGTTGCGCAAAAGGTAAAAATCACAACTAGCTGTTGACACCACTAATTATTAACTGTTAACTCTGCAAGAAATAGCCAATAGAAAAATAAGTAATCGTACATTTTCATTTTTCATGGCCAGCTTTGTTTTTAAATAAAATTTTCTGTAATTTTCATCTGTTGCAAGATATTTTGCATAAGAACGCGTGCCCCCGCTAAACTGTTCCCGGACCCTTGGGGGTACGCGTACCACACCTTGAGAAACACTGATGTGGGGCATACCGGGCAAATGTATACCGGCCAGTGGCACTTAACTAGACCAAGTATTTATTTCGGACATTTACCCAGGCGACTGTTTGAATGTCAACATTCCCCCATTTCGGTCCTTCACATTAACATATGTTAAACAAAAATGTCTTTTCAATGATTTTTAGAGGTTTTTATTTAATTTTCAAAGAATTAAGAAAGGTCATCCTAAGACCTTCCTTCCATTATTACAATTACATTTTTCAAAGCTGACGTGATACAGAGGGTTAAAATTATGTATTAACTCACTTTATTTCTCAAAATCTTTAAAACTAACGATTACCGCTACTTGACCTCCCGCTGAATATAGTGGCTAATAACCGAGATTATAACTGATTCATTTATTTTCATTTAGTTCTTTAAAAATTGAAAACATCTTCATGCATACTATCCAATATTCGAGTTTTGAGCTAAGCACATTCATCAGTGGTAGCGAACTGAAGGCGAAATTTTAAAAATAAATATAGGTAGGTACTTTATTTATGTCGAACTACAGCTACACAATGGACTATTTTATTTTATAACCGTCGTTGAACAGCCGACCCAATTTTTTGGGTTTACGACAACTAATGTTCAACTCCGTAACCTAGTGATTTTGAACCCCTTCCAAAACACAAGGGTACTCCTGGATCAAGTATTGGTGAATCTTTGCCTTCGCGGAGGAGATTTTGATGGAACTAACCCGCATTTGAGTTACATGTAGAGGAAAACCACGAAAACCTACCATGGTTAGCCTGACTGCAAGGGGTCTCTAACCCATTATCCGTCTCCCACTGAGGATATTTCACGTCAGAACTGTGGTCGGTGCGAGCTGGGTGCGGAATTTGTTTCGACCAGCCGTTGCTGGGATTCGACTCTCTCGGTTCACCTCTTGGGAAGGTGAACGCTCTATCCCCTGAGCCACTACGCCTCCCAATGAACTGTGACGATCTGGTAAACATTTCCGAGTATGGTCCGAAGACATGCCATCACAATTTTAACCCTCTGCAGAGGGAATGATTCCCCCTCTTTAATAGCCCGACGACCTGCGTACGAAGCCGAGCACTTTAAAAGGTAGAACAGTTTAACGACGACCGATACCACGCATCCTCGGTCCCTACGCAGACTGATCATCCATCAGCCTACTGACCGCTGCCAGTGGTGTTTGACTTCGGTGTACTACTAGGAACCTTGTCTTTACGATCAGTCCACTGTTGGACATAATCCAAGTTAGCAAATTGAATGAGGTTACATCATAATGAGTTTCCCACCATTGATCGTTCCGATAATTGAATACAGGCTATAGGTGACATTAAATAGTCATAAAGTGAAATTTAAAGCTCATTAAATGAAATCAAAGTTTATCTTTCTATTGCTGCCTAATCAATAATTCAGAAGTCAATAATGCTTCGAGTGATGATAGCGCTCATTAAATAAATTCCAAGTAGCGCATGTTTCACGGGCTGTTTGACTATTTTAAAGGATATCTTTATAAATCTAAACTCGAATTTTTCAAACTTTTCTTTTGTGATCTCGTAAATAATAACATTTCATTAGAGTTATTCTCTTTTTTCTGAGATATTTTATAAAAAATTAGTTTTCATTTTTACTTTACTACTGTACTGACAATAGATAAAAAGAAAAACTGAATGCGAGGATTTTTTCTTAAGATTTATTAACGTGTTTGATTCATTAAAGTATCCCATTTAGACACAACTCGAATTTGATACCGTAAATAATAGCTCCTCCTTACAATAATTAACTTTTTCTTGTGCGTTATTTAATTATAAATGAAGTTTTTTTTTTTTTTTTTTTTTTTTTTTACTACTGAACAAACAACAGATAAAACAAAATTTACACTAGGATTTTTTTATGTAAAATTTTTACTGCATTTATCAAAAATTATTAAAAACTCTAAAAACAGGGTTCCCACGGTCTGGTAAAATTTTTAAAGTGGTAGGAAAAGAGAGATGTATATGTAGATGTTTTGAGCTATGAATAAATATTTAATTTCAAGGAAATACATATGGGGGTAAAAAATAACTCGGGAATAATTTTATAATTCACGAATGAAAGATAAACGTGAACATTTTTCAGTAGTCTTGAAAAATCTTAGCTACCACTCATTCATTTTATCGATTTGTCGGAGGAACCTCGAAAAACTTTTGTTTTTAACTGTCTATCACACTATTTCGAAAAAAAAGCGTAGTACTTGGCAGTTCTATATTTATCGTCGTATTTTTCACTGAACCAATGGGATATCTACAAGTGACGTAGTATGGGTATAACGATCCCGATTGGATTGCTGAAACGTGGCGTTTGCAACTGTTCTATTCTACTTCGAGTAAGCCAAGCCAGTCAAGTATTAATTGTCTTAAAAGACATACTCTTAATTCTTTTGATAAGATTCTTTCATAAAGATTTCAATCACTTCCCTTTGTATTTTCACGGCGACTTAACACAAAGACAGGTACGAAGTCACGTGAAACATAAACAAACAAATTATGGATAGAAGTTGCCAGGTGCACAAAACAAAAATATATCACGGTCACAATAAAAACATAAACAAATAATAAATATAAGTAAAGGAAGTAGACGCGAATTTCAACGAAATCGATGTGCGACAAGGGGATGTATTTAATCAACTTCATGTTAATTAACATTCTAACTTATGTGGGGAAGCTTAGTTCAACTTTAACACGCCATTTTGCTTATAAACGATCAGATGGCACTGACGTCATAGGTCACATGTATTATGATTTGCTTCTTTAAGCGCTAGTAGGGGAGAGTGGGGCCAATTGTAACATTTTTACTTAACTATTTTTAACTAACAAAAAATCAAATATATTATTAGTATTAATTGACAGACGAGTAAAGTAGACTATCCTCTACTAGAAAAAAAATAAATACATTATTTCAAACGTTATTATATTAGTTATTAACAATTTTTGACAGTCATGCACTTGTTACAATTGTCCCCACTTACGGAGTCAATTGTAACAGTTCATAAATTCAACTAAAACATAGTTAATTATAAAGAATATCATAGTAGTGATATATTTTTTTAGTGATCAAAATAGTAGTGATATTTTAGGAGTAAAAATAATAATGAGCAGAGACCTAAAGGGTTAAACTTTTAATTTTAAGGGGTTAAAAATTCTAATTTATGCTGTGAAAGGGGACAAATAAAATAATGCACTTGAAACATAATATGAATGATATAAGAAACTATTGGCGGTTCTTAAAGAGTTAAGTAATGATTTGTAAAAATAAGATTATTTATTTTCAGCTGTTACAATCGTCCCTTTACTTATTGTTACAATCGTCCCCAAGACGCCATTTCAGCTTCATTTGTTAAAAACAATGTTAGTTAATTAACAAAACTAATCTTTTTTTTGAAATGTTAATTAAGGTGTCCACTTACATATTCGGTTAATAATTTTTATTTGTTCAAATAAAATTACTTTATTACAATATAATATTCTAATGCCAAAAAAGTACTTACGTAGCGTGAAAATATCTTTTGTCATGTAACTCTTTCAAAAGTACATAAAAATGGTTGCCAGCAGGGGTGCACATGTAAATTTATTAAATACACCTTGTGCACCACCTAGGAACCAAATCTAGAACTCGTCACTCGAAATTTTTGCTCTGTTACAATCGTACCCTGTTACAATTGACCCCACTCTCCCCTACCCAATTAATACAAAATAATCTAATTTTGACTAAGTGTTAGCTTTAAGTTCTCTGCCGTATAATATATTCTTTCTCATTTCTGCAGATCATCCGAGTTGAGATTAATGGAATAGAAAGAAGAAAAAGTAACTCGGATAATTACTTATTGTTATTGAAACATAATTTTGAGTAACCTCAGAGACAATAAGGTCAGCGTTTCAAATTTCATTCCGATAACAATAAAACGGGATGGGCAAAGAAGAAAAATTAACCTAATTTTTAAAAATATCTCATCTTTTTTTCTTTTTTTTTTTACATTCAACAAAAATGATGTCATCAATTTTCTCTCTCAGAAGGGAAGTTGATATATCAATCTAACTAAACAATAAATAAATGGAGAAAACTTGTTTGAACTACACAATTCATCTTAAAAATTTTTTAATAGCTGTTGATGAATCAGTCGCTAATAGCATTCATGATTAACCATTACATGCTTTTATTCTCACTATGCTAAAATGAACTTGAATGAGAAATAATATGGAGGGCAAAAATTTAGAAACCTTTATACTGCAATGATTCATTATTAAAATGAATAACCCCGTGGAACAAACCTTTTATTGACATTTATACAAGTACTTAATCTTACCTAATTCGGATGTGAGGATTTCAAATATGAAATCAGTTTTGTTCCGAAAGCTAAAATTTTTTTCCTCCCGAAATGATATCTTTAGTTTAGTTTATTTTTTTGCCTGAATAAACAAGTTTATGAAGAACGTATAGCTTTATATACATAATTGTACATTTGCCCGATTCTTTAAAAATAACGCTAAAGACAAAAAACAGCCTATGACCTGAACGTATCGCTTTATAAACTGAAATGTATCATCACCTTCTTCCCACCACTCCCTACGTAGAAGAGAAATGGGAACATTTAAAATTCACCATAATGAAATCTAAAATAAATCCGGTTAAATTGCATAAAAAGTATAGTTCGTTGAGAGAAATTAATTTCCGATTTGAAATCAGCGACGTATGAATATCTGAGAGCAAAAATTTTATTCAACTGAAACAAAAATTGTTTTCCAGTGTAATTTAATTCTAATTTTATAGTTCTGCTCGTAACATTATAGAGTAAAGAAAAATAGGAGTTGACCTAACGGCTTAAGTCAACGTATTACATTGAAGCCTCCAAAATGTGAAGTAGAGGAATATTTAACAGCCGAGTTTGTCTTCTTTCCACACTTTGAGTACTGAGGGGTAATGGGACGGGAGGTCACAGAAGGTTAGTGTGACCCCCCCCCCCCCAAAGAGTTTCACAATTCGTCATTTTTTGTCTGGCCATTCTGTATATTCATGAAATTTCAATCCCTCCCAGTCTCGCTTTAACTAGGTAGTTTCATCAGAAGTTGAGAGATAAGACGCCAATTGGGTATAATATGAAAAAAGCACAACTACTTCGATTTAGTAGGAACAACATATGACGCAATGCTAAACGAATGGAATTTAGTTGTTGTTTATTTAGTTATTGTTATTAGTAGTTGTTGTTATTTGTTTTAGTTGTTGTTTATTTAGTTGTATTTAGTTTCAATAACTTTTCTTCATAATGCAATAAAATCTGGCGAGCAGCTATTTAAACGATCGAACACTTCGTTTGTTTATTTGTGGCTTGAAGTTAGGCTCGCAGAAAATGCCGTTCATGGGTTAAATTTAGTAGGAACAACACAACTTGTGACGTAGGCTATATTATACCCAATGGGACATTTTGAAAAAACCCTCTTGTTTCATCACCTTGCCCTTTTTTTCATGAAAAAGAAAAATTTAGAAAGTGTAATACATTAATATAATTTGATTAGTAATTTAGGCATTAGTTAGAAATTTTTAATGTTGCACGGAGTTCAAAAAAATTATCACTTTGATTACGTACTGCAGAAACTTATCTTAATTTTTAAATACATAAAAGTTTTGCTAGAACGACATGTTTAATTAATAGCTTGTGGAGTATGCTGGCCTGCCAATTACTACGCTTTTTGTAAAGTATTTTATAGACCAGGAGACATTTAAAAACCAAACTTTTCAGAGTTTTTGGTAATTTTTCCAATATTTTAGAAGTCTCGCCTCGAAACAGTGGCATGAAACCAGTCGCTTTGATTATGAACTTTTAAATCATTTATGTATAGTGGTGTGGAAAATAAGTTTAAAAGAATTAAAAAAAAATTCATACATTAAAACATAAACATAGTTACCACTGGAATAAGGTTTTAGAACAAACGCAGAAAGTTGGCAGCCCTGTATCTCACTGTATGAAAAAAAGTTACATCCGCCCTCACCACAATTTCAAAAATTGTTTGGTAATAGTGGTAGTTAAAAGTTTGATTTTAATATTGATCTATATATCAAAAATCATACTGCCGCAAACGATAAGGAACTACATGAAAGTGATTTTACTGCAAATAAATTTAAAATGACCTCACTTCACTTCCAAGGTGAAGAAACACTTTTTTACAAAGAAAAACTTATTTCGAAAAGGATTTTATTTCAGAAATAAAACAAAGTGTATAGTTCTAATTTTTATAAAATATTTTATGTCATGTTTAGATAGCCCACGGGTCTTGAAATAGGATGCAACAAAGGAAATAATTTTCCTCTTTTTTTTAAAAAAGGAGGAAAATATAAAATAATCGTAAACTTTAAACAATATATCGTGCCGATCGTGAAGCGTCGTAAACTAGGCGAACTGCACCTGACATCATATATTACGGCAGAATGATAATCCGTGGAAGAAAAAACGCTTAACATTTTTAGTTTTTTCCTTATCATATTTATCCATATCATAAGAGTGTTTTGTGCTCACTGTATTAGCTATAAATTTTTGAATCGTTTTGTTCCAAAAGGAACTGTCCAGCAGGAATAAGTAATTTTAAGTGGATTAAACAATTTAAATTTGTCTCATAAATATGGATGCAAACACAATAAAAAAATATTTTTTTTATTCCTTTCTAGTGTCTTGAAACAATAAGAATAGCAGTACGTTAAAAATAGAAATACGATATAATAGTTACAACGTCTATGTACCAAATAAATAATCCAAGAAATTGCATATTACCTGATAAAAAACTTCATTCGCTTCAAAAATATGCAAATAGTAGGCAAATAGCAAATAACAGTCGTCATGGTTTAAGCGCTTTAAAAAATAGACGCCCGTTTCCAAGACTTGCCAGATGCGGATAAAAAAAAAATCGTTGCCATCGAAAAATGCAAAAATAAAGGTGAGAAACAAGACTAGAAAATCCAGAGGGCCGAGAGAGCAAAAGATGGAAAACAGAACAAGAAAAACCAAATGGGTCGAGAGGAGCAAATCTGGGTAAAATCCATTCCTACTCGCTGCGGAGAGGTTGTTAGGAACTACTGTCGTTAACAAGGGAATTAGCATTCATATGAATAAAATAAGATTCCAGGGCATCAAGATGGGCTGATGTGACTGGGTTGGAAATAATTTTGCATTGTCTAAGTTGAATTTATGCCAAAGATTCCAACAATGTGCAGCAATTAATGATTTCTCGCTTTCTGGGTAATGGACATATCTATCGTGTTTCTTAAGTCAAAGTTTAGTTTGCCCGATGTAGCTAAGGTTGCACTGACAAAGAATGTGATAATTGCCCCAGCGGTTATCAAAGCTAATAGGATCCTTAAGATATTTAAATTTGATTTTCTTAATGCTGTTTTTTTTAGCCTCTGTCGCCAAGGAAAATAAAAAAGCCATAATTTAATTGCCTTACACTTGAAGCAATGCGATGATTTTAAACTTTATATATAATCTTGTCGTGAAGAATTATCTGGGCTTTAGAACAGACAAATAAATTAAGTAATTAAAAAAGTTATTAAACTTTTTTCTTCTTCAAAAATCGCTGATTTGGCGACATTTTTCCATCTAGATGAAAATTATCAAAATCACTGCCTTATTCTCAGTTTTTGCACATTTTTATGTACCCAGGCTATGCAGCATTGGAGTAAGTTAAAAAAAGACCTCAAACCCTTTTCTTTTTCACAAAACTCTGGCTTTTATCCATATTGACATTTTACGCCATTTTATAAATAATTGTTGACTCCGCTCACCTTTGATAGGCTAAACTTGAGCTAACAGTCACGAGTAACAGCTACAAGCCCACATTAGTTATAAAAAATAACATATTATTCGTTAAAAAGCATCATTTCATATGACGACGGAACCTTCGGAGAGCTGCCTTAAAGTTACTAAAATCTTGCCTTAAAAAATTATTTCAGAAGTGCTTTGAAACATTGCGAATGTCATTTGCTATTTACACCCTTGTGCAAATTAATTGAAACAAACTCAATAAATTCAGAAAACTAAGAGAAAATGCTATTTTATTTAAATTTATACAAACTCAAAAATTTTTAGTACATAATATGATCTCCACGACACTTTATTAACATTTGAACACGATTCGGCATGGATTTCACTAATTTTTTACCATCATTTATAATATTTGTGTCCTTGTACCACACATGAATTAACGCAGTGATTAGCTTCTCCATAGTTGTACAGTCCATATTTAATAGGCGATTCTTGCATATGGCCCAGAGATTCTCAATTGGGTTGATATCCGGAGAGTTCCCTGGCCATTACAATGTCTCAATTTGATTCTCAGACATGAATTTCTTGACAATTTTGGACGTATGGAAAGGAGCTAAATCCTGTTGAAAAATCCCTGTTCCATCAGGGCAGTGCCGTTCCTGGCGGGTATGCAGCGAATGCCCCGCACGCAGGCGCCCAATTTAAGGGGCGCCAAATTCAACTATTCAACTATATACATAGTATATAGGGGCGCACAAAATTATTCTTGCACGCAGGCGTTCGCCACCCCAGGAACGGCACTGCATCAGGGTATCGTTTCTTCAACTCTGGAACAACTTTTTTACCCAGAATAGTAATGTACTGCTCAGAACGCATCATACCGTCAATAGGTTGCAAAGGTCCAACCCCATTGTAACCGAAACAACCCCAAAACATCTTCTTTTGCGGGTGTAAAAAACACGAAAAAAAAAGTTTGTTTCAATTAATTTGCACAAGGGTGTACATATTTTTGAAGTAGGTAGCTTTTAAAGCAGGTAATTTCTATATACGTTATAACTTCTGTATTTGGCCTAGTAAAAAAGTATTATTATTTTTAATCTAGCCAATAAGGTCTAAATTTGAATTGCTGATCTTCAGAACAAAATCTTTCCTTCTCCTCTTGTATTTATGTTCAAATAACACGCAGAACTTATTCTGGAAACTTTTTTTCCCTCTGTTGTGCGTCGAAAAAAATATTTAAAGGACTAATTATTTTTATTGCATAGAACAATTTTTCTTGCAGGAAAAGCTCTTTTTTTTTATCAATATTTATACAAAATTTATCTATATTTAATTTACGTTTACAGGGCTGAATAATTTCTACGCTTTTTGGGAAAATTGTAAATAATTCAAAAGTTCATGTGAAATGCCATTTTGTTTTTCTCATTCTCTCGTTCTGAGTCTTTTAAAATATGGGTCCACCGCCTTCTTCCTTAGAGATGGTGTGCTGTCCAAATACTTCAATCCCAATTATGGTTAATTGGATCAAAATTTAGTTAAACTGCATACTCTACGCCTGTGAAGTCCGACTTGTCGGCGGGAGGCGAGGGAGTATGCAGGGAGTCATCCCTTTAATTTTAAATAATGTAAATATTTTCCTTTTCCTTATTTTTTCCGTTCACATTTTTTCCCCTTTATTGCATATTATGATAGATTACCCGGCATTCGACTTCTTAGAAATCATTTTCCATTTAGATGTCAGCTCTCGCTATAACCGTCCCCCTCAATTGTTTTAATTATTAATTGTTTTAATTCCGATGAAGGAGAAGATAATCCCAGAGATTAGGAATTCCGTAAATAACGTATCAGTGTATTCCTACCATATAAAAGCTTTCAGAATTAATGGTTCATTTGACAACATTTTACAGGTATGCCAACTGCTCCTCCTCCCGCAGTGGACTGATCGTTAAGACAACGTTCCCAGCAGATCACCGAAGTCAAGCATCACTGGCTACGGTCAGTGTGCGGGTGGGTGACCACTCGGATCAGTCTGCGTAGGAACCTAGGATGTGCGGTATTGGTCCTCGTTAAACTGTGCTACCGTAAAGTGCTCGACTTCGTGCGCAGGTCGTCGGGATACCGAAGCGGGGGTACCATCCCCTCCGCAGAGGATCAAAATTGATGACATGTCTTCGGATCATCCTCCGGGATGTTTCCCAGATCGTCGCCAATAGCCCATTGTGCAGCTCTAGTGCGACGTAAATTAACAACAACAACAGCCAACTGCTCCTCTTCCTGCGAATGTTTTAATAAATTGGTAACGAATTAAAAAGTCAAACGCGTGGAATAGGGAATAATTTTGCCCCTTTCAAAATTTTCCCCACACGATAACTGCAACAAAGTTGTATTCTATATAAGGCTTTGAACTATTGATTCGTAATGATTGAAAAATAACTTCAACGAAAACTTATTAAACAAAAAATAACTAAATTTTCGTCACAACTAGAAAAGATATTTTGCAAAGCAGATCGAGGCCGGGATAGCCTGGTTGGTAGGAGCCACGTCCAAGAAGTCGTGGGTTCGATCCCCGCCGGCCGAAAACTCCCCGTGTGACCGGTGCTCGTTAAATCTGTCGGGTTACAAGGTCCTCCATGTCCCCATAACAAATCAGTACCTCTGGGGGTACTGGATTGGACATGGATCGCTCTCTGGTTCAGATCAAAAGTACGATCTGTGTCTGAATGGATGGAAGTATGAATGGATCCGCCCTATAAACGGGTTGTGAGATATGTGTAGCTGAAGTCGCACTCTCAGCCATAGATGGTACCGTACGCTCCCGTTTATTTTAGATACTACCTATCTTTACGTAAGTTGGCGTGATTTAGGCTACAAAGACAACAACCTTGTTCATAGCTGTTAAATTTTGTTTTCTATTTAAGCTTACCTTCGAACTAAAAACATGAACATGGAAAGCGAATTTGAAGAAATGTATTAATCAAATTTAGAAATGAATCGTGTGATCTTCCAACCATTGGTTCGTCCAATAAAAAAAATAATTTTATTGCTTTTTGTTTAAGACTACGGTTGACCAATTGCTCTACTTCCCTAAGAAACTAGATATATTTTCGCTACTTCAAAATTATAAATTACTAGGAGGCTTCGCCCCCTGCTCGCTGGCGCTCACCAACCCCCGGAACTGCTTTCACAGTTCATTTCGGATTGCTTCGCAATCCGATGCTCGCTTTGCTCGCTCATTGGATACGTTCTTAACGTCTAGTTTTTGTATACTTTTTTGAACACTGAAGTTCCGAAAACTTTTCACTGTAGAAAATTCTAAACCTGTGCATTTCAATATTAATTTAAAATTGAAAACAGTTCACATATTTTTCTTAATCACACTATTCTAAATTTCAGTTGTTGAGAAAAGTAACTGTTGTAAGTTTTGTTTTAAAGTCTTTCCCACCAGAGGGCTAAAGCCATGTGTTGTAAAACAATATGAAATAGTAGTCTGCCACTGAACGCCGGATGTAAAGCATCGGCTTTCATGAAGATAATTTTGTATTTTTAATTCTCTGAAGGGCGCCACCCTATTAATATGGAATTTGTGAAATAAATGTATATATTTTTGATTGTTGATGAAGCCCATCATTTTGTGTTTTCATCAGTGTTCAGAATCAGAACAACTATAAATTTTTTATTTTATCACAAAAATATGAAATGTATAAAAAACAAATAAAAGAGTAAGAAAATGAGTATAGTCATAGAAAAAGTTGAAATTATAATATAGTATTTGTCAGTTAAAATAAAACTTTTTGTTTAAGTCATTGCTAACAATTCAAATTTCTCCGAGGTAATTCTAAAGTATAAATTAAGGCAGTATTGTTAAGTTGAAACACAATATTTTTAGTTTTGATGTCAACAATACAATTCAATTTTTCACAAAAACGATTGTTACCATTGTTAAGTTCAATGTCAACAATTCAAATTTTTCTGAGACAACTCTTAACGTCTAAATATTATTTTTTTTATTTACACATTTCTAAATGTCAGTATTCAACCACAAACAACTTAAAGTCCTCAAATTTAGCATTAAGTTGTAAAATGTAATGAAAGAGGGTCATAGCAATAATGAAAGTAGAAGTAAAGTTAGTACTGTAAAATTAAAACAATATTTTTAATCAATGAGCCAAGTTCTTCAAGAAACAGTTGTAGAAGTAGTTTTTTTATTTAAAACTTTTTATAGAATTTCTTTAAGAACACAATTGTTAATTTGGACATTTGGCGATACAACACTTTTAGAATTGAAGGATTTGTTACGTCAAGGCGCTCAGGTATCATAATTTTGATCTAGTTGCCCTTCTATGTCATTTTGATTTATGTTGCTAAGTTAACTTTCAAAAAATTCTATGGCTGGCAACAGCATTTTTATTTTTTAAGTTGTTTATTTTTATTTCTTTTAGAATTCGTTATTTTTTTAGCGAAATGTTTTTTAACCTAACAGAATTCTTTGCCGACTGTTTTCTCTATGAATGAAGAAAATAAAGTAAATATTTAACTGTTGGGAAAAGAATCTTATTTAATTGTACAAAGTACTTCAGCCAAAATTTGGGAGCCACGTAAGAGAATTATATATATTATATCAGAAACACATCATTAAAAGGCAGAATGCTTTGGTATTTTCAAAACAAAGCAAACGTTGCCACCGGCGGAAAAGAAATACAGCCAAAATTTGGGAGCCACGTAAGAGAATTATATATAATAGATATTTATTTTAACTGTGCAATCTAGTTTTAAAAAAAAGTAAAATAATCAATAGAGGTTCAATAATATTATTTTTAAATTTTAATAATAATACTAAGCAGAATACGCAATTGTCTGAATCCTTCAGAGGGAATCCCCGGAGTCAAATTCCTCTTCGGCTTTTCTTCTCCGGTCACAAAGAAAGATCATATTCCAGCTGAACTTAGGCAGCTAGCTTTGGAAATTTTAGGCGAGATTCCCAGTGACGCCGTAAAAATTTACACAGACGGTAGTGGACTCGGAAACCTAGCTGGTAGCGGCGTCTTCATTGAAAAATCTGGGCAAAATTACTCCATCTGTCTCCGTAATCCTGATTTCACTTCAGTCTTTCGAAGTGAATTAATCGCCATTGAACAGGGCATCGATGCTATAATCAACGAGAGTGACTTTGGAGATCTTTGGATCCTGTCGGACAGTCGCAGCTCCCTTCAACACCTACACAACTGGACTAAAGTTGGAGACAAAACAAGCATCTCCATCCTTCTTAAACTTCAACTTATTTCAAAGCACCACGACGTTCATCTTCAGTGGATACCATCCCACGTTGACATCTTCGGCAATGAGCAAGCGGATCGCTTTTTGCCAAGGAGGGCTGTAGTCATTTAACATCTTCGTCCTCAGCCCTTATCTTTTCAGAGAATCAGTCCAAAATCAAAAGCCATCTATCAAAAAAGTGGAGGATCCCCCCCTCACATCATTGGTATGCGGCCAAGGAAGCGGGCTCTTCACTTGTTCATATAGGTGGTAGAGCATCTCAAACAGCTATTTCCAGATTGGCAAGTGGACACACGAATAGTCTCTCGTACTTCAAAGGAAGAAAGACTTATGCAGTCTGCTCTAAATGTGAAGCCCAGCAGGCCTCAGCTGAACATATCCTCCACTGCTTGGGCCTTTCCAAGGAGGACTTATATGCTTCTCCACTTCTTGTAATCGACTTTTTGAGGGTCAACAACCTACTGGATCTTGTCTGACTTCGTCAGACAATTAGAGGATAAGAAACAACAACAACAAAGAATAAGCTGCATTCTTTATCGCTGAATTCCTCAGAATCTATAATCTACTAAATTTTTCTGTTCACAGATCTGCAGTTTTACATAGATCTTGAATCGTATGCCACAGCTTTAAAGAAATAGTCTACATCCATTGTAAATGTTTGCTTTGATTTTGTGGTCAAAGTTAAAATGATATTCCACTACGTTGGTGTTTTCAACTGACTGATTTTTGCAAAATCACTTAATTTCACTTTCGTAAGTTAGATATTTTTTCACGGGTGCATGCGCATTTCACCAAAACTGACGCATGCGCATTAGAACCCTAGAAATGCGTATACGCAATTACTTGACAATTTGTATAGTCAACAAAGTTAGCTTCAGTACGGTAGCGTACTGAAGCTAACTTTGCGAAATCTCCCTTTTTTTATTATCAAGTTTTAAGTCAGAATATTTAGAATTTTTCTTCAAAATTCTGTATTAAACGCTAAATATCTTTAGTTCTATTTCATTGTCATTTTAAAATTTTTTTTAATAGTTTTGTTCAAAACACAGGTATTTTCGTTCAAAACACATTTTTAAATGATATGTTTATTTCAAATGTTTATTTCGTTCAAAACACATTTTTGATCTAAAAAAAAATGATTCCGAAATTTATGCATTATAATTTGCCTTACAGCTGTTAAAGCGGCATGAAAATTTCTAATTTTTAAACTTAAATTTGTCCCTATTTTGAAAAATATTTTATAAATTTTTAAACTTTACACATTTATAACTTTAGGATCCTCGTTTACTAAACATAAGACTAAAATTTTAATTAAGCTTTTTCACTAAAATAAATTGTGTTTAAACCAGTCTAATGCCATATAAGCTGATTAAAAATAACTGTTATTCTTTAAAATCGTTTCATTAGCTGTTATTAGTAAAAAGAATTTTTCTCTTAAATATCAGGATTTAGTGAAATAATATTAGTTTTGCTAAAACAAATATGTTTGTCACGTGACCAGAATGTAATATTTCTACTTTAAAATATTTTTAACTAAATGTTTTAAAAAATTTAAAATTTCTACTGAACTTTTCTTCATTTTATCACATTTAACTTGTTTATTGCGAAACTTTAGAATGAGCTTTAAATAATTCTTGAAATTACTTTTTTTTTCGAATCTCATACCATTGTTCTACTTTATTGAAAACATAAAAAAGAAGTAATATATGAATAAAATATTACTATTGTTCTTTTCCTTTTAAATATTAAAATGTTTATTAATAATAAGTAGAAATTCCTCTTTGTAGGGATAAATTATGTAGTGTTAGTAAAGTTTATGGCTTTAAAATTTTATTTTTAGTTAGGTTAAGTGATTTTTCTTCCACTAGTATTTATAAATAATCGAAACATATACTACATATATTTTGTGGCGAGGCTTTTAACGCCAACCCAGAAACGAATGGTATTACCAGAACGCCGGCGTCATCAAAATAACAGAGTAAAGGACATGCCGGCCTATCTATCGCTTATATAACCTTTTTTTGTCCTTGACAGCTAATTTTTTCAATCTTGTATAAATATGTAAATACATGTATGTAGTTTTTCTATTATTTTTAATTTTACTACACCTGCGTAAATGTTAATATTATTCTGACCGCTGTAAATATTATTATATTCTAATCTAGTTTAATCTCAATTAAGTTAGATTTTCCTATCGATTTCATCACATTTTCGGGGATTGGTTTCTCTCCCATGACTTTACACTTTGGTACTTGGCAATCCCTCTCTCCCCAAATCTTCTCCCACTTCACAGATTCCCCCATTATATGAACGAATTGTGGTCTTTGATTCATTAAGATTGAGTCTTAGAACGTGAAAATCCGATCATTAGGATCAAAAGCTATAGGTCCGTTCTTTATTTTGCGCATTGCACATATTTGTCTATATAAAAGTAATAATTTTTTTATTTATGATACCACTTTCTTATTTTTAAAAAAGTAAAAGATATTTTTCAAAAATGCGCGGTTGAATTAGCATTGAATAGAATAGTTATGCATTCTAAAAGAGGGCAAAAGCTGCTTGTATAAACATGATACATTAGCAATCAAAATGAAGATAAAACAAGGAAAAATTATAAACATATGAAAAAAAAGGGGCGGGGGAATAATAAGTAAAAAGATAACAAACAAAAGTTAAAAAAAAAAAAGGATGAAATTTTATTTAAAAAAAAAACGGAAAAAAGAGATATAATCCTTTTATCAGCCCACACGATTATATCCACGAAACAGAGTGCTTTCTGATATTGTATTAATAAAGCCAAAGCAAAATATATTAATACAATAGTGTGAGAAGCACTCAAAAAAATTTTTTTTGCAAAAATTACAGCAAATAAAATAGAACACAAAAAGTAAAAATAACATGTAAAAACAGAAAATAAAATCAAAGAAAAAGAAAAAACAGTATAAAAAATGGACTATAAAGCGAGTAGCAAAATCAGATCTACTTACATGGACGGGAAATTTTTCAAGAATGATTTAAAAAATTTTTCGCAGAAAGATTGCCAGATTACAAATTATGAAAACAAAAGCGCAAATTGAGTGTAAATAGAGGGTTTTAAAGTGCCGTTCTTACTGCACTGCTGAAGTGATTTGTTATTCTGTGCATTGATTTGTTAGTTATCAAGGATGGGCCCGAAATGGATGTGCGCAAGGTAATATTATACTGGTTAATTTTAAAAATTGATCATAAATAGTTTTAGAAAATAGATGTTTATTTAAAAAAAATTTAAAATAGAAAAGAGAAACATAAATTGCCTGTTTTGCAAATAATTTTAGACACGGATTTGCACGAAATGGATTAGCACATGGAAAAATTAACAAAGTTTAGCCACTAGTAGTTTAGTTTTTTCATAACTTCCTTCTTGTTTTCTTGTATTTATTTTTTTATTATATATATATATGTTGTTACAGTAATCAACCGAAATGGGTGGTTGTTGACTTCCATCGGTGAATGCTGATCATCACTAAGTCGCTTTGGTGTATACTAGGTCTAGTTAAGTGCAACAACCCAGTATACATTTGACCGGTATGCCCTACATCCATGTCTTTTAAACATCAAGTGCCACTGCCCAATATCCATTTAACCGGTACTCCGAACACTGATATTTCTCCTGATCTATCCTCGGCAGATATTAAAATATCGAATAAATATAATAATATAAACGAATAAATAAATATCAAATAGTTCATAACAAATATTTCGGACATTCACTGAAGCGACTATATGGCCGGTAAAAGTCGATATTCTCTTGATGTCGGCCATTCACGGTTACAGATATATACTTTGGAAATTACATAGATCTCGGTGCGCTACTGCATATATATATATATATATATATATATATATATATATATATATATATATATATATATATATACTAGAGGGCTCCGCCCCCTGCTCACCAACCCCCGATATTTGATACGCAATTACATTTTTGTCTACGCAATTGCATTCTTCGCGAACAAATTTAAAATCGTTTTCCTGGAGATCAGCTCGCAATTTTTCTGCACCAACATCACATAAAGAGAATATGATAGGATTGTAAAATCTCTTATGTGGTGCTTATTATCAGCATTATAAACTTATCTAAAGCAATTTTAATGCAAACAATATTATAAACTTATATAAAGCGAGGAAGCAATATTATTTAACACAATACTATAGGACATTAGCTGGAAATTAATCTCCGTATCCGAAGCACGCATGACAGAGCCTAACTCAAATCAATGTTGATCTTATAGGATACCGGACTCTTCCTATATGGTGCTTCATCTCGCCCCCCCCCATTAATTTAAATTTTAAACTGAAAACAATTAAAACCTGATGAAAAAAATTTAAAATATGGCAAACAAATTAAAACATGCAATATTTATAAGTTGATGCTAAGTAATATTCCAAAAGCAAATACCATTGCAAGTTATTGCCCAATTAACTTCAATACTGTTGACTGACAAAATATTTTAGATTCTATCAGACAAAAAGCAAATTATATAATAAAAACATATGTAACTGAAATTCGGCAAATTAAATTAAGCAATTTAATTTTTTGGGTAGACTATATTTAAGGGTGCCCCTTGATTCTCGCCAAGTTGTGATCGCGGTTGATCGCCAAGCTGGGCGATGTTGAAACCCAATCGTGATTCTGATTGGTTTAGATTTTAGCGTTAGTTTTAAATTTTCAATGGTATATGTAATTTCAGAGGTCCGTTAGTTCTACGTTGGATACCAGCTGGTAACTTTTGCTTCGGGTCAATAAGATTGAAGGTATGTGGGCAGTCATAAAAAAGGACTTTAGAAAAAAATGTCACGGCCAGTCCGATACCACAGACGCCATTTTCAATTCGTATTTCGCCGAATTTATGCGGCGATAGAGGAACACAGATTCTATTCATGATAAAATTAGACAGTATCTAACTGCCATTAGAGAATTCTGTGCACCTAAATCTGAGGATATTCAAGCTTAATGAAGAAGTGAATTGTTTTTTTCCTTTTCTTTCTGTGCTTACTCCATTAATTTTTGTTTCGATTCAAAATGCATTTTATTGGTTTTATTAATTTTGCTTATATTGTGTTCATTGCAGCTTTATAAAGTTTTGGCCGATGTTTCGTTGAAATTTTCCAATGTTTTATTGAAATTACATTATGTTTTGGCAGAAATTCCTGTTACCACGGTGTTCCAAGCAAGCAGGAATGGCGCCAAACATAAGTCGCCAATTTCGCCATTGGGCACCATCAAATATATTTATACCAATTTTTTTTTGTCATACTGAATACTAATAAAAACACAAATATAAAGTGAAATAATTATGTTATCAATGATCAATAAACAATTTTGTCAGAATTTTTATAAAAAAATAAGGTGAAAACAATAAAATTGAAAACTATTTACAATAGATCTCTGAATATTCCAAAACCTAGCTATGTACATTTTTCTTTGATTTTTCTTTTTGCATCATTTTGTGTACGAATGATTTGCACTTTTATGCATTATTTAAGAAATATCACAAACAAATATAAACTGTTAATTAATATTTCTGTCTGAACAATTTTTTGAAAGTAAGTAAAAAACAATTAAAAGTAAGTAAAGGATATTATTCAAGTCTAAGATATTCATGGCGATCCATTTTATGTAACAAAGATATGAGTATTTTAAAGTAAAATCTGATCAATATATTTCACACATTCGATACAAATAAAAATCGCAACAAGCTTTAGTTGGTGAGTTTTGTTGTAGCACTTCTGCAGGCAGCATTATTAAAAATTACTACCTTTTCACAGACATGAGTTCTCAATTTTCATTGGCTGTTTAGTGCCTTACTAACCAGAAGTCTTCTGTGATTGGCTATGTGTTATAATTCCACTCTCTTCTTATATTATATAAAGATATCTATATATATCTATATCTATCTATCTATATATATATATATATATATATATATATATATATATATATATATATATATATATATATATATATATATATATATATATATATATATATATATATATATATATATATATATATATATATATATATATATATATATATATATATATATATATATATATATATATATATATATATATATATATATATATATATACACACACCATTTATCCAGAGTAATTTTTTTGCCCCCAACATGTTTCTTTTAAATAAAATATTTACAGATTGCTCAAAACATCTAGATATATCTCACTTTTTATACGACTTTAAAATAATTTACCAGATCATCGGAACACTTAATAAACTGACCCATGTAATCGGGAACGGAATATTTGTTTGAAAACGTTAAGTAGCTACGATAAGTAAGTAGTTTAAACATCATTAATGCGTTATCAGTTTTTGCATAATTACATAACACTTCGCACATCAAGGCAGTACGAAATGAAATTGAAAGTATTATAATAACAAATAATATTAAATTGAAAAAAGAATAATTAAAAAGATTTCTTTTATTAATTTAATTGGTGTGGTCAATTGTTTGAAAACAATTTATATTGCAAGGTTTTGGGGAAAAGTTTATAAAATTACTTTTTTTTGTATTATTTCTTTTATTAATTTTTCTCTGAATAATATGAAACTAATAATCAGTTATAGTTAAATAAATATTTGAACAATTATGAATAGATAGTAAATTTTATATATTACTCTTATTAACGCAATCTTAATTATTTAATTCAAATTTCTGGCGTAATTGTGAATATCCTCAACTCTAAATCTTTCTTCGAAGAATGTTGTTTTCCTTCCTTTTTATTTTTTAAAGGTTGAAAAACTCATTTAACGAAGTATTTCGTATTACGAAAGATTTACAAACGCAAATAAAAAAAAAAATGTTGTTTCAGCATTCTTAGCGGAAATAGATCGGATTTAATTTCAACATTTTCATTCCTTCTATCTCGCTGCAATCGAATATAATATCTTTCATTTCTCGTTTAGCCTTTCATTTCATTCCAACAGGTGATGTTTATTCGAAAAATAGAATTTTCTCGTTCTATTTCAGGGAAAGAAAAACAAAAATTCTAACTTTTCCTCAATGCTCGCCAAGTGAAATGTTTTAGCGGATATCATAATGCTTTGCACACGTCAAAACAAAACGTTTGTTTCAGTGTTCTCTTAATAAAATCCTCTTATCTGTCGACTGTCATAAGTGTAATTGACTCAATTTACGAGGAGAGGCCGTCTCCCTTTTGTAGAACTTTTTTATTACCATTTCTTCATGATTTCGTCCTTGGCGATGTATTTTACCAGCATTAAGCAGGAAGTCACCACTTTAGCAGAGAGATGTGCGTACGACTTGTCGCCAACGGCCCACTGCTTTTCCGAATCAAATCCAGGAAAGATTTCTCATTCGCTGGGTGCGAAAACGAGATGATGAAAGCGAGCGGAGGCAGGTGAGACAATATTCGAATAGCTATTTAATAAACCGACGATGAGCGAATCATCCGGTGAGCGCAAATGGAACTTTAAATCAGATGAAGCAATCGCTTCGAATGCTTCAGATAAGATATCGAATTCTAAATCAAGCAGAACAAGTCCCAAGCCCCCAAGAAGATGTCAAACGCCCGACTTCAAAGCAAATCGAAAATTTTATCTGCCTTCCCGCCCCCCTGTGCTCGAAGTCAAATCTCGACTTACCTTTGGAACTCCGGATTGTTTGTCTAAACTCGATGAGCAAACGATATCGTCACCCGAAGAAGAACGATTGGTTCGGACTCCATCATTCCTATCTAACGAAAGTTCCTTTCGATTTAATGATGCTGATAGTCTGCCCAAGACGGTGCCTTTTGGCCGAAGTCGAAGGATGTCCCGATCTTTACCGGAATTGCGTGATCTCCAGTTTGTTTCTGTGTTGCCGGACGTTGAAGAGGAAGAGTCAGAAGACTCTGATTTTCAGGGAGAAGAGGTGGTGTATGAGAAACCAAATAAATCCAGGATACCATGGCACCGGAAACTGGATTTTTTGTGGTGCAGTGCTTGTCAGGCTCTGGGATTAAGCAATATATGGAGATTTCCTTATTACTGTTACAGCAACGGTGGAGGTAAGTTTACATTTTTTTTTAAAATCATTAAATAGAAGCTTTAAAAATTGAATAATGCGAGCAGATATATTTAAACAAATAATCTAATTTTATCAAATTTGTGACCGCCAAAAACATGTAATTTTTTAATTAAATGTTGCTATATGAGAATGATACTAGGTTTTTTTCTTCAAGGGGAATAGGATAAGCTTGCTAAAATGGCCAGTTTCAGTATATCGTCATTATTCGGTATATTGTATCGATATTCAGCATATCGTATCATGGAGAGAGCGAAACAATATGCTAAAAATTTTAATTTTTTTTATTTTGATAAAAATGTCAATTAGTTTATGCGCAAATACCGTACCGCATTTTTCTTCTTAAATAAAGGTACTTTTTACATCACTACAAAATGTTGCATTATTACAGCGTTTGTTGTTTTATAGAAAAAAAATTTCTAATGGTTACAACATTTATGTTCGAATAAATAATTATTTGTTTAACCCTTTGTGCTTAAAGGAAGCCTCACTGTCACCTTTAAATCATTAACCACTCTAAATGTAAACATTTTTACACCTTAATGTCTAGTAACCATTATATTTAGTGGTTTACAGGTATTATATGGTAAAATTGTTCAGGCGCGTTTTGTCTAGTAAAATTTTAATGGTTGAGCCCGTTTTTTACACAGTTTAAAGAACACAGAGTGTAAAAGGTTAACAAACTTTGTTTATAGCTGATTTGACTACTGCAATTCTGATTGACTGATACAATTTGTACGGAGTACTTAACCTATGGGATTAAATATTTGAATAGCACACCATCACTAAGGAAGAAGGCGGTGGCAGGACTGAATTTGGCGTTTGTGCCAAGAAGTTCGAGGTCTAAGATCTTGTTAAATTCAAATGTACCAACTCTTACGCATTTGGCGTAAAATTTTATTTCTACATTTAAAGAGGTAGTAAAATGTGTGCTTTCTATATATTCCTTGCAATTATAAATTTAATTTATAATCTTTCTGACCACCACTATTTTTGAAAAAATATTAAGCATATATATTAATGTATTAATATATTATGCTGTAATAGTATTCAGCATAAGCTCCTCTAAAATATAGTGTATATTTCTATCTAAAATTGGAATGTAAATTTCACTTTACCAGTACTGGGGAAAATCATACTCGAAATAACTAAAAATTGGCAGGTGTGCAACGCCAAGTAAGTTTTTTACTGAGTTCCCGCAGTCCTTGAAAAGTTTTAGTTGTGATAGTAAACTTAGGTTAATGCTAGAAGATATTTCTTACTTTAATATATTACTTTATCGTTTAAGTGGTTTAGAAGCTGAAATTTTCATGCAAATATCTTTAGAAAACAATTTTTAGCTGTGGTTACACAGAAATTAAAATATCGACATTTTTTTTATTTTCGTTAAAATTTTTTAATATTTTCAAGGCCAGCGGGAGCCCTGTTTTAAAATGTTGGCGAAATTACCCAAAATTCTGAAAGCTTTGGTTTTTAAATGTCTACCACTCTATGAAATATTTTAAGGCTTAAATACATTAACTTAGATACAACTAGAATAAATTTTTACAAAAGTTGCTAGCCCTGTATTCTCCGCTATGTGGGTAAATTGATTCAAGTAGTAGTAAAAATTATGTTTCGACGCATGATTCTGAATTTGTTAAACCAGCACTACTCATGAACAATTCAAAATTGATAAACACTACTTTGTTCAAGTTATGTTGTGATGAACCTCCTGAAATAACAACAAAATGATCCAAAATTCTGCAACTTTTTATTTTTAATTTATCAGTTCATAAAATATTTTGTTTAAAGCTGAGTAACCGGTGTTGAACGGTCGACCCAATTCTGAGTTCAACACTGAGTTGGGAGCGAAGATGCAGTATCTTCGATGCCTTTTAAATATATATATACATTATTTATTTATTTCAATAATCATTGCGTTTTGGTAGTCATTTGACCTAAAACAAAATGAATATTTCTCATTGTGTGCTACCACTTTTACAATCGTAAATAGATTGTTTCAAATCTCTAAAAGAGTATCTTCTTATTATATAAAACGCTAATACGTACGTATGTATGTATGTATCAATAAAACCAATGATATTTCTTTTCTCGCGCTGGCAACAGTTTTCATTTTTAATTGATTGGATTCGGCGCGCAAGAGCACGTAGTGAGCAACCAGATAACAATAACCAGAGTGAGCATTATCAGGTTGTTCAATTCAGATTCATGCACTAAAAACATGACAATATTTAATTTAAACTCAATTAGGAATTAATTAATTAATTGAAGTGAGAATGCTTTAAAAGGCCGCTGTTGAATTGATATTTTTCTACTGGGAGCTACCTAAACGTCTAAAAAACGTTTAAGTGTTTGTATTGAATTTTTTTTATATTTCGCGTTTATTTATGCATTGAATTTTCACGCTTTAAAATGCAGAATATTAGTGAAGCAATATTTGATAATTTATTTTGATAATATGTTTCTTATTTAGCTAATGTTTTGATTTTTTCACCATGTACAATCTAAATAGCTAATATACTTTTTTAAAAGCCAATAAGAACATTGGTAGAATTCATCTACATAAGTACAATACTGTGTCTTTGATGATAAAATACTATGTCTTTGATGATAATATATTATGTCTTTGTGTTAGAACATTGTGTTCATTGGCGAGCGAGCGCAGCGAGCCATGGTTCACGGCGTGAACCACATAGGATTGCGTAGCAATTCTCGGGGGTTGGTGAGCGTTAGCGAGCAGGGGGCGGAGCCTCCTAGTTATTTATTTATTGTAATAATCATTGCGTTTTGGTAGTCATTTGACCTAAAACAAAATGAATATTTCTCATTGTGTGCTACCACTTTTACAATCGTAAATAGATTGTTTCAAATCTCTGAAAGAGTATTGATGTAAATAATATATTATGGTAGATAGGAACACATAATATAATACGGTAGACATGTACCTTAATTTCTGGGAAGTAAATGCTAAGAATGTAATAATTAAGTTTTCACTTTTTATCTTTTTTAAAAATAAAGACTCGTTCCCATAATGGGTACATCGGTATCTAATGGGTTAGTTATTGATATGTAGCTACAATTTAACGGATGCCAACTTCAAATTTTTAATTAAACTGGTAGCTAATTACGGGTGAAACTTTTAGGATAAGGATAATTAAGTTTACTTTTTAGAAGAATCGCCAAGAATTAACTGCCATAATGTTGCGTCCTTAATCATATTTCAAATTTTCGATATGTAGTATTGGAAAAATTTTTTAAAATGAAAAATACTAAAATAAAGACAACTTAATTTTCAATACCACTAGAAAATATATTTTTTTACAAAGCGGACCAAGTTGGCACCTCTGCAAGTTTAGAATGGAACTCTGCAAAATTTAGCAGTGAAAAAGGAGCAAGAAAATTAACACCTAAAGTTTTTTTTTTAGCAAAAAGCCTTGTTATGTCATTATACTTGAAAACTCTTCTGTACTTGTCTTCCTTTGTTTCTTTTATTTTATTACCATAGTTGCACAGCCAACCCCATTTTTGTGTTTACGCCTATTAATGTTCAACGCCTTAGCCGTTTAATTTTGAACCCAATCCTAAAGACAAGGGAATTCCTCGATTAAGTATTGGGAGAAATTTGCCTTCCTGAAGGACTTTTTGATGGAACTAACCAGCATTTGCGTTGCATGGCGAGGAAAACCTCCCACGGTTAGTCTAACAGCAAGGGAACTGAACTCTACCCAATGAAAATGAGGGTGGTTTGAGGAGAAGAATTGAATTTCTTCCAAATAGACAAGTGGTGTATTGTTGCCGATATGGGTTTCTTTTTCTTTTTTTTTTTGTGCGCTGAATTGAATGAAACGAATTCCGAGATAATTGGACTGATAGTGTAGAAATTATATAGGTTTTATACACAAGAAATACAAATTTGGATTTGTATCCATTTACACATCTGACACTGCTATCTAAAAAAGGAGACACTGTTTAATATGTAGTTTATTACATTGAATCAAATGAGATTATACAAGAGTCAATAGAAAGAATAGTTTAAAATTTAAAAGGTTTAGGTTAATAAAAGTACTTTTTTTTTGATATATACTAATGTACACTTTTTACATTGCTATCTAGAGGTCATCTAAAAATGCAAGGTGCATTATTCAGTGCAATTCTTTACGCTGAATTGAGTGAGATAAAATTCAATTTAATAGGATATATAGCTTTGAAATTGCAAAGAATTTTTTTGTAAAAAGTACGATTAAGAAATAGTACTTTTTATTGAAAAAACTATTGTAACTTTGAATATATTACTCTTTTTGATTTGTGTTTGTTTTAATTCAATTAAGCAAGAACATTGCCTCACTTTGTCTGTATGTATAACAGGAGATGCGTATGTAAGTGCTAAGTACACTTTTTGCACGCAAAACCTTAAAATTATTTATCATAAGCGCTACATCGAAAAATATACCCTAGTGTTAGCACCTTTAGCATTTTAAACACAAGTAATAAGTAATCAAATACCACGTTAGCAAGAATCTCAAAACACAATGATCCCGTTGTGAGTCAATTGACTTTAAAATACACCGGTGACAGTAACCCGGAAGTATAGGCGGTATGGAGCTTACAGCGTTCCCTAGTGTAGAAAACACCATCCATACATATGGTTTGTATTCCTTTCCTTAGACGCCTACTTGGAATTTCTACCTCCCTCTACGTAATATTTAATATCCCTTTAAAAGCCTGATACAATTTGAAAGTACTTGTTTTTTCTTGAATAAATAGCTCAAAAAACATATAAAATGCTAGTAAAGTCATTCTGTTATAAACAGTTACCTAAGAAATGAAACATAACCCATACAAACTATAATACAGTATTAAATTTATTGGTTTATTAGAATTACATGCATTTTCAGGCTTCTGTGCTCAATTTAGACTCACAAACCTTTGTCCAATATGATAGCACATTGTAGAGAAGACAGCGGGATTCGAACCATCTACCTCCAAGCTTTGCACAACGTCTGGCTGGAGGCCTTCCAGTATTAAATTTAAGATATAATATTCTGTTTGTAATGGATATTTTTAATATTAAAATGGAAACTATTAAAAAAGAAAATTTTGATTCAGTTTAAATTTGTTTTAAAACGTTTAAGTTGCCACTACGCACATATTGGGTTTTTAATCCTTTCAATACGGCGAAAAATCAGACCGAGTGCTCCCCATTGACGGGATCAGTTATTTCTCCTCCAAGCGATTATTAGATTAACTAGCTTTTATGCCTAAAAGGTTGAAGGTCTTGGAGACGCATAAGCGTCCCCATAACACCACACCATCAATAACAATTATTTCACAAGCTTCATTGATGGGACAGCATATGTCCCGCCGTGAGCTCAAAGCATCTAAATCCCGGGACAGGGTATGTCCCGGCCGGAATTCTACAGTCAATAACTCATTTTTATTGATATTTTACTTAGCATTTTGATGATTATTTTAGGCGATGTTCTTTTTCATTAACGTTTTCATGTACATTTGCGTTAACATTTTTATTTATAAACACTTTTCGAAATTAACAGTTACAAAATAAGGAAGGTAAAAAATTGAACAATTTGAAAGTAGTGAAGGAACAGCAGTATCTAAAGTTTGGGTTTCTTGAAGGTGTGGTAGAGTTGGAAACAGTTCTTGCACAGTGCTGCTACGTTGTAAGAGTTGCACACTATTTTCGAGCGTGCCTCTTTTTTCATTTTTACGCAACATGCACATGTTCTGCGCGTTTTTCCTTCAATTGGGAAATGGTTTCCAACATTGAAAAGTCTCGTTGTTGTTGTTGATGATGAGGATATAGTTTTGGAGGAAGAGGGCCTTTGCTTATTGACTTCCTTGTTCGCATTTACAAATGTTCTTTCTTTCCATTTCTATACTTTCGTTCGTACATTGGGCAGTGTAATTGAATAAGCTTTTGGGAAAGATCTTGAAGTAAGCATACACTTTGGTGGCTTCGTTGCCAATAGAGAAATTTGTTTGGTCCTTGATGTAACTAACTAGTGGCATTCGTGGTGCAAAGTTAGTTGGATAGGACCATGAAAATGACGGTGGATTCTAGTTCTGGAGCTCAACTTCATCATCAAACAAATCATTATGATTGGGTGACACGACTTCATTGCCGGTCTCCTCTGCAGTGTTTTCAGTTTTCAGAAGGCTCACTAATATAAGCGAGCTGTCTCAACTTGTTTTCAGGGCAAATTCTATTTTGACTCATTTCGACCCTTTATCTTTCTTTCGCAAAAACTGGGCACCTGGGCCGCGCTGCGGCCCCTATCCCACACATCATGAAATATTATATACATTGATTTAAAGACATTTTGATTTTAGCAACAGTATGGTAGCTATTTCTAAAAGTCAAGCGCTTTGCTTGATAAATTAAAACATTTTGTGCTACAATCAATTTAAAGATGGTTATTATATACAGGCATGATTTGAAAATATACATAGGTACTTATTTACAGACGTAATTGGAGATAGATACATTAATCATTATTTGCAACCTTGATCAATGAAAAAGAAACATTGTATTCAAACATAATTAGTGAAATGTGCAATAACTTGACTTGAAAATGCAGTGTAACTTTTTTATGGTAGCTTTTTAAAAAAGTCAAGCTCCTTGCTTGATAAATTAAAAACATTTTGTATTACAAGAAATATGATAATTATATACAGGCATGATTTGAAAAATATACGTTGGTATTTATTTACAGACATTATTGAAGATAGAAACGTTAATCATTATTTGCAAAAAGAAACATGAATTCAACCAAATTTGAGAAATGTGCAATAGTAAATAAATGCAGCTTGATATGAATATTATGCATAGAAATATGAAAGGTGAAATGGAAATTAAGCAATTGAAAATTATTGAACGAGTTGATGCATAGATAAAAACATAATTCGAGCTGTATAAATCTTTGGTTTTGCCAGACTTTAGTGGCGCCATCTGATGTATGCAACTCGAAATTGAATAAATTGAAAACATTCTATATTTGTTAAATAAGCAGTGTGAAAATACGAAATTAGAGTTCTGTGATTAAAATAAGAGTTCTAACTAAGGCAAAAGATATCACTGTTCAGGAGTGGTCTCCCTCATGATCGATTGTAATAGCTGGAACATTTCTTTGTCTTTTAAAAGTTCCTGAAGTTCTTTGATGATCGTTACCAATCTGTAAGCTTATCCTGTAGTTGTGAATGGAATAGCTCGAGGGCCCCTCCTGTGGGGACGAGCTTTACACCCCGTGTAGTTGGCAGTGTGGGTTTCCCCGCAATTGCAGCACATAGGTGGTGTGTCGATGTTCTTGTGGCACTCGTGAGATCGATGTTCTGCGGCACATTTAACACATCTTGGAGGTGAATTGCATATTTTTTGAGCGTGACCAAAATTTTGGCAGTTAAAGCACTGAATCGGCCCTCTCACGCCGCGGAACCTTTCAATTTTGACCGGGACATCACATATGCTGGTGACGGAGAAGATTTGTCGGTTATTTTCTGTTTCGATAAGAATTGTGAGAAAAAGCGGTAGGAGCCGATAGACCTCTTTTCTCTTAAACTGTATTACTTTTTGGATTGAGATGTCTGCTTTCCCCAATTCATGAGAGATATCTTCTGTTTTTAGTGCAGCTGGGAGTCCACGAATTAAGACTTTAATATGCTTGGTTGTTAGCACTTTTACTGGAGTTGTGGGTGGAGCTGCAGCTTAATTTGAATCATCCATGGGTGGAGCTAAGCAAGAATCTGGTAGTGGTGAGGAAGTGGCGGTATTTGTCGGTGAAGAATGGCAGCTTGTTGTAGTCATGATCAAGATTATCTTCAGTTTTTTTGACGTTGGTTTGCGTTTTCTTCTTCTTTTTTCGTTTTTTTTGGAGGGGGTTCTTTGTTATTTTTGGTTGAGCTTTCTGAATCAATGGTTGACGCTTTCCCCGTCTGATCCATAAGTTGGCCGCTTTCATGAATTTCCATGTCAGTGACATCAACTGTTGCAGTCGGCATTTCAGGCCTATTTGGCACAGGCATGAGAGACTGCTCCAACTTATTTAATTTCTCCAGTAGTTCTTTATTTTTCATTCCATCTTCTTTAATTCTCCTTTCCATGTCTGCAAACTCTTTAGCCATTTTGGTTTCAAAATCCGTGCATTTCTCATCCGTTGTTGAGTCACGTGCATGCCTTTCAGTCAGCCGCTTTCCGCCACGCCCGTGATGATGATAAGTAGCCATTGTAGCGTAGTTGAATTATCAGCTTAATCGGTATGGTTGCGTAAATTGATGACTACAATTTGCAGGCAGAAGCCTTTACATAACTTGCAACTACTCAAACTCTCAAATCAATTCAGCATTAGTAAAAGCAGACATAATTGCAAGAGAATGAAATAAGTACGACTCACTTGAAAGAAAAATGGTCAAATGCAGTCAGCAAAATCAAGACATCAAAATCCAGCTAGCTAGAATCACGACTTCCTCGACCCTTTATCAGAGGAAGGAGCCTTCGAATTGTTTAGAAATAGTGGTGGTTGAAAACCTAATAAATCGAATTTATTAAAACAATAATCACAGTTAATAAACTACCACTCGAAAATATTTATTCGCTGTCCGGAGCAAGTTGTCGCTTGCTTGATTAGATCTGGAATGATTGACGTGAGAAATTCATGGACTCAGATCGATGAGACGGCCTTAAAATCGGTTTGGAGACCAAAGTGGGCGTTATTTTCTGTCCCAGATATTTTTCAGTAACTGGGACATATGTTGTCCCATCCGTAATATCAAAAATTTACCAGACTGGGACAGCACATGTCCCGTCCGGTGTGAAAGGGTTAAACAGCAGGCAAATGTGTATTCATAATAACAATTCGGTCGTAATAGCGGAATGCTAGTCATTTTTATTTCGTGGTAAACATAGGCCTTTCAACTGCTACGCTTTTTGTAGAATATTTTATAGAGTGGTAAGAAACTAAAAACTCTAGTTTCCAGAATTTTTGCTAAATTTGCCAACATTTTAAGAGCTTCTCCACGAGTCGGGTAGAAAAAAGTGGTTTTTATGTGAACTTTCAAGACATTTACAGGCAGTGGTGTGGAAAATAACTTTAAATGCATTTTACAAAATAAAGAATCCTACATAAAAAAAACGTAGACCTAACTACCACTGGAAGACATTTTTCTTTAAACATTGAATTAGTCCTGTAATCACTAAAATTATACTATCTTTGATGTTATAATGTTCACGGTGATTAGGACCTAATAGAGGATTTACTGTAGTATGCCGTACTCGTTGTAACGAAATTTTACTGTACTTTTTAATGTGATGTCATAATTTATCCAGCGTATCTCAATTTAAAGTTTGGCTCTTGAATCATTGAGAATTAATATTCTGTTTTTTTCATTTGCTTAAAAAAGTTTTTGTTTGAAACTTTTACAGGGATGTCTCCGATTTCGGCAACAATTTTAAAAAATCGGTTGCGATTTAATTTTTAAAACTTGTAGAATAAGGTAAATTAAGCCTACTTTTCAAAAGTGTCACCATAAGGTAACTGCGATAAACTTACATTTTACTCGTATATTGTACTTCGAATTTTTGCTATGTTAGTGGTTGAGAAAGGACTTATAATGAAAAATACTAAGCTAAAAATTACTGAAATTTCGTTACCATTGTAAAATATTATTTTATATAGCAGATCAAGATGAGATCCCTGCTTTTTCTGGCTCACCCATACAATTGAACTTCGTCGATTTAAATAATTTTTTCACTCAGACGAATTAGTTAGAGCCCCTAACGGGGCTGATACTAAGATACTTAATTTACTTAGGCATAGGCTATTTACTGGTGTCATATTCTAAAAAGTCCCAGTTTTCGCGATGACATGCCTATGATGTCTGTGGTAAAAGTCTTTAATGTTCGTATGTAGTAGCTAAATTTAGTAATTTTTCATTTTTTCAATTAAAAAAAACTACACCAAAAGCTGAAATTAAATTAAGGAAAAATGAGAAGAAAAATCACCAAAAACATGTTTTAGAGAAATACTAAACTGTTGGATATGAACTTTTAATCGTTTATATGCAAGGCAGCCAACTTTCCAGGCTTTTTGTAAAAAATTATTATAGTGGTAGCTAAGTTTATGTTTTAATATATTATTTTATATTCAATTAAACTTATTTTCGACGCCACTACATATATATGATTTAAAAGTTCATACGCAATGCCACTTTGTTCTAACTCTATCGCGGTGAGGCAATTTATGTTGTCAAAATTACCAAAACATTTGAGAGCTTTGATTTTTAAATGTCTGCTACTCTATTAAATATTTTGCAAAAAGCGTAGAAGTTGGTTGACCTATATAATGTAGTGGTATGGAAAAAGCGATCAAAGAATAATACATTAAAACATAAAGTTAGCTTCCACTTGAATAAATTTTTACAATGTTGATTGCACTGTATACCGTAAGCCGGGGCGAGTCTACCCATTTTTTTCAGTTTGTCAACTTTCAAGTGGTCAAACTTTTGTAAATATTAAAGAAAAAAGGCTTTTAATAGGTGTTTCGGAATCGCTATTTATCCCTCTTTAAAGCTGTGAAATCGATTTTAGAAAATATTAACAGTTACGCTGTTACTGTATATTTTTATAGAACTGCTGACAAATCTCTCGTATGGGGCGAGTCTACCCATTCTACTAAAATGAATGTTAACATTGTAAATAATCAAATTTTACTATTAAATTGTTATTTTAGTTACTATATAGGATATTTATGAAGTAAAATTCGTAACTTTATTATATATTCCATTTTTTTATTCATAAAATAACACAAATTGAGTATTTGATCAATTATCACATTTTGATCACAGTTTTGTTTTTATAATCATTAACATTATAAAATAACATTTTTTTCTGATTATTGTTAATAAGAATAAATTTAAATTAACATAAATTTACAATTAAATAATTAATAAATAATAATAATTAAAGATTATTAACAAAAACGAAATTCAAACATTGGGAATCATGAAAAATCCTCTTCCCATTCTTTTGGGAGATAATAATAATTTATTAATAATAATTTTTTTAACTTGCATTAAATAAAAAGAGTTAATTTTGTAATATAAAAATTGAAAAAATAGGTAAAATAAACATATTTTATATTTACATTTATATTTAACCTATAAATTTTCTTATTAATGATAAATTCATCAATGCAGAATTAAAATAATATACTCAAATTCATTTGAAATGACTTAATTTTACTATAAACAAAATTCTAAATTATATTAATATGCTTTATTTAAAACTTAATCCGAATGGGTAGACTCGCCCCGCGAATTCTGGCTTTTTGTTTACAACAGCAAAACTTACATTCTTTTTGTTTTTTTTTTCATATAAAATTAATGTAATCTTAGTCTTAGATAAGTTTATCACTTAACCAAAGTGAAAATAGTAATAATAATAAAATACTTACGGAGCACCAACTAAAAGTTTGCTGATTTTCAATACAAATCTCTCAAAAGACGTTTGAACAAGTCGGTTAAAAAGACACCAAATAAATAAGAACGGATCAAACTACTACAGCGCCATCTTCCTTAGAGTCTGAACTAAGTCCTCCGTCGGTAAAAATTTTTTTATTTGAAATTTAAAATAGCGAAAATTAAATAAAACTAAAATGGGTAGATTCGCTCCGGTTTACGGTATTTTTTTTCGTGAAATTTTCATGCTGTATGTTGAGGACTAGCCACAAAAATCATTTCTAGTTTAGTGTCTTACTCCGTTCCTCCCTTGCACCACTCCCCCTTTCGCATTTTTTTAACAGCCACAAATTAAATATTTAATTAGCTTTTGTTGACAATGCAAGAGTTTTGTCTCAGTAAATAGATGTATTTCATCGAAAAAATTGGGCTTTCGACGTGCTGTCTGAGCGACGAATTGTACTTATGACGAATTGTGTTAGCGAGGGATTGCGCTTGCGACGAATTGTGCTTACAACGAATTGTGCGCGATAAATTGTCCCAAAACTGATTTTGCGCATCGAATTGACTATCGATGTGAAAAGTATTTTTGTGAGAAAATAAATAGGATACCCCCAGTGTTATATGTTTTCAGCGTTAGCTACCAATTTAGATAGAAAGAATTGGTTTTATATGATGAAGATACCCGTAAGATTTTTTAATTCTTATAGAAGGTTGCCACAGTCTGGAAAAACTTAAAAAGTGGTGAATTAGATTTTATAAGATTATCGTAAATTTCACAGTCATTCACATCATTTTTAGGAATTCAGTTGGTCAGTTGTAATACAAATAATTAATTTTCAAATATTTTTGATCCATGGTGATTAGTTAAAACAATTTGATTACTCGATATTTCACTGCCAGTTTTGAAAAGTGGCAATCTTGTTATAACAAATATTACAGAGCTGTTACACAATCGAAAGTAAATAGTGGTAAATTGTACATAATACGGTAAGATTTCAATTTGTTTCTATTGAAAAATATCAATAGATGCAACTACTTTTTCCTCGTTTCTGTCGTACTTGTAGCCTTACAACATTTTACAAATATAATTATTAACTTCCCTCACGAAGTCCAGTAAATCAGCGAAGCCACGCTTAATGATATTTTCGATATTCTAACAAAAAACATCAGAATTCGATACACAGCAGCCTCTACTTCCGTAGAGTTTCATCTCTCTCCCAGTTGCAAAAATTGTAAGAACTTCCCTTATGTATTTTATTGGCAAAATACTCCTTTTTTATGGTCCTCAACTCCATTTGCATATCAAACTGCCAAAATGTTTACAACGCTAAAAATCTATTATAAATCGGAATAGATCCACAAGCCACCCCAGATGACCACTTGATAGATTCGAATTTAGATCAGAAGAATATGTAGTTAGGATCCCCGGCCATCACAGCGGTCTTGTTGTTCTACAAAACGTTCTGTAGAGCACAGATGGTGCATTCGAATCCCGCTGTGCTCTGGATTTTTCTCTGTGTTTTTTTTTCCTAACTTGTGCTATCATTTCTTCAACTACCAAAGGACTCATAAGCCGTTCTTTGTAATGAGCATACAAGCCTGCATAAGTAATAAATAAATTACATAATGTTGTATAGATGCTCCCAAATGGGTATGCGTATCTGTCAACAAGTGCGGTTCGTTGAAAACATTCTACAAGACTGCTTTGCTAACACTTAAAAGCAAAATATCTTACCACACAGATATTATATGAATAGAAGTGAATATATCATAACGGGCTTAAAAAAATATCAAACTTTAAAATCCAAAATTTATGCAATTAAACATAACGGAAAATTATGAAAAAGATTCCTCGACGGCCTTAAAAGTTGACAGGTGTGACATTTTTAAATGGGGGTAAAATTAACCTGTTTGACGCCGACTATAATAATCAAAGATTTTAATCTGGGCGCTTGAGGCCTCTTATGGCTCTTTTCCTATCTATCTTCTAGATGATGACATTGAGATGATACTTTTTAGTGAGAGGAATGCGAAATTGGTGTAAAAAAATAGTAAGTGAAAATAAATAAGTATTTTGTATTCTAAATAAAACAGCGTCGCTACAAAAATAACCAGCAGTTGGCTTGAGCTTGATGTCGTCTTTCAAATTTTCAAATGCAAAAATTTCATTACATTTTACGGCATCACAAATTAAAGCTTTCTAAAAAAAATTTGCTGTAATAAGCTTTTTATAGATGATTAAAATAACACTGGGGTCACGGTAGAGTGGGTTTTATTTTGTTCATGTTATAACTGTAGGACAACATTTAATTATAAATTTTTAATTAATTATAAAGCGTTAATATAAAATAAATAATAATATATAAAAAATTAATTATAAAACATTAATTAAAAACAACATCTTTTATGATCATCCAATTTACAATTAATCATCAATAAGCCTTCGTACAGTTCAATTCCTTTTAAGTGCTAGTGTTGGCACTGTATATAACATCTCCCCTTTTAATTTAGGAAAGATGAAAAACATTAATTTGAGTAGCAAAACGGAATTAAACAATATAAAGGAAAACAAGTTTCAGATAACAATTATGAAAAGATATAATCATTAGATTTTGCTTCCGCTTTTTGTCCTAGTTGAATATTAAATTATCATTATTACTGTCGCTCACATAATCATCATTATTGTTTATTTCTATAACTATTATCAATATTATCAAAATACGCTGCATTTGACTGTTTCTTTGTTTTTCTTAAATCACACTTATTTCTTCTTATAATTCTACCACTTTTAGTTTTAATTATAGAAATGATCGAGGTGTCGAGGGTTCATTACCAATTTTCGCTTCCCCCCACTCATTCCCAATCCTTACCATTACATTTTCCCTTGTTTCAAAATCAGGTCAAACCCTGGAATTCCTGCCATAATAAAATTTAGCGATTTCCTGCTTATGAATTAATTTTGATCTAAAATTGTTATGAATTGACGGTTTCAGTTTGGATTTAGTTACAGGGAGTTTCGTTCTTAAGTTTCGAATTAATAACATCTGACTGAGCGATAAATGAATTCCCAGAATCGGAGTACATCTTTATTCTAGTAATACTTTATAAAGATTTGCTATTCCAGACTTTCTTAAAAGATTGGTAGCAATGTCTGCCATTTTCTTTGTAAAACTATGATTTAGGATATCTTGGACTACTAGTTGTACTCTCAAAACTCCAACTGGCAGCGAACCGTTTCATTCCTCTGTTGTTGAAAGCAGGTCTGCCAACTACAACGCTTTACGCTTTAAATATTTCATAGGGTGCTAAACCTTTAAGAGCCAAAACTTTCAATTTTTTTGGTAATTTTGCTTACATTTTCAAAGCCACACCGAGAAAGAGCTAGTTGTTGTTGTAGTTCATTTACGTCGCACTAGAGCTGCACAATGGGCTATTGGCGACGGTCTGGGAAACATTCCTGAGGATGATCCGAAGACATGCTATCACAATTTTGATCCTCTGCAGAGGGGATGGCACCCCCGCTTCGGTAACCCGATGACCTGTAAGCGAAGTCGAGCACTTTACGGTAGAACAGTTTAACGAAGACCCATACCGCACACCCTCGCTCCCTACGCAGACTGATCCAAGTGGTCACCCACCCGCACACTGACCACAGCCAGTGATGCTTGACTTCGGTGTTCTGCTGGGAACCGTGTCTTAACGATCAGTCCATTACGGGACAAGAAAGAGCTAGATGCTGGATATGAGTGAAATCTCGGCATTAAGCGCGAAGCGCTTCGAACCGATTCGTCGATTCTGTTGAGACATAAAACTAAAAGGTCATATGTGATTCATAGTTTTAAGCTTAAAGTTCAGATTAAAAGTCCTTAATGAGGTGAGCCATGAGTTGCAGACAGTAGAACATCAATTGGAAGGGGTATTCCCCTTGATTAAAGTCGTGAGCAGGTTTAGCACTTCTTCATCTTTCATAAATTGTTGAAGTTCTTTGATGAGGCAGAAAGAGCTAGACAAAGTGGCGTTGTAGATGAATTTTTAAATCATATATATGTAGTGGTGCGGAAAATAAGTTCAAAATAATAAAAAAATAAATAAATAATACATTAATATAGATATAAACTTAGGTACTACTAGAATAAATGTTTTAAAAAAAAGTAGAAAGTTGGCAGCCCTGCAAAAGCTATATTATCACAAATCATAGTTTTAGGAATACCATGTATAGAAAATATGGATTTTAGCTTATTTATTAAAACCTCGAATGAAGTTTTATTGTTTAAACGTACTACATCTATACATTTAGTTAAGTAATAACCTAGCACTTGAAAACTATTTTCTCCATAAAACAAAATACCGAAACAGATTTTTTCAAAAGGCAAATTCGGGAGCACATGATTAATAAGAGGCTTTTTAATAGTTCTAAGATCTATACAGGCCACAAATCATGTTTTAAATATCGTCATTGATTCCCGGCCAAAAAATTACTTTACTTGTCCTAGCTTTCGTTTTTTTAATACAAAAATGTGTCTGATGAAACAACATTAGCATATTTTTTCTTAAAGACACAGACACTACAATTAAGCAGGTAAAAACTAAAGGTACAGGTACACTAAGGAATATTCATTCATTTTCAAAACTTAGATCATTTTTAAACTTAAAGTTTTGTTTAGTAGCAGATACTGCTTTGCCCAGAGGCAGAATTTTTTAAAGTTTTCTGCGACAATTCTCTCTAGTACTAATACCTTTCTGAGAGACATTTACAAGAATACGTATTCTAATCTTATTGGCGATATTCTCGTGTTCTAAAAAAATATTTGTATAGTTAACCATTTTTAAATTTTTCCCATTTGGAAATTACTTTTTATAATATCAATCTGAAATTCTAGCTAAACCCAATGATTGCGGAATTTTTTTTTATTCAAAAAAAAAAAAAAAAAAAAAACATGAGAAAAAAATTCATGAGGGAGAAAGCCTTTTTTTAAATATAATTCTGCAGAAAGGGGAAAGAAAAGTTTTGGTAGACAAAGAAATATTTCGCCCTGTCGCCACGGGGCTGCTTTTGCAGACTCTCTTCTAACTAAATCAACATTGTGACCTTGGACAGTTTGAGTTCTACTTATTTCTGCAGATTTTCCAAGCTCCACTTAAGATCAGTCTCTCTGAGCATCCTTTCTTGAAGTGCAACAACTGATATGCCCTAACACGATATCGTAAGACCGAATTTGTTTGCTCTCCTAATTCACAAGACTTAATTAGATCAGTCACAACCGAATCAAATCATTCCCCTTCTTCTTGATTTCGCTTATTGAAAATAAAACGTTCAACAATATATATTTCGTTGGCTTTGTATGAAGTTCAAAGTTCTTCATCACCTCAACATAATCATTTTTCTGTTCTTCAATAAGGTTTAGAGTGTTAAAAACTTCGACAGCATCTAAAAAAAAAAGTGCTACTTTTACACCTGATTCTTTCTTATAATTTCCTAATGCTTTCAAATAGATCGTAAAAAGCTGTTTGAATGGTAACCATTTCTCAGACACGTTGCTATGAAATTTAAACCTTGAGGTGGTCGGCAAAATTCCATTACTTTAGGCTGCTTATAGCAAAGTACAAGGGATATTTCCATATCGTGATCTATCACTCCCACTACAATCGGAAAATAGATTTTGAACTTGCACATTTTTTTAAAAGATGTAGATGTTTGTCCGGGGGAGGCTACGAGTTTAGACTTCACGATTATTCTGCCAAAGATACGGAAATCTCCCCCAAGTACATGTAAATTAAAAATTATCTACTTAGCTGCGCCATGTTTTGTTTTGTTTATGCTATAACTGTTAGCATAATTAAAGGAAATCTTTTATGATCATCCAATTTACAATCAATCATCAATGTGGCTCAACAGAATTTAATTTATATATTACCGTGAATGAGCGAAATCAAGAGAATGTCGACTTTCACCGGCGAATGTCAACAATCCAGGCTTTGGTGAATGTCCCAACTTTGTTATATCCAATTTGATTTTAATTTATTCGTTGATATTATTATATTGATACGATAATTTAATATCTGCTGAGGATAGATTAGGAGAAACATCAGTGTTGGGTATACCGGGCAGTGGCACTTAATTAAGGCCTGTTTACACGGTCCAATTTCTTGAATCCGAGAAATTGGACGGATTTCTCTGTCCAAGAAATTGGATGATTCATTGACACTATCCAAGTTCTTGAATGTCGCTGATTCGTTGAAAGAAAAACTTGCGCATGCGCATTGTTCATATTCAACATTATAAAATAATACTTACATAAGTTTAAAATTACTAAATAAATTCAAATAAAATCATAATAATACAAATAAACCTCAACAGATCAATTTATTTGGACTAAAATATATGAAAACCCACAACAAAAAGACATAATTTGCTGCCAGCTTGTTGACGTCACGAAACCTAAGACGCTGATTGGTTAAGAGAGAAAAAACTTGGACGGAAAGTAGAACATGCTCTACTATCGTCCAAGAAGTTGGACCAAGTTCTTGGATGTTTGTTTACACGATCCAAGCTCAAAGCAAAACAAGTTTCCATCAATATCAATCAATCTCTGTCCAAGAAATTGGATCGTCTAAACAGGCCTTTACACCTAGTATGTATATCGGACATTAACCAAGGAGACTGTGCGATTTTCAACATTCACTGGTAGAGGTCCAGAACCACAAATTTCGGTCATTACATATGGTAAGACGGAAAAAAGCAAAAACTGGCAGTAAAATTTTTTTCTCGCAAAAGGCAAGAACGTTAACAGTTTCTTTGCTTTCATAGTTCATTACGTAAAAGAGGAAAGACATTTTAACGAATATTATAAAAAATAAATAAAAAGAGCGATAACAAAATTTTCCGCAACTATAAAATATTTTGAGTGTTTTTTGGTATGTTCCACAATAAGACCTTCCAAGTTATTTATTCGTTCTTTATTTGTTTTCCGTTGCTATGACAATCTCATGTTTATTTTACTTTTCCTTAAACATATATTGGCAGGAATTAATTTTTGCTGGCACATTTAATAACTTTTTTTAAAAACTGACTGAGTTCATAAATGCGAATACATATCGTTCACTTATACGGCATAAATACTAATTGATTTGATTTGTATATGAGTCATATGATAAACCTCATGTATTCAGTAGTTATCGTATGACTCATTATCATTATCGTCATATACTATTACATTAATTGTGATTTCAGGGGCGTGTGATGGTATATCGTATTATAGGTTGCTGTGTAGTTCCGATACTTTGTGACGTATCCTATCTCCTTTCGCAGTTAGTAACTACTGTATTATATCTGTTACTGTAAATGATCAAAATAGATGGTTTTTGACTTCCACCGGCGAATGTTCACAATCACATAGTCACTAAGGTAAATGTCCGAAAAATATACCTGGTCTAGCTTTCATGAGGCTTGTACAAATTCCATTATATTTTGACAGCTCTCACATGGTAAATTCTGGGTCTCACATGGTAGATATCGTTAATTTTATTAAATTTCAAATATTTATAAGGGTCCGTTGGACAACTTATAAACTTTAATTTAATTTTTTTCTTGAATTTTTCATATATTTATTGTAAACATCAGTCTAGATGTTTAATTTAACCTGTTAGTTAATCGTCGGAATAATCACAACTATTATACATGTAAAACGTTTAATTCTAGAGGGGAATTTGTTACTTTTGTATTTTTGTCCGATTACCTCCGGGCTGTTGCCAAAATAGTACTATGCTTTTTTTTCGTTTTTAAATAAATGCCACGGAGGGCATTTATTTAAATCATTTATTTAGTATCTGGCACACGCCGGGCCTCTCGGCCAGTGCGTGTGCCAGATACTCTTTGTCAACCTTTCGGCTGTGCGGGAGACTGTCACGGCGACAAGTTGAAAATTTTTCCAGCATTCCCATATTTGGGGGGATCGGGGACCTAATTAACCTTATACTAGGTCCAGCTAAGTGCCGCTGCCTGATATGCCCTTCATCAATGTTTTTTAAGGTTCAGTGCCACTGTCCGGAATACCCTACACTGATGTTTTTCTTAAAGATTCAGTACCCTTTGTCTGGTATGCAATACATCAATGTTTTTCTTAAGGTTTAGTACCACTGCCCGGTATGCCCTACATTAATGTTTTTTTAAGGTCAAGTGCCACTGCCCAGTATGCATTTAACCGGCACTCCGAACATTGATGTTTCTCCTAATCTATTCTCAGCAGATATGGAAATATCGAATAAATATAATAATATCAACGAATAAATTAATATGAAATGAAATATAACAAATATTTTGAACATTCACCATGGCCTCCTACATCAGAAAGCCTCCGCACGTTTTAATAAGTATTCTGCGCAGACTATTTAAAAAATGAACCAGCCGTACGCATGAACCCAAATTCTTTTTTAGAAGTAATTGAGAGATATCTTATATATTTGAGAATTGAATCTGTAGTGGTTGGTTGACAAGTAAATATGACAAACCAATCCTATTCATAAATTAAACAAATTTTAAGAGATATATACTACCACTTTTTTAATTTTACGAGATTTTGTATTACAAGGCTCTTTGGTAAACTACACTGGTTATCATAAATTAAGGAAAAATCACAAAAATAGCGATAACTCTTTCAAAAGTAAGCCAAACCGTGCAAAATTTGCATATGTTGTCCACTAAGAGTAGCTGAGTAAAATTGCAATATGCAAATTAGTGGCGCTGCACTCGGCTTACGTCATCTGCCTGGAGCATAAAAGTCCAAGTTTGAGAGAAAGCACACAAATTTTACTGTGATTGCGACATTGAAAATCTGAGATAGCCAATTCGTAATAATGACCTCTAGGCATCATTTGCCTGAAGAACTACGATGGAGAGCCATCGGGAGACTAGAGGCAGGGCAGAGTCAATCAGAAGTGGCCAGATGGCTAAATGTGAGTCCATCTGTGGTTCACAGACTTTGGAGGCAATTTAAAACCACAGATTCGGCATCTAGGAGGTTCAGTCAAGGACGGCCAACTGTTACGACCAGTGCCGATGACCGATATTTGACATTAAGTGCACGCAGGAATAGAACCGCTACTCCGACACATCTTAGATCCTCTCTTGCTGCAGCCACCGGAAGGTTGGTGTCAACGTCAACTGTGCGCAGAAGGCTCCACGAAGGTGGTCTGTATGCGAGACGACCAGCCATTTGCGTGCCGCTCACATCACGCCATAGGAGAGACCGTTTGCAGTGGGCCCGACAACATGTCCACTGGACGTCAGATCAATGGAGGCCTGTTCTCTTTACGGATGAGTCCAGGTTTAGTCTAGAAAGTGACAGTAGACGTTATTTGATATGGAGAGAACCTGGGACCCGTTATCATCCATCAAACATCCGTGAAAGAGATGCATACGGAAGAGGCAGTGTCTGTGTTTGGGGAGGCATATCCTTAGGAGGGCGCACATACCTCCATGTCTTTCCAAGGGGAACCGTGAATGCTCAGGTTTATCGAGACAACATCCTTGATGCTTATGTGCGCCCATATGCCGGGGCAATTGGTGATTGCTTCCTGTTACAGGACGATAATGCAAGACCACACAGAGCTCGCATTGTTGATGATTATCTTCAACAGGAAACAATTACTCGCATGGAGTGGCCAGCTCGATCCCCGGACTTGAATCCTATCGAGCACGTTTGGGATGCTCTAGGGAGGCGTGTATCTGCCATCAATCCGCCCCCTCAGACCCTTGCCACGCTTGCAACTGCTTTACAAGAGCAATGGCTCTCACTTCCTATTGAACTGATAGACCGCATAATTGAAAGCATCACACATCGCTGTTTGTGCTGTATTGCTTCTAGAGGCAATCATATTCCATATTAAAGGTACTTTTTCTATTGCAAACCGATACTTCCAATTTGTTTATTTTATACATGTGCTAATTTCTATACTACTATTAATGTCTGATAATTTCTTTTTATGTTGTTTAATACCTTACTATGTGTTGTATATTGTGGGTAAGTTTCATAAAATTCCATGTGTAATTTCTTGAGTTATCGCGATTTTTGTGAATTTTCCTTAATTTATGATAACCAGTGTAGTTTACCGTCATAGATCGAACTATCTGTAAAGAAACCGTGTGGAGGCGCTCTCTTGATTTCGGTCATTCACGATAATATAAATTGTGCTCCTCGCTCTATTGTATTGATATATTTTGCTTTGGTTATATTAATACAATATTAGTAAGCACTCCTTTTTGTGGATATAATCGTGTGAGTTGATGAAGAGATTATATCTTTCTCCGGATTTTAATTATTTTTTTAAAAATAATTCCTTTCTCTTCTTTTTTTCATTATTCTGTAATTTTTTTCCATGTTTTCTCTACCTTTTGGATTTATTTTATGAATTCTATATACTTGCAGCTTATGCGAAGTAAATAAAACTTCGTGTATTTCTTAATTTTCTCTTTTTTTCTTTTTATCCTTTTCGTATTTATTTATTGTGCTACATATTTATATATATAATTTATTATATTATGTATTATATTTATATATATAATACATTTATTGTGCTACATATGTATATATATAAGTTCAAAATGAAGAATGAAACAAAGAAAAATTAAAGACATATGGAAAAAAAGACGGGGAGGGGGGGAATAATAAGTAAAAAAATAACAAACAACAGTTAAAAAAAAAAAAAAAAGGAAGGATGAAATTCTGTTGTTTGTTATTTTTTTACTTATTATTCCCCCCCTTTTTTTCCCATATGTCTTTAATTTTTCTTTGTTTTATTCTTCATTTTGAACTTATCTAATGAGTTCTGTTTACTTGCAGCTTAAGCGCAATAAATGAAACTTATTGTTTTTCTTAACTTTCTTCGTGTTTTCTTGTATTTATATATATATATATATATATATATATATATATATATATATATATATATATATATATATATATATATATATATATATATATATATATATATATATATATATATATATATATATATATATATATATATATATATATATATATATATATATATATATATATATAATAAACTACCCTGTAGAGCAGTAACGGCGATCGTTTTGTGCAGTGGATCAAATTTTAGCTATTATACTAGGCCATGGGTCACTAAACCAGATAAGCCATTTGGTAGGAAGGGTATTTGGTAGGATACATACTCGAAAACATCGAAATTTAAAACAGAAAAACTTGGCAGTTTTTTTTCTGCTCTTACTTTCAACTTTCTTTTTCTCGGTTGTACAACTTTTCCTCAGTTATTAAATTTAAAATTAACTCAGTGCAATTATGTTTGTATTACAAATATATTAAATGCGTATGTTTTAAGTGATTTTTTAAAAAAAATCTATGCTTTCGTTCGTTGGTTATGTACGATCATACAACATATGGTCTCCTGTAACGCGTGATAGTCTAGAAGTTAGAAAGCTAAAACAGGTCCGATGTGGGAAATAAGACGGCAAAGATTTATTTTACTTTTATATCTTCGGTAGTGTTTTAATATGAATTAATTCATTTCCCCCCTCCTAAAAGGTGGACGTCGGCTTCTAGGTCAAGAAACGAGACCTAAAAAAAGGTTTTATTCGGATTTCTTCCAAATATCTCACGAACTCTCTGTATTGAGAAAGTATAAGTACAAAAATTGTAGATCTGTAAATTTCGCATAAAATGAGTACCAAAATAATATAATTTGTCTTAAAATGTGGTTACTTGACTTATGATGAAAGTTGACCTAAATTGTTAACTTTTTAAAGAAATTTTATTTTTTTGAACAAAATTAGTGCTGAAATAAAAAATATTTTGGTAACACTATTGTTTGAATAACGGCTCATTGTTTTTGATGATTCGTTTTTTCCCCCTACCAATAATGATACGTTATGCAACGTTTTACCTATCCTCAATATCAACGCGGAGGTGAGCACAGGTCAAGAAACGTGACGTGTAATTCTTTTTAAAGTTGATTCTCGTGAAAGTTCATTTTAATTGTTTAAAATGATGTTTTTAATGGCTGTAGAAATCATTTTGGGTTCTATTTTTATATCTATGGCAACTTCTTTGACGGCTTAAAAGTACACGTACTCTAAGTAAAACTAACGCATAATAAGTAAAAAGTTTACATTTGAGAAAGTAAAAGTGAAAAAAGAAATACCTAACGAATTTAAAGTAAATTTCGTGGAAATTTACAATTCATAGTAACCTTCCAGTTTATTAAAAAATTTAACAGAAAATATTTTTTTTTTTTTGAATTTAAATGAATTAAAATTTAGTTTATGTGTACAAAATTCAAAACACTTGAAAATGTTACAAATTTCATTGAAATAGTGAACGTTGAAAATATGCAGCATATAAAACGGCATATAAAACGAAATTGCATATAAAACGGAGTTATAAATTATGTTAATTTTAAAACTAACAAATCTTGAAAAATTTTGTTTTTTATTTCAGAATGTGTAGTAGTAAATTAATTTGTTGAAAAAATTCAATAACATTATAATTTTTATTTGAAGAAATAAGTAAAAAAAAAAACATTATGCACAGAAATCCATTAAATCCTTGAAATCCATCAAAGTTCAGTGTTTGCTTACAAAAAGGAGTTGTATTAATTTTAAAACTGGAAATTTGTAGTAATAAATTAATTTGTTGAACAAATTTGATAAATATTCTATTTTTCGCTTTAAAAACTAAGTAAAAAATAAAAAAAAAAATTCATATAGCAGTAATTCCTTGAACTCTATTAAATTAAAAACTATATTTCGTTTTTATGAAAGTTAAAAAAAATAAACAATTTTAGAGTTTTAAATGATTAAAAATTTTTTATTTGAGACATGGATATTCCGTTCTGAATTCATTCAACAAAAATTGAGCTCAAAAGTTATAGTTTTACATCTGTTATAACGTTTATCCATATATTTATATGGTAAAATTCGAAAAGAAGAAAAAATTATTTTTTTCAAAGCCAAAAATATAGTAAAACTCTGGAATTCTTTTATTGCTTACTACACTTTAAATAAATGAGGCATGACTCTTATATTTTAAAACTTAAATGTCAGAAAATCAACTAATACTCTCGATATTAATTTATATATACATTAACACCGAGCCCATTAATTAAAATAATAAAATACTTCGAAATACTTGGAAAATAGAAGGGAATACTTGGTTTTAGTTCTGACAAAAATGAATAAATAAAGACGTATAATTTGTTATTTTTCGAATTTGTTAAAAAATAGACAATAATTTTAAATTTTAATAACCCCAAAACTAGTACAAAATTTTTATTTTTAGTCACAAAGATACGTGACTGCTGAAAGTTATTAATATTACAAAAATATTTTTTTTAAAACTGAGAACAGAAGGTTTTACTGTTCTATCATCTTGTTTCCGATTGAAACAAAATTGATGAAACCACTAGGATGACACCACCTAAAAATTTAAGAATTGGTAAAAACTTAATTCATTTTCTTATACTTAATCTATTTAATTATTCAATCATCGCTACCACCAAATTATTCATATATAAAACAAAAATTTCGCTTCTATTCTTTTACAGTATTAAACTGAAAAATATATGCTAGGCAATGTTGCTCTATTTAATCTCATTTTTCCTTCTTTTTAACATCTTATTTGTCTCCACTTTAGGCACGCGTAGAGCCCCTTAAAGTTTAGGTCTTTCTTTGAACTTATTTAATATAAAAAATCTTGATGATCCATGTAGAATTTGTCGGGATTAGTAAGAAAATAAAATACACAGGAAACAGTAAGTCTAGTTGACTTTCCAACTTTTTGATTTTATTATTTAATACTTGGATAATAATAGGGTAAACTAACCAGTGAAGGAACACTTAAGCTTCGCTTGCCTTTTAAAAAATCACATTAATTTCAAAATTCGTAATTTTAGTTAAATGACAGTGTCAACATATTTGTTACTAATTGCAAATTACGTAAAAAAATTGTCGAGAACTTACATAATAGTGTTTTAAAGTTTTGGAGGTTTAAATAACAAGTAATAAGAAGACCAAGTGAAGGAACAGCTCTTACCAGTGAATGAACACCCAGTAAAGGAACACTTAATTTTGGTTATTTTTTAATGCTCTTTATGAATTTATATGCCATATAAATATTAAAAAAAAGCCTATTCTTGAAATTATAACATAGAAATACTTGGAAAATGTTAACTTTTTTTTGTAATCATGAATTGAAAAGTAAAGTGTCAACATATTAACACATATTGTTCATTCACTGGGAAATCTATGCCCAGTAAAGGAACATGCCTGTTCCCTCTCTGATTAGTAGTTGTTTTTCGTATTTTTAACATACTTTTGATGCGGAACATCGCTAAAGGTACAAGAAAATTAAAGTTTATCTTTTATTTTCATTTACTTAGAAAAAAAAACCAGTAAAGGAACACTTGTTCCTTCACTGGTTTTTCATCGTTTGGTGATCCAGTGAATAAACACCCCCTTATCTCAGTACTTTATTATGCTATGATGCTTAAAAACAAATAAAACGTAACTTCAATAACTATATTTTGAATTCTCTTTTCCACAGTGAGAAAAATAAAACTATTACATGCAATTAATTCCACTTCAAACATATAAATACAAACACTCACCTTATAATTTTTTCAACGAAACAAGGTGTTGCAGAGATAATAACAAATTCAAAAAAATTTCTAGAGAAGTCTATTTGACCAGGTAATCCAAAATATTGCTAGATGACTTCCTATTGTTTGGCAGTAAGCTATTGTTATCAATCAATCTAAAGAAAAACTTTCAAATTCTTATTTTTAATCAATATATATGAAATGTTCCTTCACTGGTTCGTTTACCCTACTTGAACATCGTGTGGCTTCATTTAGATGTAGGCTACTGGCCAATGATGTAAGAATAAAACATTTAAAAGTTATAGTGATGAATTCATAATAATATTTATACAAAACTTTTCCTACTAAGCAAATTTTCCCGGTAAAAATAGCACATCTTAGTGAATTAATAAATTCAGTACAATAAACACTAGTTACTCGGGAAACTTCGCACTTTTACATTAGCTTCCACACGTAAAATTGAAGCAACTGCACATGTTCATGTTTATTTTGGATTCTAAGTATCTTTACGTTGTGTTGGCGTGATTTACTCTACAGAGACAAATCTACAAGCATGCTGTTTATAGCTGTTAAATGTTGTTTTCTGCTTAAGTCTACACCTTCGAACTAAAAACATGGACACGGAATGCGAATTTGAATAAATGTATGGATGAAATTTCGAAACGAATCACGTGATCTTACAGCCATTGGTTCATTCAGTAAATAAATAAATAATGTTGTTGGTTTTTCTTTTACATTATGATTGTCTAATTGCACTAGTTCCATAAGAAACTAAATATATTTTCGCTATTTTAAAATCATAAATTATCTGTATTTTAACAATACAATTTAGTTAAAAGGAAATAAATAATCGAAAGAAGTTTAATATTTTTTTCAAATAATATTGATAATTATAATAATAATCTTTAACCCAATCATTCTTTATCGCTGAATTCCTCAGAATCTATAATCTACCAAATTGTTCTGCTCACTGATCCGCAGTTTTAACGTAGAGTATGTCGCAGCTTTAAAGAAATAGTCTACATCCATTGTAAATGTTTGCTTTGATTTTGTGGTCAAAGTAAAAATGATATTCCACTACGTTGGTGCTTTCAACTGCCTGATTTTTTTAAAATACAGTAGGGAACCGATTATCCGGAACGATCGGGACCATCGCTATTCCGGATAACTGATTTTTCTGGTTTTCTGAATCGCTACAAAAAGCCGTTTTTTTTTATTGTTAAACCCAACTAAAAAAAAAAAAATTGGAAATAATCTTAAAACGAAGTAATACACTAATGATTATTTCCAAACTGATGGTAAGGTAAACATCTTTCAAAATAGAAAAAAAAATCCTGAAATCTTATGAGGAAAAAAGAAATTTTTTTTTTTGAAAATGGTGGGAAAATGTATGGAATTTCATTCCGGTTTTTTGGTTTTCCGGTTTTCTGATTTCCGGATAACGGGTTCTGTACTGTATCTTATTTTCCTTTACGTAAATTTGATATTTTTTCACGGGCACACACGCGATCTCACTAAAACTGACGCATGCGCACTAGAAGTGTGCATGTGCAATTACTTCTAAATCTTACGTACGGGAGAGTACGGAAGCTAACGCAAATTTGCGAAATCTCCCTACTAACAATTGAAAAACTACTTTAACTCACTTGTTCATAGCGTCTATAATAAGTTATATCTGAAAGTACGATTCTTTTTTTTTTCTTTCAGAAAAGGAAGGAAAAGATAGTTCATGTGCTTAGATTAATAGTATCAATTATTTTAACAATTAATTTCGTCTGTAGTTATGGTTCAATTAATTCTAAAGTTGCATTGGTAATTGATTTAAGTAACTGTTCACCAGAGTGCAAATATGTGGTGCCACTTTTTACACATTGTACTCGGACCTTAATCAGTCAATTCCTAAACAAGTTAATTGTTTACAATTTAACTGAAACACAAATTTCAATGCAAATCTAAACAAATAACTACAATGATTCAAAATTTTTGATTTCTAAAAAGTGAATTGTTAATTAAAGTAACATAACCATTCAAAAAATTCGAAACTTGTAAAATCTTGAATTATGCCCTATCTCAATACTCAATCGCTGAAATTCTAAGTAAAAGAATGTAAACAGATTAAAAACAGGTATAAACTGGGATAGTATAAGAGCAAACTTAATGCAACTAGTTTTTTCGCTCGATTAGATTGACTACATAAGATTTTTTTTTCTTCAGATTTTTATAATAGTCTTTATAACAGTTTTAATCTTCATTCCACTGTTCAGTTTAAGCTAAGAAGTAACCATAATTTCTAAAATAAAATAACTTAATTGGAACGGGATCATTTTCATTAAAAATCTTTAAATTAGTTAATAAAGAAATACTTTTATGTAAATGAATTATGTTTAAAGATACTCTACAATACCACACTATCTTTAGTATAACATACCATCTTTACCATATCATTACCATATTTTACAATAATGCACCATTATTTTCTAATAAAAAAAATCATTGTAATGGTCTTACAGGTTCATTTGTATTGCCCTACCTTGTATTTATGGTTGTGTGTAGTGTCCCTCTACTGTGTATGGAACTGGCTGTAGGACAAGTCACGCAATCTGGACCGATCTCAGCCATTGGACAGCTCTGTCCTCTCATGAAAGGTAAATATATATTATTATATAAAACGCTAATACGTACGTATGTATGTATGTATCAATAAAACCAATGATATTTCTTTTCTCGCGCTGGCAACAGTTTTCATTTTTAATTGATTGGATTCGGCGCGCAAGAGCACGTAGTGGGCAATCAGATAACAATAACCAGAGTAAGCATTATCAGGTTGTTTAATTCAGATTCATGCACTAAAAACATGACAATATTTAATTTAAACTCAATTAGGAATTAATTGAAGTGAGAATGCTTTAAAAGGCCGCTGTTGAATTGATATTTTTCTACTGGGAGCTACCTAAACGTCTAAAAAACGTTTAAGTGTTTGTATTGAATGCATTGAATTTTTTTTATATTTCGCGTTTATTTATGCATTGAATTTTCACGCTTTAAAATGCAGAATATTAGTGAAGCCATATTTGATAATTTATTTTGCTAATATGTCTCTTATTTAGCTAATGTTTTGATTTTTTCTAATAATATCTAAATATTCAATCTAAATAGCTAATATACTTTTTTAAAAGCCAATAAGAACATTGGTAGAATTCTTCTACATAAGTACAATACTATGTCTTTGATGATAAAATACTATGTCTTTGATGATAATATAGTATGTCTTTGTGCTAGAACATTGTGTTCATTGGCGAGCGAGCGCAGCGAGCCATGGTTCACGGCGTGAACCACATAGGATTGCGTAGCAATTCTCGGGGGTTGGCGAGCGTAAGCGAGCAGGGGGCAGAGCCTCCTAGTATATATATAAAACATCATTATAGAGTCCCAAAATTTGGCGTTTAATCTATGCAGTGTTGCGAAAAGATTATGTCCTATCATATTATCTAGTACAATAAAAACGCTTTTACCGGAGATTTCCTTACTCGCAAACTATTAGTTGAAAGAATCTGGTCCCGTCGTAATCTACACCAGGGTATCTTAAACTTTTCGACACAGGGGCGGATTCAGAAATTTTTCCTGGGGGGTGTCATAGGACTCAGATTCCCCCCCCCCCCACAATTAATTTTTCTTATGAAAAAAAATTTCTTTAATATTTTGTTTTGAAAAAAAAGAAAAGAAAAGAAACTGAGATTTTTAATGCTAGTCTTCGCATTTATTTTTTTTCATAATGAACGATAGAACAATACATAAATAATTCAAGTATTCAAAATCTTTAAATAATAAATGTCCCGCGTTTTTTAGAAACTTCGGCAAATCTGTCAATGATTTTTTTCAACATCGAAATCAATTTCTCGATGAATGCTTAATAATGCGAGTCCGTATAATCGTTCTTGATTTGAATCGTTCTTGGCATGGTGCCAGATTTTAGTTACGAGTTTTGCAAGTTTCCCCTCTTCACCTTTATACAATCTTTGGTTAAACCTGTTGAAGCACGCTTCAACGTTATTAATGTTTACAATGAAACTATGACGAATTTCGTTTTAATCTTTTGGATTATGATTCTTGAAACAGTGAAGAACGTAATTAGATAGAAAAAAATCGATTTTTCCGACCTACTTAGGTGTATATGCTCCCTTAAATAATTTTTAAAATATTTTATTTCTTTTGCAAACTATTAAAAAAATTGAATTTTTTTTTCAAATCTAGAGGGGGGTCATGACCCCTATGACCCCCCCCCCCGCGTGCGCTGGATCCGCCACTGAGGGGACCTTCTAATGTAAACAACAATTTTGTGGGATCCTATGGATGGTTCGCCGTGTAAAGCTGAGCACAGATGGCGCTAGGAATTAAAATCCGTCGTAAAGACTTCTGGATTACTACTCCCGATTTGATTTTTACATCAAAGTTTGAAAAAGGGAGCCATCAAGTATAATTATACTTGTAGTGTTTACAATATAACGCATTTTTAAATTTAAATTTCAACGAAACAAACAACATACGAATTTGGAAGACACCGCAAGCATATTTATGCCCTACAAGAAGTAACCCAAAAAATAACTAACCGTGATATTTTACACAAATGTAGCCAAATAAGGGATAACACTCAAAACATGGCAAACCTTGCACTTTATTTATGTTGCGATATTAATTTTCCTAATTTTATTTAAGGCTCACGATCTTTTAGAATTTATAAATAACAGAAAGCTATTATGAATGGTAAAATTACGCGTAAATTAAAACACAAATCACAGTAGTAAAACTTCCTAGAATATTAAGCCTATTCACACATCGCCTCGTAAGCATAACGTAAGCGGAGGGATACACCGGAAGTTTTCTAAATTTCTTCCGGTTTTACAAAGCTTGTTATTGTTCACATTCAGTCAAGTCAACCATTCATTGCCATCGTGTAAATCCAACATACTGTTTGTCTAAGATAGGTACTCTGACCGCCACTAAGTCTGCGGCAATCTGGTGCTATGGAAGCAAGAAGAGGGCATTTTAGGGAGGGTAGCTACGATGAAGAGGTCTCCTTTTCTCTCGCCAAAACTAGTCCTTAAGAGGAACCCCGCACCCCTACTTGAAATAATCATACCTCGTTACCATAGTCACCGCCACAGCTCCAGACGAATGTCTGGCAGAGTACCTATCTTAGACAAACAGTACGTGTGAGTCAAATTCTTCTTCTCTCGTACTGTAATATACTAGTGCAGATTTAGGTCATTAACTTTAATTTTTAATTTTGAGACATAGAATAATGTTGAAACTTTACATAAGTAGAAATCTTACAAATACATTTAATTACTTGTGTAAATTCAAAATTAATTATAGTCTGAAAGTAGAGTGTTCAGTAGTAACCGCTTGGATGATTACTTCTGAAAAAAAAAACTTACTTTTAACAGCCTGAAATTAAGTATCAATAGGAAGGTTGTGCCTGTTTATTTTTAATTCCATATTATCAAATCTTGGCAAGATAGTGGACACCTCTGGACGAAACACCCTTTCAGTATTTTTTAGATTTGATCGACACTTATATCTTCTGGATGCTAAAGACGAAAATGCCAACACAAATAAGTCGTATTAATATCAATAAGTCGTATTAAGCCAAATAAGCCTCATACAAAGAAGTCGTAGAAAAAGGGTAAAAGGAAGCTTATGCAGTGCCAGAAATCGTTGGAAATTCTTTTATGACTCCTAGCCAGAAGTTTTCTGAGAACTTCGCATTAAAATTTATTTTTTAACTCCGAATCATTTGATAATTAGGCTAAAATTAGAATAAGTTAAAGAAAAATCAATATTGATAATATTTTTGGCGACCCCTTACTACGCGATCTTAACTGGGGAAATGACCTACGGTTTAAGAACGTGACCTACGGTTAAGAAACTCTGATCTACACAGTAAAGGTACACAGCTACACATTAAAGGTCTGATCTACACAGTAAATTACAACGGGGTTAAGAGGGTTAATTTTTCAAAAAATGAAGAAAAGATATTTCATTTTTCGATTATTTATCTTTTTAAGATTATTAAACCAAAATATTGAATTGATTTTCTTGAAAGTGAAAAAGTTACAACAAAATATGTCGAGTAGGCAGCACCATGTATAAACATGCGCGCTTTGTTGATTCGTAAATTTGCTCACACTTATCAAAAGATTTCAATAAATTATTATCGTTTTAACTATTTTACTGAAATGATTTGTTTCAATTATGTAAGAAAAATAAACGGTGCTTTCAATATAAATAAGGGAAATTGAAACTTAATTGGCTGTAATCATTTTAAATGAGGGTTGTAGTTTTGGGATTATTAGAAATAAATATGGGCCTAGCAGCCTAAGGCTCAAAATGAGTATGTCCACAGAATTTCGGCTACTACTTTAAAAACATATGATGCATCACCCGAGGGACAAGAAAAAGGTCAAGACTAGCACCCGAGACGGATAAAAGTAACATCTTACCTGGTATTGATGCTTTATAGTTATTTACAAAATTTTATATAGATTATTGATCACAAAACTGTAACGCAATTTACTCTAAACTATGTTTCTCTTACTTGCTGTATCTAGTACAATTTAACTAACTAGTTTTTGTTAACTACTACATTTTTCAATCGATTTACTTCAAATTTTGGCACAATGTTTGCAATAAATATTTTCTTTTTTTTGTTTGCACGTGGGGATTTTTCAATTGGATTGACTGATTTTGAGTAATGCACAAAAATGTAACTTATTTCATGACATTTTTTTAAATTTCGTTTTTTAAAACACCGCCCTTTTGTGAAGAGAAAAATTAAGCTTTAATAATCCTACGTGCAACGAAAACTACATTCATGCATGTTCAATTATCAAAACGGAATGAAATTTGGAGGATTATTTTTTCAAAGTTATGGATAATTTTAAAATAAACTATAAACATCGTATTATATAAGAGGTAATTTTTTAAATGTTTGTGTTTGTAACGTGATTAAATGATGAATGTAAAGATAAAAAAAAAATGAAAATGAACTTTAAAAGTTAATTTTTTCTCAATCGTCGCAAAATTCATTAGAAAGAATCCTCCATATTTACAGACTTCCACTCTGTTGCTCCCGTTTAAACGAGTCCCCATTTTAAAATCACACGAGGAGCGAAATTTCGAGCTATGGTGTATAAACATTTGTGGGGACTTTTTTCATTCTTCAGAATGACGTAATGATTTTAAATTTTCAGGCGTTGGCGTTGCAAGCATGATGCTGTCATTCTGGCTGACAGCTTACTATAGTGTTCTCACTGCTTGGACAATGTTTTACGTCTTCAATTCATTCTATTCTCCTCCTCGGTGGACACGATGCACCAATATGTGGAACACAGAAGAATGTCTGGATCCCCCATCCCCTGCTGAAGATGTAACGAGTGCGACTCTTGAAATGACCACCATACAGCCTTTCTTGAACATGTCTGGACTTGCATCAGATAGTAACGACACTCAGGCTGATGTTGTGTATGACAGGACAGTAAACTTCACACATCCAGCTGTCGAGTTCTTTAAGTAAGTCATTGGAATTTTTTTGAAAAATAAGTTAATAAAATCAAATATTTTGTTGAACAAATAAACCGTTAACCAAATAAACAGGGTTTATATGATCCTTAAAAAATTAAAAAGTTTTTGTTGCTGTCGAAGGCGATTAGGGCACTGGGGTTGCGGTTGTTCTTGTTTTCCAGGGGCGCCATCTATGGCCAAGAATTCGACTTATGTCCCACCCATACGTCACCCCTGTTTTTAGACACCTCCAAGAAGTTTACAATACCCATGTTTACAATAATTGTCAAAATGGGCGATAAAATTCTAAATATTGCAATTCATTCATATTATTTATTTGTGGTTTCCAATAGCTTGCTTTCAAAAAGCAACGCAGTGGAGCGATGAAACCGGAAGTTTATGACGCTTCTTCCGGTTTTTTGAACTTCTGTTTTGTTTACACTTGTTTAACCATAATATAATCGGTTTTATAATTTAGAAAATCACAGTAGCTATAAAGAGTATTGTTTTAGAAGTAATTGAAAAGTAAGTGTTGTTATTATCATATTATCTATCATAAGCTTTATAGGATGGGGATCATCTGCTATAAACGTCATTATCTATATCGTCATAATATCGATATGGTAATATAACGATTGGAAATGTTATAAGAAATTTTTTCCCCTTAACAAAATTGTCGTTTATCCAAGAAAAAATTTACGTATACAATATAATAAAAAAAATTGCATATTTCCGACAAATAAGTTCTTAAAATGTCTCGAATTTTACTTTTAAAAAAAATACTATCTTGACAGATGGAATATTGAATTTTGGAATTTTGAATATTTTTAAAATTATTTGCTATAATGCTTCCTTTTGTTGTTAAACACGATATTATATCGTGAAAAGTATTTACGTTTGGGATATAAAATTGGAGAACATTTAGCTTTGCTTCGTTACAGAGTGAAAAAAAAAAGATGTCTATTTTTTTCAGCGAAAAAATCTTAGAGAGGAGTGAAAGCATCGGAGAATCAGGAGAGCTTCGATTCGAAATTGTCGCTGCCGTTCTGTTCGTCTGGATCATGACTTACTTCGCTCTTCGAAAAACCGACTTCTTCAGAGGGAACGCCATCTACATCATCACCGTCCTCTCTCATCTCCTGCTCTTGAGCATCTTTCTAAGAACTCTCAGTTTGGAGGGAGCAAAACTAGGGCTCTATCATCTCTTTCAACCAGAATGGAATAAGATGTTTTCTCCCAGGGTAATTATCTATTGATTCATTTATGAACTGTATGTGTTACGGTAAAATCTGATCATCATTAATAATAACCGGTGATTATTAATAATGCATTGATTGTTTGATTTTTTAGTAACCCCCAAAGCAAGACCGTTCCTCGATATAAATGTTGTGACTAACTTCTAGGGGAGTTAGGGAACTTCAACAGGTTAAAAATTGTGTATGAACTCATGCCCGGAAGTGGTTCTTACAACGCTAGGGGAACGTCTCTATTATGAACTGTTTCTTTCGTGATCCTAGAGGAGTGTGAGGACATATCCGGGCATAGGTTTCTATTAAATTCAAATGTTGATAATGTGCCCTAACTCCTCCAGAAATGTGTCTCCACATTTATGCGACTCCTTGCTATTTATAAAATTTTTAAACTTGCTCAAAAATATGGGCCCAATAGTTAAGGCAAGAAAGTGGTTGATCGTTCTAGTCTCTTAATGCTTATTTCATTTCAACATATTTTGCCACATCTCTGGAATTGTTGGAAATAATAAAATAATTTTTCCTTAAAGTCGTAAAATTCATTGATCCAAGGATAATTCTGTGTCAAAAATAAATTTTTATGAGTGTTTTATTACTTTAATTATTTATTTTAATAAAGGTTTGAAAATGTATAGAAATTTTGCGCAATTTTTTTTATCTGTATAAAATACGGGGAATAAAAAATATATTATCAAATGAGTTTTTAGCAGTTTTTATTATTCGGTTTAATTTAGGTGTTTTTATTTCCAGGTTTTGATGTATGCTTTGGCTCAGTCATTCCACTCTCTTGGCGTCATTTTAGGCCCCAGCATCTTAATGGGATCATGTCATAAGCAGCACAACAATCTTTTAAGGTGTTAGTTCACATTATTTACTCACATTTTATTAATTTATTCAAAAATTACTCGTAAGTTGTATTTTATTCATGCAGTTGGCTTATTATTTAAGGCTATTTTGTGAAGCCTCCGTCGTAATATGAAAGGATACTTTTATGCGAATAACATGTTATTTTCATAACTGCTGTGACTTTGCAACTGTTACGCATGACCGTTAGGTCGAGTTTAGCCCATCTAAAGCCAGCGCTGTCTACTCTTATTTTGAAAATTTTGCAAAACATCAACGTGGAGAATAGCATTGGTTTTGTGAAAATAAAAAGCGTCTGTGGTCAAATTTTTTAATATTTAAAAATTTACTCCAATGCCGCATTACCTGGACTTATAAAATTTGCGAAAACTGAGAATAAGACAGTGATTTTAATAATTTTCATCTAGGTGTAAAAATGTCGCCAAACTGGCGATTTTTTAAAAAAGTTAAGTAATTTTTAAAATATTTATGTTATTTGTCTGTGCTGAAGACCAGATAATTCTTCAAGGCAAGATTATCTGCATAGTTTTAAATTATCACATTGCTTCAAGTGTAAGGTACTTAAACTGTGGCTTTTTTTTAATTTTCCTCGGCGACAGAGCTTCAGAAAACTGAGTTGACGACTTTAAAAGGTATCGAAAAAAATCACTCTGTCTGAGAACGGTACAACACCGGAAAACACATCGTGGCGAATTCTCTACAATCGCAGCAGTTGCAATACTTCACCTGCTAAAAATTTTCAATCAAAATTTGTTGTGTCGGAAAGTGTTACGGTGATAAAATCAAAGTTAAATTTTCTTATTTTGCGTTGCTCACTTCTCTTATTTCTTTAAGAAGTTAGAAGAACAGCTTAGAACAGGGTATTGTCGATAAGTCCCGCAATAAGGCTGTTGCAGAATTCAGACTTGCGGTGGGCCATGATTGCCAGGCGAACCACCTCTGACGCATCGGCATTCTCGCTGACCCAAATTGCCCGTTATGCTCGAATAATGAACTTACGGACAGGAACCATCTATTGAGATGCTCGGCTCTGAGTGGGGACTCTGAGGTGAGGCGCTACTGGAGTGGCCGACATCTGTTAATGAGAAAGTGAATTTTTTCTCTTACTTGTTGTTCACCTTTTTGTAAGAGTTTGTCATTTTCTTTTGCCATTAGAAATAAAAATGTAAAAAAAATTCTTATTTTAACCACCATTTTAGTTGTTAATATTCACAATGAGTTTATCCCAATAAGCAACAGATTATTATTAGGTGAAAACATATTTTCTGCAAAAAATAGTGGTCTTATTATCCTCTGTTCTATTAACACATACTGTTGGAAAGAATTTGGTCTCGCGGTGGCACGGAATCGATAGAGAACGGCTAATCTTTATTTTACCGTAAATGCAGTTTTGAATTATATCTGGGTTGACACTATCGGGAAAAGTTTTTTAAATAGTAGTGAAGAGCCGTGATTTCTCAGGGAATAGAACGTTCGCCTTCCAATGAGGTGAACCAGGATCGAATCTCGGCCGATACGAATTCCGCACCCAGCTCGCACCGACCACAGTGCTGCCGTTAAATATCCTCAGTAGTAGACGAAATATGGGTTAGAGTCTCCTTACCGTCTGGCTAACCGTGGAAGGCTTTCGAGGTTTTCCTTGCCATGCAACGTAAATGCAGATTAGTTCAATCAAAAATTCCTCCACGAAACTAAATTTCTCCCAAAAGTTGATCCAGGAGTTCCTTTGTCATCTGGATTGGAGTCAAAATGATAAGGCCATGGAGTTGAACATTAGTAGTCTTTTTTGTTTTAAAGCAGGAGTCTGTCCAGACATTTTGTGAAGGGTCCGTTTTTCGTGAAATTGTGTAAAAATTACTCACATTCTTTCAACCAGGGTCCGCTTTCATGAATTTGTGCAAATAGGGTCCGTTATTGCAAAAAAATACTTTTTCAAGGAGTTTTCAAATTGTAAAGACATACAAGATCATGCTCAACACTGTAAAATTATAATAAAAAAAATTAAATTTTAAAAAATAAACAACAACTGCTGCTTCTAAATTAGAGATGCAACATACAAATATTTGGTATTTAGCCTATATTGCTGAACGCAGAATATTAATTTCGGACGAATAATGGAAGAATCGTCTCCCGAAGACAAAACTTAATTCGTTTACATCCATCTTTCTTTTTTACTGCCCTGGAAAGGGTTTATTCGATTAACAAAATAATAATGAAGATAAACAAATTTGTGAAGGATACGATTAAAAGAAAAATCATTTTGTGAAGGGTCCGTTTTTAAGTTAAAATATTTTGTGAAGGGTCCGTTTTTATGAAAAGATATTTTGTGAAGGGTCCGTTAACGGACCCAAATTTCTTCTAAACAGACCCCTGTAAAGAAAGAAAAAAATTCCTGGAATTTGATACCTTTAGTACTGTTGTGCCAGCCGTAATTATATTCTGAGTTACAAACATCCTATATTTTCCATGTGAAATTGTTTCCTTTTATTAACTTTGCACCCCTACTGAAGATGCGACATCAATATCTCTTCTGATTGTTACTGTTTATTTTCTTTGTAATGTTTGTTTGCATTTAGTTTATTTCTAAGTAGCACTGTTTTCGGGATTTCATATTTAATATTCTACCTATTTGTTAAAAGTCTAATTTGAAAAATTTGAATATGTTTGCTTATGTAATTGAACTGTTACGCTCACTTCGAACTTTCGGAGTGCCCCCGGATGCCCCCTTACGGGGGCGGGACGGGCTTAAGCTTGTTATTAGTAGTCATAAACTCAAAAAATTTGGATTTTTTTTCCAACTTCTTTTTTCGGATTTTATATTTCAGTACAAATATTGTAACAATTTGTATCAAAATATAAAATCCCCGATATCCCGATATTCTAACAATTTTTTAGTCACTATTTAACTGTTTTTTATAATTAAAAGACACTAAAATGTATTTGTGCTTGCAATTAGAACGCCAGAAAAAAAGTTTATAAAAGGAACACCGATTTTCCATCTGTGTCAAACGGTCCATAGAAAACTTAATTTTAAGCATTTTTTCTGTAAATTTGTGAAAACGCAGCTATACCAAGTTTCTCTGCTCTGAGAGAAGCTTTTAAAGTTACAATTAGTTTTTTTTTTCAATATAAATATAAACAACAACAATCTCGGATTATTCTGAGTGGCGATATTTTCAAACAGATTAATTTTATTTTTAGTAAAAGAAGTAAATTATATGATTTCTGAACTCAAATCTGCTGTATTTTATACGATATTAGTGATATATTAAGTAATTCTGATGAGTTTGAAGTGAAAATTTGTTTCAGTTATTTAGTAATGTAGTGTTAAAAATGGTGACATGGTAGCTAGATGTAGAAAGAACTCGCTTCTTTTGGCAGTTCTGATTCGACCTCTTTTTACTTGTTTATTACTGCTTGTTTTTGGTGCAAGTCGTGCATCATCATATGTTTGTGTTAGCATGTTGTTGTTCGAGCAGCGAGATTAAGTTCATATTACAAATTATCGTTTGAATTACGAAGTTGGTCGTATATTGTTAACAAGGAAAGAAATGTTTTATGACGATTCTTTTTTTCAAATGACAATTCTTACCTCTTGAAACAACGATTCTTCTTTTAAACACAAATAATAAATCAGGTTACAAATACATACAAGAAATGCTACTTAAGAGAGTCTATAAACACAATGATCACGTCGTGAGCCAAATATCTTCAAAACACACCAAAAACAGTAACTGGCTGTCAAAAGCTTGCAGAGCTCCCCATGGTAGTAACCTCCCTCCATTGGCGAAAGTGAACAAAATTCTTTGTAAAATCTTTTAATGAAAAGCGAAGCAGTTGGTATTCTTCAAAATTTAGTTCGCCCTTTTTTTGGATCTTGTTAACACTAAATGCGTAGTATGTATAATATTCTTTGCATTTTATGTAGATTAAATCAGCTGTTACATTTTTATCTGTTTTGTTATAGGGATACTGTAGTAGTAGCGGCTGTAACTCTTTCAACAGTACTGTTGGTCGGCTGTGTCACTTTCGCTACGATTGGACATCTATCTACGAAATTGAACAAACCTTTTTGGACAGTCTTAAGTGATGGTAATATAACTTCATATAAGTTAATCTTACGTCATAATCAAATTTTTATGATTTAGTAGATGATTGAATTTTGAAATTTTGTAACAAAAATTTCTAAATATATAAATAAAGATGGTTCGTTAGTCTTCCAGTTCGACGTTGGTCCAATGGGTCTGGGTGTGTCGTCTCGCAATGCTGCATCGCCAGGTTGCTGGCTGGCGAGCCCTGTGGATCTGGATATGAGCTTTCGCTAGCTCACAAGCCTCTTTCCTCCATCGATTCAAGTGTGGTGTCATGATCGTGTATACCTGGGACTTGCGGTTAGGGTCGCTTAAAACAAAATCAAGAAAGGGATACTTGCAAGTGACGTAGTGTGTGTATCTCGATCCTGATGGGTTGTTGAAAAGCGTCATTTGTTTACGTTAGCAACTGTTCTTTCCATTCTCTTTCGAGTAAGCTAAGCCTGTCAAATACCAAATCTCCTAAGTAACGCAGTCTATATTCTTTCACAGAGATTTTGATTCTACCACTATATTTTTACACAAAGACAGACACGAAGCCATGTACAACATAAACAAACTTACAATGCATTGAAGTTGCCAGTTACACACAAAAAAGTATATAATGTTTACAGTAGAATACATGAACAAATAATAAATCTGAATTAAGTAAAAGAAGAAGACGTGGGAGAATTATATTTCAACTCATTCGATGTGCTACACGGCTTTGCATTTAATGAACTTAACGTTAATTAACATTTTAAGTTGTGTAGAGAAACTTAGCTCAACTTTAAACTCCATATTGCTGATAAAGTTTAGTTGGTGCTGACGTTAAAGGTCACATGCGTGGGTATTGGCTGTTTCCTTCTCCTTGGAATGCAAGTACCCTATTTTAGAGCTGTAAGTTTTTAGACTGATTATAAATCGTTAATAAATTCATCAAAAATTCTCAAAACGAAAAGTGTTTTAGCTAACTACTTATCACTTTAAATATGAATGCCGAAGAAGTTCGATTATCGGAAATAATTTGGTCCGGATCTGTTTCGAAACATTTAGATTTGGAATGTAATTTCGTTTTTTTTTCCTCAGAAAAACTTTGAAAGCTGAAAAAATAATTTTAAAAATAGTGATGATTTCTACCAAATTTAATTGCAGTAGAATAAAATTATAAAAAGAAAAGTCAAATTGGTTTGAAGATATCATATTTCAGAATTCACTCGTACTAGTGCTATAGTTACAGCTGTACGCATCCACCCAACCTCTCAACCATAGCCAAGCCTCTAGCCCCGTTTTTAGGGCTCTATCTATTTAGGACCATAGTAGGAACGCCACTTAATTTTTATCCTAGTCAGATGACGTGGACAGCGCTTGAACTGATGTTCCTCTCATCAAACTTCTCATAATGGACTAGAGGACGTTCAGTTCTGATAGATTCAAAATGCATTTTTCTGAGTATACACGCCGGTTGTTTTGTCGGTTGCAAGTATTAACCTATTATACAGGGTGCAAAAAAAATGAATAAATATTTTTAAAACAAAAATCAGATTCTTACGTATTGAGTCTCAATCCTAACGGTTTGAATACTTTACCCTAAATATGCTAAATTGTTGGTGCAGGAAGTATTTTAAGTTTCGAAAAAGAAAACTAGATAGAAAATATATAGAATAGAAATAATGTACAAAAACATACTTTCTTTTGAAAAAACTTTTTTCGACGAATTTGAATTCTTCTTCTCCGAAATATGGAACACTGGAAAATATTGTCTAAAAAGTTTACGTTGAAGAGGGGCGGAAAGTTTCGGTCCCTTAATTTCAACTCTTTTGTTATTTCATATTCTGTTTCTCAATTTTTAATGCTTTTGTGTCTGATTTCGTTTTTTAAAATGTTGCCTCCACTAATTAATTGTCTCGTGATGGACTGACCGAAAGAAATGGTTCCCAGTAGAACATCGAAGTCAAGCCTCACTGGCTGCGGTCCTCGTTAAACTGTTCTACCGTAAAGTGCTCGACTTCGAGGGCAGGTCTTCGGGCAACCAAAACAGGAAAGCCATCCCCTCTGCGGAGGATCAAAATTGCGGTGGCATGTCTTCGGATCATAATCAGGAATGTTTCTCTGACAGTTGCCAATAGCCCATTGTGCAACTGAAGTGCAACGTAAATAAAGTACCTTCCTACCTCATTATTCAATTAGCATATTTAACGTTAGGTATTCGAACTTCAGTCCAAGTATGTGAAAAGCCTTAGATCAAAAGTTATTAAGCCATGTCTTTTTGGGTATACTGCATTTTTACATATCAATGTTTAATGTAGGTATTTTATTTACGTCATACAAGAGCCTGCACAATGGGTTATTGACGACGGTCTGGGAAACATCCCTGATTACGATCCGAAGACATGCCACCGCAATTTTGATTCTCTGCAGAGAGGATGGCTTCCCTGCTTTGGTTGCCCGAAGACCTGCTCTCGAAGTCGAGCACTTTACGGTAGAAAGGACCGGACCCTCGGTCCCTACGTAGGCTGATCAAAGTCATTACCCACCCGCACACTGACCGCAGCCAGTGATGCTGACTTCGTTGTTCTACTGGGAGCCATGTCTTTAAGATCAGTCCACTGCAGGACACATAAATGTTTAAAAATTAGTTGAAATGAGTTGTTCTCTTTTTTTTTTCTAGATCCGGGCAACGTGTATGTGATTTATTCTATTGTGATAGGTACAATGCCTCTCCCATCCTGTTGGGGTGTTTTATTCTTTCTCGCTTTTCTCTTCTTTGGATTGGATTCTGAGGTAAGAAACAATTACAGAAGAATTCGAAAATTAATAGTGGTAATATTTGTTTTGTTTTTATTGGGAAGACAGATACTTTAGCTAAAGAATATAGATAGGGGAAGAATGCTAGCTTCCATAGCCATAATGTAAACCAGTCCTCCAAGGTTTAGTGTGATCCCTGTGTATACAGAAAAAACAACATTTAGGGCACGGAGCAGAAGTTCTTGAAATTGGTTTCTACCCTCCTCTCCCCCCAACCAGTACTGGGGAGAAGAGGAAAAGTTTTCTCTTTTTTATTTAATAGTTTTGTTCTGCATTTTACACTTTTGATAAACGGTACTGTTAATAAAGATATTCCTTTGAGAATACATTAATTTCATGTTGATTAAATCTGCTAAACACATTTTGACAAAGAAGGAAAGAATAAAATGGTGGTGCGAGTTATAGCGTCCCAATCATACAATTAGAGTTATCAAACAACCGGTTCACAGGTGACGTACAGTTTGTCTAAAATAAGAACTCCCCCAGACATTCGTTTGGATCTGTGGCGGTGACTATGGTAACGAGGCATGATTATTTAAAGTAGGGGTGCGGGATGTTTCGACTCGGGTTGGCGAGAAAAAGGCAATCTCTTTCTTCGGTCTATTGTGTTAGTCCTAGCTACCCTTCCTAAAATGGGCCATTCTTGTTTCCATAGCACCAAACGGCCTCAGACTTTGTAGCGGGAGGAGTTCATAGCTTAGACAAACTATACCTCCTGACAGTCACTTTGCTTCTTGTGCTCTGGTTCTTAGTACATATGATGCTCTGTTAAATCTGAGTATGCTGCTCACCCTATAAGTTGTTTGTCTGGGATAGCATACCGAACCGAGCAGTTCCTATTGTTAGTTGCGTATTCTAAGAGCGGGATTTTTTCTCCTTTCTACATTCTTTGGTAAAGTGATACACATAACTAACAATTCAGGGGGGCAGGTTTTTTATTCTTTTATTTTCTGTTGGATTAGATTTTTGCACTTGTTCGCGTCACCGATTTTAAATTTGCTTTCGATTTCTATCTATAATCTATTATTTAATGCAATTTAATAATATATTCTTAAACAGGATTTTTTCAAGCTCACTCGAGTGAATATTAACAGTGTCCCAACTTCTCTGCTACGTAGAAAGTGGTAGGAAGAAGGAGATAATACATTTTAGTTTATATGATGTTTTAAGTTCATATGTTCTTTTTCCTTCAGTGTTATTTTCAAAAGAACTGACAAGTGCATGCATATAAATATAAATTTATACGTTTATTTATATACTTGTACATTCAGAAAAAAAACTAAAATACACCATTTTGAGATAACTCTGCAGGTTTCAGAACAAAACTAATTTTAGATTTGAAATCCTCACTACACAATTAGGTAAGATCAAGTACTTACATAAATGCAACAAAAAATTTGTTCCCAAGCTAGAATGATATGTATAATGTCAGATTTCAGAAAATCAGTTTCAATAAAACTTGTCAAGACTTTTTTTAAATAATAAGTGGTAATTGGCATGTTAGAAGAATTATTTATTAGAAGAATTATAAGGAAGTTTCTTTAAATCAGTAGCTAACGAAAATCTAGCTTTTTTTCCTTATACATCTTAGGCTGTATCCAATTAACCGGCTAACGCCCAGCTTCATATATTTAGGACAGTTCCTTTTTTCAAAGACATTCATTGTGGTGGGAAACTTTTTTCAGCATTTTCATTTATCTGGGTGAATTGAAAGATTCTCAGATACCACAATGATTTAGTTATTTCTGATTAGATCTAGAATTATAAGGAGCAAGTATTTTTTGATCTATCAATGACTTTTTGGTTGCCCTAACAGTAGAAAAACCAATTAATTTCGGTAATATATTATACCACTTTTTCCATAAAACCATCTTTTGTATCATTTCAATATATAAATTCGAGGCAAAACAGGTTAAGCCTGTATAAAATTTAGCATGCCTAAGAATTAGCTACGTAATTTACTGTAATTTAGCTACGGCGAAAAGTGCTATTATACAAAAAAAAAAAGCAGTAAAATACCAAAATATTAAAATCAATTGGTAATTTTCTTATATTGGCAACCTCTTAAACTAAAAAAAAAACATATTTTATAAGTATTGAACTATATTTTATAAAATTACTTAACGCTGTTTTTCGAAACTCTGCATTATACTTGGTGCCTTATGCTTGGAACATGGTGATGATTTTAAACTACATATATAATCTTGCCATGAAGAAATATCTGGGCTTTAGAATAGAACAGACAAATAACTTGAATATTTTAAAAGCTATCAAACTCTTTTAGAAATTTATTTACATTTTTTCACCCAAATGAAAATTATCAAAACCACTGCCGTATTTTCAGATTTTGCTCATTTTTACGAGTCCAGGTAATGCAGCATTGGTCTTTAAATATTAAAAAATTGCACCATAAATGCTTTTTATTTTCTCAAAACTGTGGGTTATTAAGGTTTTGCGCCATTTTCAAAATAAGCGTAGTTGGTTTTAGATTTGCTGAACTTAACTTAACAGTCATGAGTAGCAGTTTTAAAAATAGTCTATTATTCGCGAAAAAGTATTATTTCACATTCTTCGAAAAACAGCTTCTTTTATTTCTTCAGAAATATCCTGAAAAAAATACCCTCAAATGTTTCTAAGAAGTTAATTCAATAATGCCCAGCCATAAAAAAATATAAATAAATAAATAATAAGAAAAGTCTAAGGGAGAAACTTTAGGTAGATGTTTGCACATAAAGTGGATATTTCTTTCTTTTACCTACCACTTTAGCTATAAATATGCACTCAGTCATCAATCGAACTTCGTCTTCAAATCCAAGTATGGGTATTTATATCATTAATGTTATGTGATTTGCAGAAAACAATTTAGAATAAATAGATTTTAATGGTGAATACAACTTGCGCCCAAACATTTTTTTAGACATAGCTAAAGTTACCTAACCCGGTCAAAGTAATCATTTGTCATCAAATGAAGTGATGCTTCATTTCATTAAAGCGTTGCCTTAAAAGATACGAGGACGTCATGCATTGAATAATGGTGCAATTTGGGTTGTATTTCATATAGCTTTATCATAGACAATTGTAATTCTTCATTATCTTCGTAAACATCTTATCTTCATCATAAGATATACTTTCGCATGTTGGTGATGTTTTAAAGCAAATTCCAGATAAGAGGTCAAAATATCTTGCTTTCACTTAAAGATAAATTTTAACGCAGCTGCTGTAACCAAATTCTATTCGGCTGTAGAATCTTAAATCATATATAAATTGGAATCCCGATTCTCTACTTCTAAAAATAAAGTTCATAATCAATAGTGAACGAGGCGCGATGGCTCAGGGGATTGAGCTTTCACCTTCGAACGAGGTGCCCGGGTTCGAATCCCAGTGGTGGCTGGAAGATACCAATTTCGCATCCAGCTTGCACCGACCACAGTGCTGACGTAAAATATTTTCAGTGGTAGACGGATCTCGGGTTAGAGTCCCCGTGCCGTCAGGCTACCCGTGGGAGGTTTTCGTGATTTTCCTCTCCATGTACCGCAAATGCGGGTTAGTTACAACAAAAACTCCTCCATGAAGTCAAATTTCTCCTAATACTTGATCCAGGAGTTCCCTTGTCTTCAGGATTGGGTTCAAAATGACAAGGCTAAGGCGTTGGACATTAGTAGTCGTAAACTCAAAAATTGGGTCGGCTGTCTAATGTTACGGTGGTTTAAAGACACAAACTACTACTTATCATTTTAACCAGTGATCGTTTTATTGTCGAATTAATTTACATACTTTAACTATTTAAAATACTTAAACAAGTAATGCTTTAATCAAATACAAATTTAAATAACAAATTAAATTAATTAAAAGGCTTTGATTAGTAACAAATAAACTAATTGGCATGGAGAGAACTTACCCATACTAATGTTCATAGTGGAAATTGGTGAACCTCTAATGACTCGGTTCTACTCTCTCGTTTGTTGTCTTTTTTTTTGATCTTTTATACTAAACTTTTTGCTCGATAAAACTATTACTAAATTCTGGAAAGGTCACATAAGAGATCAAACTTGGACTATAGACTTGTGATTAACCCTTTTCGACACGTTTTTCTTAACTTTAATCAAGAGTATTTATTTGCATTTGCTAAAAGGTTCTATGTACTAGTGGAAGTTTCCACAGTATTTTAAATCTAATCAATTATTTTGCAATTTACAATAAATCTATTTTAAATGTTTTATTGTGATTCTAAATTAAGTGACGATAAGCGTCACACTATCGACGGTTATAAAAAAATATATTTCTCGTAGATTCAGTGAAATTTTTAATAGAGAATCAGTCGAAGTCTCAAAATAGCTCGGAGTCAGACATTTCAACCCCCCCCCCACTTTGCAGTTTTGTTCAGTGATAGATATGTTTCTGTGAATGACCGAAATCAAAGGAATGTCGACTTTCATCGGTGAATGTCACATAGTCGCTTTGGTAAATGTTCGAAATATGTGCTAGGTTTATTAAAGTGTTTACATTGGTATACATTTTCCCGGTATGCCCTACATCGATGTTTTTTAAGGTCAAGTGCCACTGCCCATTATGCATTTAACCGGTATTCCGAACACTGATGTTTCTCCTAATCTATCCTCAGCGGATATTAAAATATCGAATGAATTAATATCAAATGGGATATAACAAATATTTCGGACATTCACCAATGTGGCTGTTGACATTCACCGGTGAAAGTCGACATTCTCTTGATTTCGGTCATTCACGGCAACATAGATAATAAAAAAATTGGTATTTTACCTATCCATCAGCTCCACACAATTGGGTATAATATAGCCTACGTCACAGGTTGTGTTGTTCCTACTAAATTTAACCCATGAACGGCATTTTCTGCGAGCCTAACTTCAAGCCACAAATAAACAAACGAAGTGTTCGATCGTTTAAATAGCTGCTCGCCAGATTTTATTGCATTATAAAGAAAAGTTATTGAAACTAAATAAACAACAACAACTAAAACAAATAACAACAACTACTAATAACAATAACTAAATAAACAACAACTAAATTCCATTCGTTTAGCATTGCGTCATATGTTGTTCCTACTAAATCGAAGTAGTTGTGTTTTTTTCATATTATACCCAATTATTGTGTTTTAAATTTTTAAAACTCGATCACTGCATGTAGAGATGAGAATATAAATGGCAACAAACGTGAAAAAAAGAAGCTCAAATAAGCGCGTGAAGTAAAAATAATTAGTTTTCAAAGAACAAAATGAATTTATTAATGATCATTTTTTTTCCAGATCAAACTAATGGCGACCTTGATTGGGGCATTGAAGGAAGCCTACACATATTACATAAAGCAAAGGTTCCAGGGTCATTCCTTGTTCTTGGCAGTCATTTGTGGTTTTTGCTTTGTCGTCTCCATACCTTACTTGACACAGGTCGAGATATTTTCCTTCCTTATAACTTTGTCATTATTAATGCGAATCTGAGAAAATAAACATTTTGTTTTATATTTGTTAAATATTTGTTCGTAAATTAAGTTTTTTTTTTAACATTTAATTTGTTAAGGAAGTTATCTCTAAAGACTCATTTTATAACTTAAAAAATATATCTGGAAATTTTAGGGTAAACTAACCAGTGAAGGAACACTTAAGCTTCGCTTGCCTTTTAAAAAATCATATTAATTTCAAAATTCGTAATTTTAGTTTAATGACAGTGTCAACATATTTGTTGCTAATTGCAAATTATGTAAAAAAATTGTAGAGAACTTACATAATATTGTTTTAAAGTTTTGGAGGTTCAAATAACAAGTAGTAAGGAGACCAAGTGAAGGAACAGCTCTTACCAGTGAATGAACACCCAGTAAAGGAACACTTAATTTTGGTTATTTTTTAATGCTCTTTATGAATTTATAAGCCATATAAATATTAAAAAAAGCCTATTCTTGAAATTATAACATACAAATACTTGGAAAATGTTAACTTTCTTTTGTAATCATGAATTGAAAATTAAAGTGTCAACATATTAACACATACTGCTCATTCACTGGGAAATCTATGCCCAGTAAAGGAACATGAATGCTCCCTCACTGGTTAGAAGTTGTTTTTCGTATTTTTAACAAACTTTTGATGCGGAACATCACTTAAGGTACAAGAAAATTAAAGTTTATCTTTTATTTTCATTTACTTAGAGAAAAAAAACCAGTAAAGGAACACTTGTTCCTTCACTGGTTTTTCATGGTTTGGTGATCCAGTGAATAAACAACCCCTTTATCTCAGGACTTAATTATGCTATGATGCTTAAAAAAAATAAAACGTAACTTCAATAACTATATTTTGAATTGTCTTTTCCACAGTGAAAAAAATAAAACTATTACATGCAATTAATTCCACTTCAAACATATAAATACAAACACTCACCTTTTAATTTTTTCAAAGAAACAAGGTGTTGCAGAGATAATAACTAATTCAAAATTTTTTCCATAGAAGTCTATTTGACCAGGTAATCCAAAACATTGCTAGATGACTTCCTATTGTTTGGCAGTAAGCTATTGTTACCGATCTATCTAAAGAAAGACTTTCAAATTCTTATTTTTAATCAATATATATGAAATGTTCCTTCACTGGATAGTGTTCGTTCACTGGTTGGTTTACCCTACGTACTTATTAATTCGAATAATATAAATTAGGAGCCTTCAACATGTGGCCCACAAAAATATCAGATTCAGTAAAAATATTTTGAAAAAAAAATTACTGTTATTTCAGACTATCCCAGGGAATTTAAGCGTCATGGCTGATACTTCGAAAGAAAGATTGACAGGTTAATGTATTTGAAGATGAGTTAAGACTGGAAGGAAAAATACACAATTAAGTTTCGCATCAACATATTCAGCTTTACTTTAAAGCAGTTTTCACAAAGATTCGCTTTTAGGCTCTCTGCTTGGATGCATATTAAATGAAAGTAAAACAAGGACATACATCATTGTACGTTGTTAAAATCCGATGCGTGTAAAAATATTAACATGATGGTTTTACTTTGGATTATCCATCAAGAAAACTTTACGTCTTTTTCATACTTTGAACGCGTTTTAGATCCAAGAATCACATCGAATCATAATTTTTATTCAGATAATCGCTGTCCGAACATGGTAACTTCTCGCGGCCGTGTAAGATGTGGCTACTGCAATTAATATTGAAGAGCTGAGTTGTGGCTGCATCGTAAATCATTCGGATAAGTTTACCCTATGAAGTGTTGTATTGCCACTGACTTAACATTAAAAAAAATTTAATTTTGAATGCAACGAAAATAATGTTAAAAATTAAAATTATTTTAAATTGTGTACTGTGAAATAAAACAGTTTAAGGATGCTGATTTCAATCACAAAAAAAAACAAATTAATAACCCTTTTTTTAAAGATAAATCTGCTTTTTTCCCTCTTTTTTGACTTACATTATAATACTCTGTAGTATATACTGAGTAGTTGGCAAAGTATACATATTATTAACAAATATGCATACTTTGCCAACTACTAAATTTTTTTTTCCAAATAAATTTTGCTCATTCTAGTAAATTTCTTTATCTTTTAGGCGGGAATTTATTTCTTCCAGATAACAGATCATTACGTAGCGGTCGTTGCCACAATAGTCGTAGCGATCTTTGAAATCAGTACTCTAAGTTGGATTTATGGTAATTGAAAAAAGTCTTTATACTATAGATTGTGATACACCTATTGATTTCACTTTAGTATGTATCATGTTAATTTGAGTTAAAATTAGAAAACACATAGTTAAAGTTAAATTTAATTATTAAAATATTCTTGATTACAATTTGACATAACATTAAGTAATACAAAGGGGGAAAGAATCTAGGATTCACTCACCAGGTGTGTCATCTCGAAACCAGGTCACCTTTTCTCAGCTATGCAAACTTTCTACTGATTCCTAAATTGTTGCAACCCCTACAGCAAGAGGAAACTTTGCCAAACTCACCCTTTGGCTCACTTTATCGATGTTTTTGGCGCACTTACTATTTTGGGACTCCTTGCTCTGCATCAATTGTCGCAGTAATTGATATCTAATTTTTAATTTAAACTCATAGTCCGGGACACCCTGTGTAGTAAATGGTGACTGGTGCACGTTAAGTCTGTCAGTTCACAAAGTCTTCCATGTTCCCATAACATATTATACCTCTGAGGGTACTGGATTGGAGATTGAGCGTTCTCTGGTTCAGGTCAAAATTACGATCTGTGGATGAATGGATGTAGGAATGGATCCATCCTACGGGTGTGACGTATAGGTGTGGCGGAAGTCGAATTCTTGGCTATAGATGGTTCCCCTGGAAAACACGAACAATCGCTCCCTCTCTGCCTTATTAGCAGACGCCAAGAACAACAACAGTTTAGACTTATAGTATTGAACAATAACTTAGATCGTCTGAATATAGACAGACGAATAGCAATTATTGTTGAATCCCCTAAATTAAAATATTGTAATAACTTTATGGGCAAACAAATTTAATGTTTAACATTTACCAATTAATATCCAAAGCTCCTTTTTAAGGATAAACTTTTTTATAGAATAAAATTTGATCTTTAAGAAAAGCAGATGACTAGCAGGGTTGCCAGACTCTGAAAATAAATAATACTACGACTTCATCCGAAAAAATACTACAAAATATTACATGTCTTAAGCGCTATCTACAGGACTTTTTTGAAAGCTTATGCAGACGAAAACTGAGACAGACGATTATTATTATTATTAACATTATTTATATCGTCTGGCTAAAGTTTTTTAGAATTATATTTAAATTTATTTTAGTTGAGGATAAAATAATATTATAATTGAAAAACAATTATCCTTTAACAATTATCCTTTTGTGCAATTATACTTCAGATATACGTGTAGTAACTAATATTTTTATCAGCAACTTTGTCTTTTGAAGAATAAACAAAGAGTTGTGTGTATCATAATAATGTCTTTTGTGTATCATAAATGATTTATTTCAAAGTTGTATAAAATTGAACCTAAATGAAAATATAAAATTTCATATTTTGTTTCACATCCTACATAGAAAAGAAACGTAAAATCTACTTAATCAAAGTGCATAAGAAACAATTTATATTATAGTTTACTAGTATAAACGAACTTTTACTTTTCACAATAATCACTAGATACAGTGACTAATAAAAAATAAACTGTTGGATTATTTCAAAAATTGTTTTTTACTTCAAAACTAGAGTGAAACTTTTCGTTGTTTTAGGAAATGAAAATAAAATAAATAAATAAAAATAAAATAAAAATACCACATTTTTAAAAAAATACTACGAAAAATACCATACCCCTTTTTTGTGAAAATATACTACCCTAGTATTAAAAATACTACGTCTGGCTTGACTAGCTTTTCTTTTAACATTTGCTTGACAAACTAATATGAAAACACTTTTATTCTAAGAATCGTTCTTTTTAGCAGCAAATGTTTTGTCAGATGGCAAAATTGTAACCACAATTTGAAAGAACATGCTTTTAGAAATGATTTCATTTTAACCATGAAAAATTCCGAGCGACCAAAATGAGGAAGTAAATAACTTCTTTTTAACTTTAATACTGCTAGCAATTTTTGAAATCAGTCGCTACTTTCGCAATATTTATATTAGAATGCTTCTTTGATTATAGAGGTATCGAAAGTGGAAATCAGCTTTGAATTTCTTATGCTCATGTTAGTCGATGCAATACAAATTTCGCATGGATAAAAAAAGACACCATTTCTAAAAGCATCAAACATCACAATTTAAAAGCATCAAGCATCAATCATCACAATTTTTGCCAATGAAAGAATAATTGCTTAGATGGAGTTAGTATGGAAGTGCCTCCATAAATTTGTTCAAACCCTTCTATTCCAGCCGTGAGGGCTCAGGAGATAGAGTGTTCGCCTTTCAATGAGGTGAACCGGGTTCGAATCCCAGCGATGATGGGTCGATACAAATTTCGCATACGGCTTGTACCGACCACAGTGCTGACGTTAAATATTCTCAGTGGTAGACGGATCATGGGTTAGAGTTCCCTTGCCGTCTGGCTTACCGTGGGAGGTTCTCATGGTCTTCCTCTCCGTGTACGCAATAGCGAGTTAGTTCCATCAAAAGCAATCCACGAAGGCATATTTCTCCTAATACTTGTCTTCTGGATTGTGTTCAAAATGACAAGGCTACGGAGTTGAACATTAGTAGTCGTAAACCCAAAATTGGGTAGGCTGTTCAACGACTAACAATAAAATAATGTCGAAGATCATGCAGTTTCAACAGAAATGATTTTTAAAAAAAACTTGTATTCATTGTAGGAGCAAAGAACTTGGCCAACTGCATACAACAGATGACTGGAAAAACAGCTTCCTATTTTTACCAGTTTGCTTGGATTATACTGACACCTGTTACTATTTTGGTAAGGAGTATTCTTGCACTAGAAAACGCTTTCTTGATTTTTTTATAATGCGGAACGTTTGGAGATAAATATCACGAGAGTACAATTCTTATTTTTAATTTGATTAAGATTTTTTTAATTGATCTTAGATATTTTCGTGGCGCTAATTTCAATTTTGTAATCATTTTTTCCCTTCAAACTGTAGTTTTATGCAATTTATTATTTTGTCATAACCAGGATTTTTTCAAATTCACTCAAATGAATACAAAGTGTCCCAACTTCTCTGCTACGTAGGGAATGGTTGGAAGAATGCATTTCTGTTTATGATACGATACGTTAATGTTTGTATGTTTTTTTGTCTAAAATATTATTTTCAAGGGGTCAGAAAAGTGTATATGCAGGCATGCACTAAGCATTAGCCACCTCAAAGGCGATGCGATGGCGAATAAAATTGTGTTTTGGCGAAAGTATTAGCGAATGATTTTTTTCCACTGGAAAGAAAAATTTATATTAGCTCGATCCTCAAAATTAAGTCAAAAAGAATTTTTCTAAACAAATCAGTATTTTTTATTCGATTACAGTAATTTTCGGTAGATGAGCGGCATTACCAACTAGAATTGGGTCCAAATAATATACGCCTGAAACTAACTACCGTAAAATAGTTTTCTATGGGAAAAAATTAATCATAAAAAAATTATTAAGATTTAGAAGATTTTTGAAAATTGGCGAATGCTGAAATTGGAGATTCGGCAAAATTTTTGAAAATTGGCGAATGGGGTTAATTTACTGGCTAATAATTTGAAATCCTTAGAAACACAACCTCAGCTTCTGCTTGTAGTCCAATCACGTATTGTCTATTAATTATATTTGTATACAACAGGGTATAATTAAAAATGAACATAACTGTTTAATAAAAAAGAATTTATTGATAAAATTTACAGAGCGTGTAGAAGGAACTGCAAAATTTTGTATACAAGCTTCACAGATTTACTATGTGAATTCCTTTGGTGACACGGACAACATCCAGGCTGTAGTCCATTTCACGTCATACATTCTGAAACTTTTGTGCCGTCACCAACGTTACAAATTTCGTTCTTTGAGTTCTTTAATTGTTTAAACATCGTTCTTTCTTCAAACATCCTATGCCATCTGCGCATGTTGTTCCCATATGGAGATTCATGATTGTAACGCTGACGAAATCTACTCTGCACTGTGATGACAGAATGACAATGTTAAATTCTAACACACAGAATGCTTTCTGCACGGAATACGCCATTTTCACTCATGAACTTACGCATGTGCAGGATTCCGCTTCACTGCTCCAACTATATTCTATGTTAATCCTATCGATAAATTATTTTTCATTAAATAGCTATAGCTGTATGTAATAGCTATATTCATTTTGAATTACCCTATATTTTTGAGATATTAGAAATGCTAACGAATGTTTTCCGTGCAGGCCACCGTGTTCTACAGTGCAAGCGATATTGGTGGAACTGTTGTGAAGAGAGGGTACACGTACCCCAACTGGGCTCACGTGATGGGATGGATGCTCTTCTCTCTCACACTTTGCTGGATACCCTTCTTAGCCATTGCAGCCTACCGAAAAGCCCCCGCATCTCACTTCATAAGTGTAAGTTCAAGCTTCACTTACTCCGTGTAAGGTGTTCTCCAATCACCTTCCTTAAGTTATGTTTTTAAAATCGTGGCCAGAAATGCAGATGATTAAATGTACTCATTCAAAATCTCAAACTAATATTTAAGAGGATAGAACATATTTAAAAAATGTAACAGTATGGTAAACCACTATCGAAGATACAGGAGTATTAAAAAAAATTAAAACCAATTTGATCGCCAAATGAAACTTGAAGGTGTTAAAACACTCCCCTCACACATCTTTTCTGTCTGTTTCGGTAATTAAACATGTTTTAATGTTTCCTTACTTTTCTCATTCGTGATTCTTTAGGCTTTAAAAATGTCTCTGGTTGTTTCTTTTTCAAAAAAATATTAATTTCGCCCTCTCATACGGCACATATTTTTTTATTGCCTGTCTCATTAGTTAATCTCGACAACAAAGGTAGATAGAGAAATGAAAACAAATGCTACGTTTTTTATGATAGCTGTAATTTTATACAGAAATTTTGACACAAATTGTTTAGTTGCAAAAGTTGCCAATAGATGACGCTACAAAAACCTTGTGTTCTATGGATAGTTGACGGTGTAAAGCAAAGCACAGCTGGAGCTAGCAGTTAATATTTGTCGTAAGACTTCAAGGTCACTATACTTTCGATTGAATTTTACGTCTGAGTTTGAAAAAGCGGGCTATCCAATATTATTATACTTGTAGTACTTACATTATCCGCGTTCTTTTAATTTAAATTTCAACGAAGCGTATAACAAATGAATTTGGAAAACTCCACAAGTACGCTATGATTCTATCCAAAATATAACAAACAGCGATATTGTACACTAATATAACCAAATAAAGGATAACACTCAAAGCATGGGAAACCTTACAATTTATGTATGTTGTGATATTAATTTTCTTAAATACTTTTAAGCCCTCCCCCCCCCCACCTGCTAGAATTTATAAATTACAGAAAACTCTTATGAATGGTAAAATTACGCGTATATTTAAACTTAAATCAAAATAATAAAAAGTTCTTAGAATATTAAGTCTGTTCACACATCACCTCGTAAGCATAACAAAAAATGAAGAATACGCCGGAAGTTTTCCACATTTCTTTCGGTTTTAAGATTATTGTTTACATTCAGTCAATCATCCATTGAACGTCGATATCACAGTCCTATTATAGTCCTACGGCATTTTGTATTCTTTACAAGAACTCTGAACTGCGCCATCTGTTAATAAACTTTGTAACTAAAACTGGAAATTTATGCATCAAATTTTTACAGTTTTCACAATAAACATATAGTATTTATTCCATTCTCTTATCAGTCCATCATTACGATATTTTTAATTTTATAATTAGTCAATCCTCCACAAGGCATTATGTTATATATGAATATAGACGATATAAAAAAATGCCCATTCCAAACACAAAAATTTATATATAAGAAGCAAGAGAGGAAATAAGAAAAGATTTTTTTTTTAAATAATAATAATAATTTAAAAATATATAATTTTTGACTTATTATTGATCAGCTATCAAATTTTAAAAGAATTAAAAGTTAGCATTATAATTGCATCCAGCTACAACCAGTAGAAAAATCTCGAAAAAAGAGAACGGGGCGTTAAAAACCCCTGGATTGCAAGTTAACAAGCGGGAAAAGTTTTTTGAATATTCTATGCTTTCGCAAGAACTAAAGTGATAAACAAGTTAATTAACATTTCAAAATTCATTATACAATAGATGCCGAGCCTCAAGTCTTTGCCCTTCCCACATGTGAAATATGAATAAGTGGTAACGTATCACCTATTAAAGTTGTTGTTGTTGTCATAGGCCATTGAGGGTGCGGTTGCTCTTGTTTTCCAGTGGCGCCATCTCTGGTCTATAATTCGACTTCTGTCACACCCGAATATGCTACTAATAATATCCTACTTGTAAACTGTGGAGACTGCATTTCCAAGATGTCTTCACCACAAATATCGATGAATATACCGGCCAAGACCCGAATTTAAATATCGCGATATTTTTCTTAATTAGCTAATTATTTTTTCATAGGCAAATTTCCGTTGCCCGAATAAAATGTATCAATGCTCGCAATTTTGAAATAGCTCGCAATCATTATACAATAGTCGCGATTTTATTTTTGTGATATGTTATGATATCTATAATGATTGCGATTTTGAGAATATTTGATACCCATTTATATTATCGGTAGCCAGTGATTTATGTAGTAAAACGAAATCTGGCGTTGTTAACAAATTTTCCTTTCTAGTTCCTATAAGCAATGAGTACCATTAATAAGAAATCTTATTTAGTTTCATTTAGCCTCTCTTTACAGTTTAGCTTCCCAATCAAATGATTTTATATAATGTGTTTACTTTAATTACTTATCAAAATCATTACAAATTAAATCTATTAAACCAAAATAAAACTGTAAATTGGAACATTTTAGTAGAGTTATTTACTATATATCTGATTACCAACCTTTGGTAGTTCTGCGTAAAATTTCATTTTTATATTTTCCAATTTATATGTTTTTATTTAAATAATCTATCTATATTATATAAAACGCTAATACGTACGTACGTATGTATGTATCAATAAAACCGATGATATTTCTTTTCTCGCGCTGGCAACAGTTTTCATTTTTAATTGATTGGATTCGGCGCGCAAGAGCACGTAGTGAGCAACCAGATAACATTAACCAGAGTGAGCATTATCAGGTTGTTCAATTCAGATTCATGCTCTAAAAACATGACAATATTTAATTTAAACTCAATTAGGAATTAATTAATTAATTGAAGTGAGAATGCTTTAAAAGGCCGCTGTTGAATTGATATTTTTCTACTGGGAGCTACCTAGACGTCTAAAAAACGTTTAAGTGTTTGTATTGAATGCATTGAATTTTTTTTATATTTCGCGTTTATTTATGCATTGAATTTTCACGCTTTGAAATGCAGAATATTAGTGAGGCAATATTTGATAATTTATTCTGCTAATATGTTTCTTATTTAGCTAATGTTTTGATTTTTTCACCATGTACAATCTAAATAGCTAATATAGTTTTTTAAAAGCCAATAAGAACATTGGTAGAATTCTTCTACATAAGTACAATACTGTGTCTTTGATGATAAAATACTATGTCTTTGATGATAATATATTATGTCTTTGTGCTAGAACATTGTGTTCATTGGCGAGCGAGCGCAGCGAGCCATGGTTCACGGCGTGAACCACATAGGATTGCGTAGCAATTCTCGGGGGTTGGCGAGCGTTAGCGAGCAGGGGGCGGAGCCTCCTAGTGAGTTTGAATTTTGATTACCAAACTCACATGAATACATATATTTTACGGTCTATGTGAATAGTCGGTTATTATTAATAGTAAACGGTCAATATTTATAATAACCAAATAAGCTTATTACAGTGAACGATTTATGCTCATTTATCACATTAACAGATTATTATTAATAATAACCCAATAAGTTTGGTCAATGTCATTCTTTCGCGTTTTTATTAGGGATAATTCCGTATCGTGATCTGCCACGCCAACTACAATCGCCAAGGCTCCAAATTGATTTTACACTGGAAAAATTTAAGGGGAAAAAAAATTGCAGATGTTTGCCAAGGGGTGGCTACGAGTTATATCCTTCAAGTTGGTCCCTTTCAGCGATGTTTGGTTTTTTTTTTTAGGTTTCTCGACGGCTGCTGCCCAGAACTTGCCACGACTTGACGATAATTCTGCCACAGATCACGATACGGAAATCTCCCCTTTTCATTTCTTACTTAGACCAAAAGAAGTTGTTATTATTTATTTTGACCGATTAGTATTAATAAGAACCGGATTTATCACTTTAACTGTAACACATATACAGAGAGGCACACCCATGTCCCAATGCTGTTATAAACCGTTTCATCACATTGACTTCATTGGTTACTATTAATAATAACCGGTAAAAGTGAATAATTTACGATATTTCTCACTTTAACAAAAAGAGGCTGTTATTATTACAATTTAGTCTTAATGATATAACCGGAACATTTAACCGTAACATTTATATAATTCAATTTTTATTTTATTACCGCACGGGGAAAATCATAAAGATAAAAAGATGTCAGGTATATGTGTTACATGGATATAAAAAAAAAGTATAGAGGAAAAAAAAAAGAAATTGGAAGGCCTATTAAAAAATAAATAAAAAGTCTAACATCAGCCCGTAATCAAATTTATATGTTTTCATTCGCTTTTATTGCTTTTAGATTGCCTCCTATTGTTGTTAATCATTTCAACTCTTGCGCAATCGTACGATATTCAGAAAACACCTTTTCCGGGTTAGAAGGCACCTCTGATGACGACTAATCCTTTTCTGTTCTTTACATGTGCATTCGTTTTTCTCTTGTGAATTGGGCTTATTTTATTTCGTTTTTTTTTTTCTTACTTGGATGCTCCGTTCCTACTCGCTAACAACCCTCGAGATTGTTGACGCAGTTCCTTTCAGATATTAAATACCCTATACCAGGGATGGCGAACCAATGGCACGAGACACAATATTTTGGGCACGCCGCCGATCACAATTGATATTACACAAATGTTATTACACTATGAAGCATATGTAACAGCTAAATTAAAATTAAAAAAATAAACGAAATAATAAACAATTATTAATAAAAAAATTAACTATTAATGCTAAATAAACAATTAATAACCATAAAAAACAAGCTAACAATAAATAACTAGCAAAGAAAAATAACAGTCCTGCTTAAACTAACACCTTACAACCTAATATAAGTTATTTGTCATCTAATCTGCAACAACAGAAGTCACACTGATGTTACTTTATGTTGTTTTAAGACATGGCAAAATGCATTTTTTTTCAATGTAAATAACGAGTTTTGAGTTGATAGTATTTAGTATTATTATTTTCCCAATAATCACGAAGTCAAATTTATTTGACGGCACGTCTGTGACCTCATTAAACAATTTTTTAGTAACATTGGCACGTTGGTGTATAAAGGTTCGCCACCCCTGCCCTATACCTTCGCTACAGTGTGACTCAATACGAATACTGTAAAATCTTGCACCGAGGGACCAATATTGATATGCCTAAATTTTTTTAATATTGGTTCTACAAAACCGTGGTGGCTCAGGGGATAGAACGTTCGCCTTCCAATAAGGTGAACCGGGTTCGAATCTTGGCGATGGCTGGTCGATTTGAATTCCACACCTGGCTTGCACTGATCACAGTGTTCCCTTAAAAATATCCTCAGTGCTAGACGGATTATGAGTTAGAGTCCCCTTGCTGTCGGGCTAACCGTGTGAGGTTTTCCTCTCCATGTTACTCAAATGCGGGTTAGTTCCACCAAAAAGTTCACCACGTAGATAAATTTCTCCCCATACTTGATCCAGGAGCTCCCTTGCCTTCCGGATTGGGTTCAAACTTACAAGGCTATGGAGCAGAACATAATATATATATATATATATATATATATATATATATATATATATATATATATATATATATATATATATATATATATATATGTAATACATATATATATATATATATATATATATATATATATATATATATATATATATATATATATATATATATATATATATATATATATATATATATATATATGTAATACAAAAAGTAAATACTTTTGTATTAATAAAAGAATTAAATCTCTTTCGTTTTCATAAAATGTCTTTGTTAAAGAATAAGCGTAGAGAGATTCTATTTTAGGAATTCAAGGCTGAAAACATACCATTGAAATATAAATAGATTTATATTTCAAGGGAAGAGTTATTTTTAGAATCGTTCCCTTTTTCAATACCATATAAGGAAGCAGAAATGATTTTCCTTAATGCGTAAGGTTACAAGGAATGTACGAATGTGCCTTTTTACCTCTAATCTGTGTTGGTATAAAACGTAAGAGCGCATAGTTTTGCGTGTCCTTTTCATAATGATGTGATCCAAATAAGCTGTGCCGGAATTGTCCGGAGTCTTGTCCACTCCCCCTCCCGTAGGGAGTGTGGACGTCAACTGTCAGCAATACCAGCCAACATTTAATAAACCTGTTTAGAACGTCTGATGGCTTATGACTGCAATTATTTCAAGCTAAATACAACACTGATAACAGGGTTGGAGCCCTGTTATTACATATATATAATAATTTACATACACCAGTTTGAGATGTAATTCTAAAAGTCGTAAACACAAAAAATGAGTTAACTGTTCAACGGCGGTTATAAAATAAAACATAGTTCCTAGAAAAGGCCTATATAGAGCCAATATAAGTCCTATATTGGCTGAATAATGAATATAAAATATCGGGTGAACCGGACAATTCTATATCGGGTCAATATCAGAAAAATAATGGCCCTTATTGAGTCGAGATTCGTGAATATTGGTTCAATAAGAGCCCCAAGTTATTTTGCTGCTTGGGTACTCGCTTCCCTCGTTCTTTTCCACTAAGTCTTGTTTAATAACCAGCTTTTGTATCTAATATTTTTAATACTTTGGTTTCGTTAAATTTCAACCTTCGAACTCTGCTTTTTATTCCTCACCGATTTTTGGTTATGTTTTCTCAGTTCTTTTCTATTTCCTTTGCTAGCTTTCTTCACCTCTCCCAACCTATATTTTACTTAATAACCGTCGTTCAACAGCAGATTACGACTGCTAATGTTCAACTCCGTAGCACTAAAATTTTGAACACACGACGATATGGCGCTCGTGCTTGCCCACGGACTCGGTAGGGCATCTAGCTTGATATATGAAATCTACACGAGCCCGAACTATTAAGTAGCTCGGAGAGATCACTCCTAGATAAAAGTTGAAAGATTTACGTCACCTTAGAAAGCAATTTCTTTTTGTAGTTTAATTTAGTTTAGTCGCTGGGCTATATTAGAATTAAAACACACACATAGTCCAGCTTAATATATTAACATTGATTTGTGTGACTAATTATATTTTTCATTGCAGAGGTTCATGTCTACAATTCAGCCAAACATTCGTAGCCAGTCAGGATTTTGGGAGCCAAAACCCGTCATCATACTCAACGGTTCAACGGTTACATCTTCAGAGTTTCCAGACTACAAGTTGCCCGAGCTACCATCTGTTCAGAACGCTGTGCAAAATTACGTGGAAAAACATTCCATTCTTCATAATAAAGCAGAGACTAATTTTTAAAGAAAATTATTTAAAAGTATATACACGGTATTCCGTAATGACCGCTTTTAATATGTATTTTTCGAATCTTTGTACAAAACATTCGGAATTATGCTCATTTAGAGATTACAATTAAGTGAGAATAAAAAATATTTCCATGATCAATCAATATTGAATGGTCTCAGCAGATGTCAATACACTTGCCTGCCTTCTGAAAATTCATCAATGATTGCTAGTAACAACCAATAGGAATAAATTTCTATTGGAATACGAATAAGAGTCATCTAATAGGAATGGTGTTAGCAACCAGTTGCCATTCACAACTATAAAATAACTGTATCGGATTGAATTTATTAGTCAAGTGAACAATGGGATACCTGCAAGTGACGTCCTGATTGGTTGTTGAAACGTGGCATTTGTTTACGTCAGCAACTGTTCTTTCCATTCTATTTCGAGTAAGCCAAAGCTTTCAAGTATCAATTCTCTTGAGTGATACATTATGACTTCTTTCACAAAGATTCTTTCTCAAATATATAAATTCTTTCACTATATATTTACACAAAGACTTAACACAAAGACAGGCACGAAGCCATATGGAACATAAATAAGCTAATTATACATCGAAGTTGCCAGGTACACAAAACAAAAATATATCACAGTTACAATAAAATACATAAACAAATAATAAATCTAAATTAAGTAAAGGATGTAAACGAGAAAGAATTATATTTCAAGAAGTTCTATGCGTGATACGGCACCGTATTTAATTAATTTCACGTTATTTAGCATTCTAACTTATGTGGAGAAACTTAGTTCAACTTTAACACGCCATTTTGTTTAGAAAAGATCAGCTGGTGCTGACGTCGTAGGTCACATGTGTGGGTATCTGTAATCATCTTCGTCTTGAAGTGTGAGTGCAAATTTTTGCAAATGCAAATTTTAGTGAAGTGCAAATTTTTAAGGAGAAATATATATTTATGGAAAATATTAATTTATATGTGCAACGAAAATTTCTTTTTTTTTTTTTGCCTTTTTTTTAAGATATATTTCTTTTATTTGGTTCTCCATCAATGAAATACATTTACCTGCGAAAAATTCGCCAATCAGGCTCTTATAGACAGGAATAATTAAATTTTTCGTTAGCAGCCAGTGACCGGTAGACTTTAATAACTTAGTCACTTTTTCCTCAAATCTAATGAGTCCGGTGACCAATAGCGATAGGTTCTATTCACTTAATAGCCACTTTTGATTTTTTTTGTTTTTTTTTTTGCTTAAATTAAATTATATATATTTTTTTTATAAAAAAGTCCATACTAGAAATTATCCAAGCCTATAAAAAGATTTTAAACTAGAAATAACTTAACATCAAGGAAAATAACGTTTTAAATAAAAATAAAAACAATATAGGATTTATGTGGATAATATCATAACTAAGTCAATAAAAGCTTTTAAAAGCTAATTATTTCATAAAATGCGTGGTTATTTTAGTTTTTTTTTAAATTTAATAGTTACTTAGAATAGTCAAGATCAATTTTAAATGTAAGATAGAAGAATATATTCACATACTTTTGAGATTCGGACTCATAAAATTACTTTGTGTTATTTCTGTCTGACTTCCTGTTAATTGTATATTTCTTTTATTGTTCTCAAAATGGGTTGATCTTAGTTTAAAAAATCATTTTTGCTCTTACTCGGTGAAATAACGCCTAATGCGCTTAGTTTTCTCATTTTTACAACGATTCTAAAAATGCACGTTAAGAGCGATCGTAGCAAAACACCCTGTAGACTCTTTTACTTCAATGCAATTTGTCACCTATGAGATTTCGCCTAACTATATCATTTTATACATACTGTTCCATTCATAACATACTATGTAATCATAGCGTAGATATGTGATGTTTAATTATGTTTGTATATGTGCCATACGTTTTTATACATGTTTATGAAGGAATATGATTATAATAAAAAATTCAATCATACGACGAATCATTATTTTATTTATTTCAGTGCTTAAAAATGTGATTAACCTTTTGTAATACTTTTCAAATTGACATATTTTTTAGGCGGGAAATGACGATGATCTGGGGGGGGGGGGAATTAAATGTACTCTAGACCAGTGTTTCCCAACGTGGGGCCCACGCCCCACCGGGGGGCAATTTGATTGTGAAGGGGGGCAATTCAAAAATGGACTCGACATGAGTTTCAACCTTTTGCTCTGGGCCATTTGAATGCAATGCGAGATTTCGGTGACAAAATCGAAAAAAAAAAGAAATGCGGTCAATAAATATTATGTGACTTAGGGATTTTTTAAGCGACAAACCTGAAATGAAGTATCTGTTTACAGTCGATGGTAAAGCATTTGTGAGTTATTTAGCCAATATCTTTGAAAAACTGAATATATTAAATAAGAAACTTCAAGGAACAAATAAAACTCTTGTTGATGCAAAATCGAAGATATTTGGCTTCATTACCCTTATTGAGTTACGTCAGAAATATATTAACAGCAAAAACTTTGAACAGTTTCATCGGCTCCAAAAATGTGAAATAAATGATACCGCTTTACTTGTTATTGTCTATCATCTGAAAATTCGATCGGCTGATTTAAAAGAAAGATACAAATTTATTTTCCAACATGGATGTTGCAGTCCATGTTAGTGGATTTGTCTGATATATCAAATATATCATGAAGAACTTGCAGAAATGCAAAATGATGAGTCAGTTAAAACTTTACTTAACATGAAAGGAGTGATGGCATGGCTTCGTGAGGAAACAGCAAACAAATACCCAAATTCAATCAAATGTGCAAGAAAACTAATGTTACCGATTCCATCTTCATATTTATCTGAATCTGGATTTAGTGCTGTAAATGATTTTATTGGTAAAAAAAAAAGAAATCGTCTAAATATAACACAACGGGGAGACTTGAGACTGAAGCTAACCAAATTGGAACCTAAGATAAAATCTACATGCAGCAAGCAGCAAGGGCAAGAATCTCACTAAATTAAAATATTAAATTATTATCGAAAAATATTTTTTAAAATTATTTCCAATTTGAATTTTAGTTTTTCATTATATGTTCTGGAAATTTACTTACTTCGTTTCGTTAACAATTTCTTAAGTTTCTTAACACTTTCATGTCCGGTGACATCAACGAGTTGTCACGTGAAAACCAAACGTTAGCTGACGGTGACAACACGTTGGTGCCATACGCAAGCAATACACTAACAGCCAGTGACAACACGTTGCAAATCAAACGTTAGTGGTCGGTGACAACACATAGATGTCGCGTGTTGCAACCTGATATTCATGTGACATTTTGTCAAGGGACAATAGAGTACAGGGATGCCAACTACTCCGCTTTCTGGAATAGTTTTAACAAAGTGGTAGCAAATTATGTAGTAAAATTCGTTAAAGAAAGATAGTTACGCCTACTTTTTAATATAGTAACCAGTAGTTTGATGCTATAACGTTGCATTTTATATCATACTTATAATTTTTGATATTTAGTGGTGAAAAAATTACTTACAATGAAAAATACGAAACTAAAAGTAACTTAAATTTCTCTACCCCTAGAAAATACTATTTTACAAAGCGGAGCAAGTTACTAGGAACCGGTTACATGGTAAACTTATCACTAAATATATGCGGACCGCATAGTGTTAAGTGAACAATTCGATTTTTTAATAATAAAAAATATGTATATGTTACATAGGGGGGCATAAGAATTTTAGAAAAGCTTAGGTGGGGCATGGTACAAAAAAGGTTGGGAAACACTGCTCTAGACTAACGGTTCCCAATCTCTTTTGATACTAAATGATCGTCCTTCATTTGGCGTAACCCCCGAGACTTAATGAATAAATTTCATTAGCAATTATTGTATTGAATGTATTAATTAACAAAAGACAATTACGGGGGTTGTTTTTTAAGTATAAAGACCGTTTAAAATTAAAACCCAAACGAAAGAAAATTTTCAAGAAGCAAATCTGTTTTCATATTCTACATACGTTTCTCTTTCTTTTCAGCAAAACTGCTAAATTTGTTTAAACATTTATCATAACTTACAACTCAACTAGATTCAGAATACTCTCTTCATATAAACTTGTCATTCTGTTTCGTTAACCAACGACCGTTTCCGCGCATTCTTCATCGTTAAAGTGACTACCGCCAAAATGATGTTTGAAATATCGAAAAAAAAATGAAAATTACTCAGCGCAAGGTCTGGGCTGTAGGGAGGGGTGGTCCAAAACTTTCCCACCAAAAGAGTCCAATAAAGTTGGAATCTGAGCTACGGAGAGAGTCAATGTCATAGAGAAGCGAAATTCCCTCTCAGTATAATAGGGAATTTTACTACTTCTCTAATCGCAACTTCCACAAATCTGCCACTGACTGTATGCAGCAGACAGGTTTTTTGTTCACTAAAAGCGCATCATTGACTGTATCTCATGCGTGGTTGAACATTTTAAAGACAATGAATTGACCGTACAGTTACACAGCTGCAACTGAGCACAGTTGTTTTGTGTTTCCGAGGAATTCTGGGACACACGACACAAGCACTCGTTGCGACGCACGCGTCACCTATTTGTGTACACAACAAAACGGCCCTTACTTAATAAACAATCCTAGTAATTATTTTGAAAATATTTTATGATCTAAATTATATGAATTATTTTGAAAATATAATATGCAACGATCTAAGTTTTGTTAATTGTTTTAAAAATATTTAGTGAATGAATGAAGAAGGAAATGTGTTCATCATATCGTTGGATTTATGTTGCACAGTTGCAGCAGAGTTGAACTGACAGGTCTGGAGCGGCACCTACTCTAGTTTTTAATTTGATTTCAATACATGTATGAATTGAAAATGAATGAGCTGCAGTATGGTTTTCATTAAAATAAAAACGAAATCGAAATAAACGTTGAGAATGGTTACCAGAGAAATACGCATCATTCATTGTTGAATTTCATTCGATGTGGAAAAGCAACGGAGACATTAAATAAATAATGGGTTATTAATTGGATATAACTCTAATTACAAGTTTCGAAAATCATAACTGGTTTTAAAAAAATCCGAATCGTCGGAGTAACTGAGACCCTTCCACGGAACCAAAAGTTACGCGAAACACCATATTAGGAACTGCTGCTCGGTTGGTGAAACGTTTTCCATTGGCGATCGACAGGGAACGTCGATAAGAGTTCTTTATCTATGGCAACACTTCGCATGCTTTTCACAGCAGCGTGTGGAGAGTCTTAGGAGAAGGAAGTACGTTAGATTTTATTTTGATTTTCATATAGATTAAAAACTTTTAAATTAGGAAACTATATGGAACTTGAATTGAGCAAGTTGTAAAAAATAATTTTTTTAAACAAGTATAATTGCGAAAAATATCGTACTACATTTCTAAAGGCGATTGCGACGCTCGAACATGTCAACTGGGGAGAAGACCGGTTCCATGTCTTTGGTCCTTACTTACCTTAACTTGCCTCCTCTTTTCAGTTGTGAAGCACATGGAGGGCCAAGGCCTACTGTGCCTATGCCCAGTTTTCTTGATCGTGGGTGCTGGGGTTCAGTGCAAATGTTTCGATTAGGTTGTCAGCCAAACTCAGAACACCCAGTGTTTAGTCACGGAACAAGCTTTATCATCCCACTGAAGGGATAAAAACTGAATCAACTTCGTCCGGTTCAAGGACGGAACCCAGGATCCGTGGCAAAGCGCTACCATTCAGGCATCGATACTCAGCGTGCAAATTTACAATATTTCATCATTTGTAACATAGTTTGGGTGCGCTTCGTCTACAACATAAATTTCTATAGTAACACAAGACATAAATTTCCAATTTCACTAGTCCCCTGCGTGCTGGAAAATCTTCTAATGGGCGCCAAGAATCGTAGTTTTTTCTGAATCTTCCTTTGATAGCTAATAATGTCTTTTTTTTGTCTTCAGTGAATTTAATGGGATAAAGGTAATCTATACATAATAATAAACGTGGCTGTGTGTGTGTGTGTGTGTGTGTGTGTCTGTAATCACAATATATCGCCCCAGAAGCCTCGCCCGGGCACGAAACTCGGCCCATAATTGTGTTTTCACATAATGAAGAAGTATTTTTTTTCTTTTTCAAAAATTTTGATTAGTTATTTAGTTATCAGTCATTTTGTAAGTCTATGCTTTTCGTCTGCTTTTTCGTCTTCAAAGAGCCATATTCAATAAATTATTAAAAAATGCATATACTTTTCCCCACTCTTATAAATGTATGCTAATGCGAACCTCACAATTGAAATATTAATTTTCGACAACTTAAACCAATAATATACGAAGGAATTAATAATTTAATTGTAAAGTTCGCATTAGTTTACATTTATTAAAGTGGAGAAAAGTTTAACTTTCGTATTAAAAATGTGGCAACATATTCGATACGTAAATAGAACGCTTCGCTTTGATATATTTGTCGCTGTTCATAATTGTTATAATAAGTTTTTCTTTTTCTTTCCACGCTCTATTTTTTTTTCTGAAGCGAAGACGATAATTTTTATAGCGATATTGTAGTACTTTGTACAATTAAAAATTCTTTTCACAACACTTTAAAAATATTTACTTTATTTTCTTTATATATACAGAGAACAGTCGGCAAAGAATTCGATTAGGTTGAAAAACATTTCGCTAAAAAGGAACGAATTCCAAAAGAAAAAATAAACAACTTAAAGAATAAAAATGCTGATGCCAGCCAATTTTTTGAAAGTTAACTTAGAAATAACAAACCAAACGATGTTAAATAACAAACCAAACTATGTTAACAAAATGACGTAGAAAGCGCAACTAGATCAAAATTATACAAGCACAACTAGATCAAATTATAATACCTGAGTGCTTGACGTAACAGATATAGAAATAGAATTTGATACCATAAAAAATTATATAGAAATAGAAATTGATACCATAAAAAATTTATTCGTTTTCGTGTTCTTTTCATGTATTTAGCATTTTAGTTTTTTTTTTCTTAAGCGTTGTAGCTAAACTGCTGTTTGTAGAAAATGCAACACCATGAAGGAATCATCAGAATCAAATGAAATTCGCAGCAAATGTCAATTATAGGATATTATGCAAATTAATAAAGTTTCAGAGCCATCGCGCGTGCGTGGCGCGCGCAGCGCCCTCTGAATTGATGCTGAAAGCGTATAAATAAAGTGCTGTAGCGGGACGTTGAAAATAGTCTATGATTATTTGTTAGTGGCAAACGTTTAGTGAGACCTGAGTATGCCTCCACGACGGAAGAATAAGAAATTCAAGCAACTTACGGAGTTTGAACGAGGGAAGATAATCGGCCTTCGAGAAGGAGGATTTTCCTATCGCGCAATAGCAGCTCGTATGCAGCGGAACAGTTCCACAGTGATGCGAGTTTGGAAGCAGTGGACCGACGAGCACCGAACAACTCGAAAAACAGGCACTGGACGACAGAAGGTGACGTCAGAGCGCGATGATCGACACCTGCTCCGCATGGCGGTGAATGATCGCACAGCTTCCTCCAGGCAGCTGGCAGCACATTGGTCTACTGCTACAGGTGTACAATTGTCGGCTTCGTCAATTCGTCATCGTCTGCTGCGCCGTGGATTGCGTGCAAGGGTGCCATTATACAGGATTCCCCTCACGGCGGATCATCGACGGCTGCGTCGGCAGTGGGCTCTTGAGCACAGAGACTGGCGAGCTGATTGGCACCAAGTTGTCTTTTCAGATGAATCACGCTTCAATTTGTGGACCCATGATGACCGTGTTCGTGTTAGACGTTATGCCGGTCAACGCTGCTTTCCTGAGTGTATTATTGAACGACATAGTGGTCGAACACCCGGAGTTATGGTCTGGGGTGCGATTTCGTATCATGGACGATCCAATTTGATACGAATTGAGGGTAATCTCAATAGCAACAGATACGTCCGTGAAGTGCTACAGCCCGAAGTCGTTCCTTTCCTTCAAGGCATCCCTGGAGCTATCTTTCAGCAGGATAATGCACGCCCACATGTTGCGCGGACTGTTAGAGACTTCTGTTCAGCACAACGCATGCAACTTCTTCCTTGGCCTGCTTATTCGCCGGATATGTCGCCTATTGAGCACGTGTGGGATATGGTTGGTCGGCGTCTCACTCGTGATCCGCGTCCTGCAGTTTCCAAAGACGAACTTTGGTTGCGCATACAAGCGATATGGAATTCTCTTCCTCAAGCAGATATTCAACATCTGTTTGACTCCATGCCACGTCGTATAGCAGCACTTATTGCAGCGCGTGGTGGCTGCACCAAATACTGATTTCGGACGCTTAATTTGTTTCTTTTGTTTTGAAAATTTCATCATTTATTTGTATCAGTACAAGTCGTTTCTGCATTAAATTTCATTTGATTCTGATGATTCTTTCATGGTGTTGCATTTTCTACAAACAGCAGTTTATATAATTTCAAACATCCTCAAGAGCTATAACACATCTGCAGCAGAACTGGATATGAAGACAAAATTGCTGGACAGGAACACTTTAATTGGGTAGAATATAGCCTACGTCACAGGTTGTGTTGTTCCTACCAAATTTAACCCATGAACGGCATTTTCTGCGAGCCTAACTTCAAGCCGCAAATAAACAAACGAAGTGTTCGATCGTTTAAATAGCTGCTCGCCAGATTTTATTGCATTATAAAGAAAAGTTATTGAAACTAAATACAACTAAATAAACAACAACAACTAAAACAAATAACAACAACTACTAATAACAATAACTAAATAAACAACAACTAAATTCCATTCGTTTAGCATTGCGTCATATGTTGTTCCTACTAAATCGAAGTAGTTGTGTTTTTTTCATATTATACCCAATTGTCCACTAATCTTCAGATTTCCTGCTATGTTTTAAAAAACTTTATCTGAGAAAACCGTCAGCGTGGCGGACAGCTGGCCGCCTTAGGCGGCTAGTATAGAATAAATTTGTTGTGTGTCATAGGTTTGTTAAGTTAATTATAGAGGCAATTCATTTTTCATGAAGTGGTGACTAGTCCCCCGTCGTGCTGGAAAATCTCGCAGGGTGCCTAGTCAAATCTTTTAACAAAAAATAAGCACCTTTTAAGCACTCAAAAATATTTTTAAGCACTATATACATTAACAAAATGCAAAATAATTTTCAAAGACTTTACATGATGATGATAAAATAACTAGTTTCTGACAAAGAACTCTTTATACTAGCCATTATAAAGTGATCGAGAAATTTTTTGGCTCGACATCAGAGGGTGGAAAATGAAGCCTAAAATTGCAAAATACAGCAGAGTTGCACATGAAAGTGCAATAATCTCACCAAACCCAACTCAGTAGACGCACATGCGGAGTCGCAAGTATTTCATTAACATGTAAAATGATTGGCCCTTTCATACGCTATGGACCGACGGTACGTCGAAATAGATTGTGGTTGAATGAATTGTGAAAACGTTGAATAGAACAACGTGAAAAGCGCGCTTTTGCATAATTCATGGCGAAAATCAGCATGGTAAAGAAGAAAAAAATCTCACTTTCGAAAAGGGAAAATTAAGCACTTTTTAAAAACACCCAATGAAAAAAGCAAAATAAGCACCTTTTAAAAACGCTACGCATCATGTCTCATGATGAGCTCCAAATATCGTAGTTTTTTTTTCGATCTGCTTTTGATAGCTAAAAATGCTTTTTTTCTTTTTGCGTCGCCAGGGAATTTTAATGGAATGAAGGTAATATAGAATGAACTTCTTGTGTGTCATACGTTTATTCTAGAAGAAAACTTTTTTTCTTTCGAATGTTTCTTTTTAACCTTGAATTTAATGGGACCAAACAGACGCCGAGTTAATGGTTTAGAAAGTATGATTTTACGGGCTATGTGCAATTTTGAACTTGTATCCATTTGATATTCTTCGGTATGCAAGTGGGCTATTGTTTCCTATTTAATTTTTCAGTGCTCCATTGAACGGGAATTAACTTAATTTAATTAAACGAATAAATTCGCGCAAAATAAAATTGTTTCAATTAATTTTATTTGTTAATGGAATTTATAAAATTAATTGTTTCAATTAATTTTATAAATGTTTGGGAAGAATATTTCTTTGGATTCTTTTCTGTCTTTCTTCAGTGATTAAAACTCTTGATATCTGAAATTCATACAATACATTTTCTTTCTCTTAACTTAACTTTTATTTCAAAGAGAAGTTTTTCTAAGCATAATTTTCTCTCTCTCCAGATTTTGAAATAAATATGAAAATGAATAGAAAATCTTACGCAAGCATTGCTCATATCACTTCTCCACACCTAATCAAATCATATATCCCCTCTCACTGCCAGGTGCTTACGTAATGAATATACGGCCCCAATCGACCAACCCAATCCAGAAATCAAGGAAACTCATAGATTAAACATTGGGGAAAACTAACTTCATGGAAGACTTATGATGGAACTAACCAGCATTTGCGTTACACGGAGATTAAAATCTCTAACCGTTAGATCAATGCGGTAGGAATCTAATCCAAGATTCCTCTACCACTAATGACATCTTGCGTCAGCACCGTGTGAGACAGGAGCAGGATTCGAACCTGAATCAGATTGATACGAGGTCTCCTTCTTAACTGTTTTATAACCGACGTTCAAAAGCCGACTCCATTTTGCGTGTGCCTATGTTCAACTTCGCAGTCTTGTCATTTTGAATCTAATCCAGAAGACAATGGAGCTTCCTTGATCAAGTATTTTGCCTTCGTGGAGGACTTTTTCGATGGAACTAAACCGCATTTGCGTTACATGGAGAGGAAAACCTAACACAATTAGTCTGGCGGTAAGAGGACTCTAACCCACAATTCATCTACCACTGAGGATATTTTACATCAATACTGTGGTCGGTAAGAGCTGGGTACGGAATTAGTATCGCCCAGCCATCGCTTGGTTTCGAATTTGGCTCACCTCATAGGGAAGTCATCGCTCTTTTACCTAAACAATTAGGGCTCTTATAACTGTGTGTGCAATGGAAAGAAAAAAAAATTCCGAAATTGGAATAGTGTCCTATTACTACTGAATGCGCCTTGCTGATTAATATATAAAACAAAACCCTAAACAGACATATAAATATATTTCCCGAATGTAGTTAAAAGCCACATGATTAACTTTCAAAAAATTTAAATGATTTCAAGTATTAGGAAGTTGTTGGGAAAAAAAACATGTACTTCAGAATCCTGCTTCATTATTTGAGGGAAATTTTTCTCTCGTCACAAGTAAAATCCAAGATGATGTATGTTAAAAACAATAAATATAAACAAAATAATACTGCTTGGTGAAACCGAGCAAATTTAAGGCAGAGAGTGCGATTCTTGTTCATCAGTGGCGCCATCTATGGCCAATAATTCGACTTCTGCCACATCATACGTCACACCTGCTTATAAGGCGGACCCATTCATTCATCCACAGATCGTAATTTTGACTTGAATCAGAGAACGATCGATCTCCAATCCAGTACCCCCAGAGGCATTGATTCGTTATGGGAACATGGAGGACTTTACGACCTGACAGAGTTTTAATGTGCATCAGTCACCAACTACACGGGGAGTCTTCGGCCGGCGCAGTACGAACCCACAAACATGGGCCCAGCGCCCTACCGACCAGGCTATCCTGGCCACACAAAATAATACTAAATACACTAATTCAAAAATTTTTTTCTTCACAACTATAAGCACTGCCTTAAACGTGACAATCATTATGCCATTACATATGTTGTAACAAAATTTTTTCACATTTAAAGAAATTACATTTTTCCTTAAACTGATAATTATTGCAGTCAAAGAGGTGTTTATGGTACTCACTAAGAGTTGAAATTGTATTTTTCAGCATAAAAGAGAAGCTTAGAACTTTTTTCCCTATCAGCTGCGACTTTTAACATTATAGACTAATTATAGTGAATATTTCCTAAAAAGACAAATCATAGTGTAATGAAGAATTAAGCTGCAACTTTTAAAATCATAGATTAATTATAGTAAACATTCCCTAAATAGGCTAGTCATAGTATTATGAATTTAAAAAAATATAGAATTCAATATTCTTACCCGAATTTACTCAAACGCAATTACTTAACTAAGTTTATATAAAAATTTAAGATTCAACTTTTGCAACTAAGTTTAGTTTATATTTAACTTAAACCTTCAAATTTACTTTTCAGTTATAAGTTTCAAAGGAAATAAATTTACCTTACAGTTAAAAGTCTAACAATTCTGAAAAAAAAAATCACTTGACTTTTTTAAAAACTTTTTATGATTTGAGATGTATGTTCAATAAATTCACAATAAAAACAAGCAATGCGACAAATAAAATATTTATTAAAAATCAGTTTACTTTTGACACTGATAGCTTTCTTTTATGGTTACAAAAGTATAAAATTCATCTCAAAATTCATGCATTTTTTTTTTACTATATTACAAAACTAAACTAATACTATAAAAGAAAGATTTCATTATATTGATAACTTATTAGTACTGTTTAAATTGTGAGCTGAAAAATTCAATTGTTATTTTTTATTATTATTGCAACATAATAACAGGCTAAACAAACAGTTTTAAAGAACAGTATTTAATTTTCAAAACAAAACGAACAGATCTTTTTAGAAAATTATTTAAATAAAAAGTGGAATGAAATGATTCCTGAGGTCCTCATGAAAAGAGAAAAATAATGATTCAATAGTGGATGACAGAATTTAAACAATGGTAGCTGCTTAATATCACAGTTCATGTTCAGCAACGCTCTGCCTTAAATAGTCATCATACAGTTGCCTCTGAAATTGAAGGAAAGAAATAATATTAATTATATAATAGCAAACATTAACAGGGCTGATTGTGTCTCAAAGTGAAAAACCCAGAAAATTTTAAGTGCAAAAAAATCTATATCAAGATATCAATTTATATACCATACAAGTTTCAAATTGAACTTAATTTTTTTTAACTAATATTTATAATTAAATTACTACTTACTAATGAAGAATAAGATACATTTACAGTAACTAACTAAAAAAAAAAACTTACTTCTTACAAGAATCGCGATATTAGATTTTAAAATTGCGATATTGAATTTTTAGATCGCGTGAATACGAAACCTGATGCGTAGTTTTTAAATTATGTATAAATACCAATCACAATACTGGATTTTAAAGACGAGTGAAAACAAATCGCAAAATTGAATTTTAAACTAACATGAATACGAATTACGATATGAGATTTTAAAAACGAATAAATATAAATAGAGATATTGAATTTTTGACTTGTGTGAATACGAATCGCAATGCATAACTTTAAATTACTTATATACGAAAATAGATATAACAATTGTATCAATAAGTTCCCAATTTTTAAGATGGTTAAGAATCAGCTAAATCAAAAGAATCACATGTAAACGTATCATTAACAGGATTTAGAAAAAGGTTTCAAAATTTCATATACGAAATTTTGAAATACGAAATTTCAATTATTTATATACGAAAATAGATATAAAAATTGCATCAATAAGTTCCCAATTTTTAAGATGGTTAAGAATCAGCTAAATCAAAAGAATCACATGTAAACGTATCATTAACAGGATTTAGAAAAAGGTTTCAAAATTTCGTCTCGGATTAAAGTTTTTGATTTGCAGAAGTACAGGAATATAGGGTCTTGAAATGCGCAGAATTCTGAGACATTCGTGGAAAAATCTCATGCCCTGCTTCAACTCGGAATTCCGGGGTACATTCGGAATACAATCACCCCTGAGTAGTTTTCAAAAATAGAATTTTTATTATTATTAACCTTTGAGTTTAAACAAAGGATATACGAATTATTTTTTTTATATAAATCACAAATATGTCTATTTATTGCTAAGGTAAATTAAAAATAGAAATAAAAAGCTGGCTCACCATGCAAGAGTAATAAATAAAAAAAGGGTAAAAAAGGAATAAACACTAGTGAAAATTAGAGCAAATACATAACTTACAACAACTTTTAATAATGAAATAAAATAATTACATTTAAAATCTTTCAGCTCAAAGGAAACAATTTTGAAGTTTCTTATTTACGTAAAATCAAGGTTAATTAACCAAACAATTTGGAAAAAAAATAACTGCCCAACTATTACAATTTTACAAACTAATGAAATTAAATGCCCAAAGACGTAATAGTACTAGCATTTTATTTTTGTAAAAGGTAAACAATAATTACAAAAGTTGTGATAACTCAGAAAAACTATATTACGGATTCTGATTTTGAATCATGAGCAATCCACTCTAATATGTTTTTTTAGAAAGTTCATTTTAAGATATAAAAAAATATGCCTAAAAAACACTACAAAGAAAAGAAAAAAAGCGCACATACTTTTCTATTTATCACTACATTCTGGAGATATTCTTTCCTTTCTAAGAGAGCCATTTTTTGCTTTTTGGAAAAAGTTGGCGTCAATCTGCAATAATAATATGACATTCATAAAAAGGAAATTACATATTTCAAAATATCAGATTTTTTTCTAAAAAAAACTTAGACACTTACCTGATGTACCAATGTGCCAACCCAAAAAATATTGCTACAATGATAATCACACAAATGGTTATAGTCAGATGATCATCATCAGATACTGAAGACCAGATGTATTCAAATGCTTTCTAAAAAAGAGAATTATGAATCATTAAGTGGTTAAGCAACCATTTAGAATCAATAATTTAGTTTCAAAGTAAAAGGAAAGCAAAACAAGGCCAAAGAAGAAAAAAGAAAGATAAAAACAAATAAAAAGTACATTTTGATTGCAGCAAATTTATCAAATCGATCGCAATAATTTTGTTTACGTGGTGCGGTATCAATTTTACATTTACTAATTTTAAAGGCATAAAATGGCAAAAACGATAAGAGAAAAAGAAAATAATGCAACTAAAGAACATTTAATATATTATATTGGTATTGCTAAGTAATGTTGTTTCATAAGGTTAAAAACATTGCACACAACTTTTGTTTGATTTTTAACGAGAGGATTGAAAAAAAGAACAATTGATCAAAAAATAATAAAATAAAAGTAATGTACAAAAATCAAATTACTATATGCAGGGCTCAGCACAACTTAATGCAGAAAAAGTAGTGAAAAAGGTGACTAAAATTTTTAAAAAAGTTACATATAGTGACTACATTAAAAACAATGTAAACATCCTGCAACATCTTAGTCCCTTAATATAACATAAAAAATTGAGCTAGATCAAGTATAACTGTTAAAAAACAATAATAATTATAATCAATTATAATGAAAATAAAAATTCATTCATTACATTACTTAACAGCAACTGAAATTTTTTGTAAAAATGTTCTCAATAAATTCACAAAATTTATATAACTAAAAAAAATAATAAATTACCAGCTTAACTTAAATTGAGATAATTTTTATTTTTAAACATAACAAAGATTAAATCACTATTAGTAATTAAGTCCTGAATTTTCATGAATTGATGTCATTAATGATATCAGTTATTTTAAGTGAGGAAATGTATCCATTATTTTGAGTTAGCCTTAAAATAACTCTCTATCAGAGCGGACTTCTTTTCTAGAGTTTTTTTAATGGCATCTCCTCTTTTTCTTTCTTCGTCTTCTTCCTTCCTTACTTTAGCAACACCTTGCAGTATTGCTTCTGCTAATTTAACTTCTTCGAAATTTCTGGTAATTTAAATTCTTCTAAAGCTCTCTGTCCGACACAAGTTTTACTTCTTCATTCATCAACCTTTTAACTTTCTTGTTAACATTGGGACAGTCACTCCACATCATCAACAATTTGGCTAGTGGAAGTTTCATTTCATCCATGACTTCTGCTAATGATGAAGATTTAATGAAAAAGAAGGTGGAATACTGTTAGGAAACATAGCTTTAATAGTTGCTACAATGCCAGAAAATGATGCTGCAAAATAATTTGATGCAACAATTTTCATTGCCCATATATGTTCAGCAACAGTAGCAGATTCCTTTTCATTATGAAGATAAATGGTACGGAGAGTGTTCGTTCTGCTACTTGCTTTTCCTCATTTGTAGATATGTTGTTTAACAAACGCAATTGAAGCGGATTCTTTTTAACGTCCATTTGTTCTTGATGCTTTTTTGTGCCGAGATATTGCTTGAAACCCCTTATTAGAGATATTCACAGTAGATGAACAGAAGATAGAATAATCATCGTGTTTCTTTCCCCATTCTGATATTTCTTTGTCTGTACCATCATCTTTCTTAAGACATATTGGATTAAATGTGCCCATCATTAACAGTTATAACCTAAAAAAAATTTAATAGTTTACAAACGACAATAAAAACAAACTTAATAAAATTTTGTGTAGGCATAAATAAATTATGAAAGAAAACATATTCAAAGAGAAAAAAACCCACTTATCTCCCACTCTAAAGCAGCTAAAAATTCAGTAATTTTAATTAAATAACCGAAAAATACAGTAGAGAATAAATTAATATATGCTTTATCAAACCCAAATTACAAGGAACACGTGAAACACATTTTAAAGTGAGGAAGAAAAAAAAGGGAAAAAATAGATCTCCTAAACTTAAAAAAAAAGGTAGAAAAATAACATTTAAAAGGATAAAAACATTTGCAAGTTTAGACAAGAAAAACAAGTTTAAAAAATACAAAATTCGCATATTTATTTTTTGATAATAATTAAAATCCCCAAATTAACTATTATAAAACAAAACCAATAAGTAAAAAACGCAATATATTCCATACCTAATTATATTGGGGGGGGGGACGATAAAAGGAAAACATTAATCTAAATAAAAACATCAATTAAAAATTATCGAACGAAAATGATATCTAAAAAAGGCACTAACATAAATATTAAAACCTAGAACAGGACAAGATATTATAAGATCAACGGAATTAAAAAAAAAAAAAACTTAATGATAAAATTTATGAAAAAGAATTAATTTATTGAGTACGAAATTTATTTTAAAAAGAAAAAACAAAAACAAAAAACTCAACACAGTGGAATCAGAAAAACAGGATCAAAATTAAGAAAACTGCTATCTGCTTCATAAAATAATCGTCTGCTTATATTAACAAATAGTTATATGCTTAAATTAATAAACAATCTTTTCCTTTTATATTTATTTTTCATAAAAAGACTATTTTTAACGAAAGGAGATAACGATTCCACATCAAAAAAAAAAAAAAAAAAAAATTGCTAATGATACCGCATTTCTAAAAAATCAGAATTTATTCAATAAAAAAATATTGTTTTGTTAATCGATGAATATAATTGGTGATTAAAAAACTTCCTGTTCGTAATAAATAACGCATTATCCGAAATAATAAAATAATTCATAATAATAAATCAAGGATAACAAAAACTAAGTAACTCAAGTGGATTTAAAATAAATCTCACATTTCACCTTTAAATTCAATACTCTTAGACAGAAGTTTCAAGTTCCTTAACTCCCGACATTCATTGATATGCGTGTGCAATGCATTTTCCACACCCCCTCGTAAATCTGAGAAAACGAAATCGGCATGCCACTCCTTTAAGTTTGATTGACGGCAGCTTATCAGAAAAACAACAAACACACAGGAGAAAATAAAACATTTATCCCCTCTCTGCCCCCTCTCGATCTAATAATCTTCAAATAAAAAAAAATTATTATTGGAATATTGCTCATTAAATTTAAAAAAAATGTCTTTCAAAGTAGATATTGAAAAATTAAATAAATAGATAAAATACTCTCAATTAGATACTGAGAGCTAAACGCATTAGTATTGCAAACCAGTTTCTGATCGAATTCGCGCTAAAAAAAAGTAAATTAATTCTAAATCTTGGTAGTAATTAGTACATCTTTCATTGAATCAAAAAAGTTTAATTTCTGTAGAACCATACTCAATTTTTTTACGTCATTTATTTCGATATGTATAATTTTTTATATTAATTATCTAATTTAATTTTAATATACCGGCATAATAGCTAAAAAAATTTCTTTCCGAATTTAAAATATTATTCATTTTTTTCGATTCGCAGAATTATTCTTAAAATTATTTATTAACTTCCTAATCTAAAATATTATTCATTTATTTCAATAATTTCGATTAGCAAAGATTTTCTGCTAATTTAAAAATAAAATTTCTAATTAAAATATTCATTCATTTCGATTTAAAAATAAAACACCTATAATTGCGTATTAATTTTCTAACCTAAAATATCCATTTATTTCGATGGAAAAAAAACATTGTTTTAATAACGTATTAATTTTCTTATTTAAAATATTCATTTATTTCGTTCAGTTATCTCCATTTAAAAGCGAAATTCGTAGCTGCCGCGATCGTGAAAGAACAAAATCAATTATTGGACGAACTCTTAATTAGTTAAATTTAAATAATTTAGCAGATTCGATTGCAAACCTTATTAAATAATGGCGTCGACAAGTATATAATTAGGAATCAATAATAACATATATTTATATGTTGTATTATATTTATTTTAAACAATGTTATTATATTTACATAAATATATAAAAATACATACCTTGTATTAGAAAAACAAGTCCCATGCATCCAGCGTATACTAGAAAATGAAATTCCAATTTCCATAAAATTCCAAAATCCAAAGCAGAGCAAACGAAAGTAGGTGATGATGAACGAACCAGATGAAGAACGTGAAATTTCTAACTGTGACGTCATATAGCATTTGAAACTCCTTACGCTGATTTCGCGAATCAGCAATTTTATTGGCGCTTTACCATCACCCATTTGGGTGAGGCACTAGGACAGGACAATAAGGGGGAGAGGAAAGCAAAGTTTTTTATGGGATTGAAAAAGGAAAATTGAGGAACGCAATTAAAAAAAAGTGAGATAAGTGACAAGGGCTTAAAAATAGTAAATAAAAGTTACTATTTTTTTAAGATAGTGACTTTTAGTGAGAAAAGTGACTCGCGCCGAGCCCTGTATATGCAAAAAAATAATTAATAAAAATTTGAAAGTTCTAGATAGCAAAACTGATAGCAGAAATTGCAGTTTAATTGACAAAAACCATAATTTCGCACTAAGTTAATGATACCCAAATAAACCATATTAACGAGTACTTAATCTTTACCAATCAATGAATTTAAAGATTTATCTGATTAATTTTTAAACTTTTTGTGAAGGTTGCCATAGAAAACACTAAGCAGTATTTATTTTTTGACAAGTATGAAAATGCAACAAAGAATTGGAAAACAAAAAAATTAGTCTAAACAGAAAATGATAAATAAGTAGAATGCTGTGAATTTGAAGAATCTTGCACATAAAATAAATAAACAAAACTAAAGTAAACACATTTAAAAAAAACGTGTGTGAATAAAAATTAAGATGACAAATTGGTATGTAGAATTAACAAACAATATATTTGCTTAAATGCAGCTCTATGAAAAGATATGTATAAAGTTTAACACTAAATAATAGTTTATGTAAATTATACCGCGTTTCTATAATCTAATATACCGGTCAAAAAACAAAACATTTGAAATTTGTTCAAATAACCTCTGAATAATGAAATGCTTCCAACCTAGTTTAAATCAATAAAAATAAAACTATTAATAACCTTAGATAGTAAAACAGATGGCAGAAACTTCAGTTGGATTGATAAAACCATTTGTTTTATAAAACTTAACTAGTGAGTGTTCTTATTAATAAGAAAATGTTTTTTTTAAAAAAAAAAGTCAATTGCTAGCACTTTTATCTTTATCAATTTGTAGTGATTTTGACACTATTTATGTCACGATTACTCACGGCAGCAGATGACACTTACTTTAAAACATAAAGCAAAGGGGAAAAAAAAAGAGAATGAAAAAAAAAAAAAAACAGTTTGTTTAATATAGTTTGTCAAACAAAGCACTATGAAAATAAGTAGTAGCTTGTTAAATAAGTCTTGTCTATCTGCAATTTAGTACATAATACTATACATCAATTTATAGTTTCATTTAAGTACTTTTTACTTTTTTTTAATAATTAGATGAAATGAAATTTTCTGGCAATGTGAATATTTAACAACAACCTAAGAAAAAATAAAAAAATAAAAATAGTAAAAAGGATAATAATGAATCCAAATGAAATTTTTTAGATAGTTGCTTAATATAAACTTTAGCTCACATTTGATCAACAAACCAACATTGAATTTTTCAAGATCATACAAATTTTAAGAATATTATTGTTTATGGAGATGTTTTTTTGAAATATGCAAATGCATAACTTTAAAAAAAACTATCAAGAAGAGTTAATTACTATATATTGCATTCAACAAATTTACCATTTCAAAACAAATAATATCAAAATAATATAATGCTGGTAAAATTTTAATTAGATTGATTTAAAAACAACACCCTATTCAGTGATGTATTATTTCAATGTTAAAATCTTTTCAAACTAAACAAAAATGAAATTCATAGTTAAATTATTGAAAAGGCAAACCAGAAGCTCAAATTATGGAAATAGAATAGGTATTGCTTTATTTTTATTTTAACAGATTCATAAACTATTATTTACTATAAAATTATTAGTGAAAGTTGCAAAAATGTACGTCATGCTTTTTTTTCAAATTGGTAGTTTGGAAATAAACTGGAATGCATTCTCAATTTAATATCATATATCCCAAATAGATTATTAAGCTTATGAAACCTAGAAATATCACAGTATTGTAACTGAACAGAAACATAACTGAACAAGGATGAAATATTAAATTAACAAAACACATACAGCTGCTACAATGTTTATTATCAAATAAAATGAGAGATTTGAATAAAAAATAAATCAAGATACAACTTACTAGGTACATAGTTAAAACTTCGGCTAAACTCGGTCCTATGATTCCTCGTAAAGTGTCGATGGAAGACCCGGACAGCAGAACACCCAGGAAGTAGCAAAAGAGCATGACAATGCCTGATACACCAAACATTAGTCCTTTAGCTCCCGATACAAAATTTCTAGATTGATTTTGCCTAAAAATATACAAAGACATGCTTGATTAGCATCAAATTATGTAAGAGAGATAATCAGTATAAAATATATTTAAATATTTGAAGAAAAAAAATTAAATACTTTAAAATAACACCTCTGTATGGATCTTCCTTTGAGACCAAACCACTATAGAAAAATGTGTTTCTACAAGAAACATTTACTCAGCACATATTTTTTATTTGTTGGAAACACACAATTTAAAATATTAAAAAAAAAAATTTTTTTTTTGATAAACATAAATATACTTCTACAGTTTTAAAATAACCCATAATAAAATAAGAATGTTTGAAATTTTTTAAATGAGCCTTGACATTTTTTTAACGATAACGAAATGAGATTCATGAAAATGAATCTTTCTTCGCTTATGACAAGCAGATCATGAAAAAATTAAAATAAGTATTGGAATTTATCAGGACCATCTAAAGATAAAATTTTGTTATGCTAATTTATGGCAAGTGAACTTAAAAGAGCTCAGGTGGGAGGTGTTATGAATTTCTACTAGACCAAAAGAAGGTGATGTCACTTGCATGGCAGGCAATGGATGGCTTATTGGGAAGCCCTAAAAATAACATAGCATTATATGGTTTGTTTTTATTGTTAATAAATTAGTTTGTTATCAAATATGACCTCTTTATTCAATGCACTCATTCACCACTGAATAATTCTGACTAGTACTATGCATTAACTGTAGTTCTTAACATAAATTTAGATGAGATAATCGCAGGTTCTACAAAGCTCTAACCAGATATTCAACTGAAAGCAAGGCACATATTAAAATACACTTGATGACATAAATTCTCATAAAAAAGACTAAGCATAGCCAGTTATAAAAATTAGGGCTCTCATGAGGCTTTATCTCAATTTTAATGAATTGTTTTTTTTTAAAAAAATATATAATTTACAGCAAGCAAAAAGAAGAAAAAAAAAAAGAAAAAAGACTCACTGGTTATATCTGATTTTATCTTCAATAGCCTGCTCAATTTTGTGACAATCATACTCCAAAGTGTTGAGCGTGTTTTGAACAGTCCTATTAATTGTCTTTTCTATTTCCTTGCACACATCTTCAATTTGATTAGCACATCGGACAGGCTGAAATATAATTAAAAATTAATCATCAATTGCATGAATGATAGAGAGTGCATCATAAAGGAAAGAGATTGCCAACAACTATGCTATTTGTTAAGCCTCCTCTTAAAAGATAATCTTTAACATTAAATATTGATTCAAACTATCGAATTACAATGTGTAATTATGTTTCCTGTTAAGTTATTAGCTTGTTTCAAAAAGAAATTGAATAAACAGTATTTTAAAATTTTTTTAGGTAAGTTAAGGTAAATTATTAAGGTAAGGTAAAAATATTTTAATGCAGGCACATTTTGTGGTAAGCAATAAAATGAAATTGAGGTAATAAATGCTAGATATTTTTAATTTTTTTATAGATATTTCCAACAACATAGTTTATTTATTTAATTTCAACCTTTGCCTCTAAATTAATAAATTTTTTTCTGTTTTTAAATTTTTTCTTATTGCTTTTCGAAATTTTGTTCAGAATAGAAATTTCGTTTATCTGGAAATTGAACCCTTTTACATATTTTTAATTTAAAAAATATAAATCCTTCAAAAAACTCTCTATTTCTCACCTTTTAATTTTGTAACATTAAATCTAACAACTCCTGAAAGATATAGTTTTTATGTCTATTTTTTTATACCACCATCCACAAAAACAGATTCTAAAGTAATTACAGAGTCAGAGTTCCAAAGTAATTATAGAGCAGGTTTTCCACAAAATCGATGAAAAAATTCTAGACATACATATCTCTGGTCACAAAATGAATCCATTTTGCTAAAATTACGAATAGAATTTTTATAATTTCATAAAACAGGACCTTTCACAAAAATATCTGGACTAATTACCATTTTAACTACTGTTTGTTACTACATTACCATAAAATTACTTTAAAGGCAGAATTATTTATTAAAAATCTATAATTATTATTATATATATTTATATTTTTTTGGAAAGTAGGAACTAGATAGTTTTTAAAAATTTACAATTCTAAATCGTGTGAAAGTTTTTAACTGTAAAGATGATGAAATGCAAAATGTGCCCCACTAGCTCTGTTAGAGAATTAACCCATTTTAAGACAGTAATTTAAAAATAGGTGGTGTTAAAAATCGTAATATCTAATTTGTAAAATAATTACAGAGAATTTTAAAATTTATGATAATATACAGCATTTTATAATTGAGGTCACTAACGATATAGTAGTCAAAATTAGATTAATTTCGACATTTTAAGAATTATTTCAATTATAACTTTAAAAAAATTCCAGATTAATTCTAAGGTAGGTCATAGCAGGCAGAAAGCTAATTTCTTCCATAAATTTCGCAAGTAAAGAGTGACAGTAGTGTTTGATGCACTATCTGAAAGTGAAATTAAACAATATGACAAAATTTTAAGATACATATACAAAAATTTATATAACTTTTTAACACAAAAAATACTAGATGTAAAAAAGATAAAAATAATTCATTTTTACTAATTATTAATTATAATTAAAGCTCTGCAAATATAAATAACAACAAAAAAAAACTTACTCTATTTGGATTGGGTATATAAATTGTGGACAAGTCTAACCCTGCCCTATTGAGTGTTGGCCTTTTACATAATTCTTGAACAATTTGCATCAGAACTTTCTAGAAAAAAAGATTCTTATACATTATACGGCAAATAAAACAATCATCTTGATTAAATATAGAATTAAAAGGGGAAAAAATTAAAAACATTTATAATTCTGTAGAATATAAATTTTATTATCAATTCAAAACAATAAATTGTCTCATGAAGAATTTTTTTAAAAAAACTACAGTAGAATCCCGACTATCCGAGTTTCCGCTTTATCCAAGCTATCAGATATTTCAAGGATTTTTATTGTTCTAGTTTATAATTTGATTTTTAAAAAACCTGAATTTTATCTTCTAAACACTCAGGAAAACGAAATCCAACAACGTGATTCGATGAAATTATCATTAATATTGTTAATAAGGAAATGAATCAAGCGAAGATGATGAAGACAGTGATGATAAAAATCAACATATAAAAATCACTCATACAGATGGATTAAAGCTATCAAAAGTGTTATTAATTATATAGAACAAGAGACGATGCCAGTCTTTCTGTTATCCCCCCCCCCCAAAAAAAATATGGCAAATCATTGCTGGAGAAAAGCACCAAAATAATGTAAATCAGAAAACAATTGATGACTTTTATAAGTAAAGACTCTTTAATTCTCGTATAGTATGCTTCTTAAATGTTTTTAAGTAAGCTTTTTAATTAGAATAAGAATTGTATGTGGTGCACTCGTATAAATTTTGTACTTGTTAAATATATCACATTTATGCCTACTCTTTTCTTTCCCCTTTATATACTCTTTGCTTTAACCGAGTTTTTCGATTTTCAGAGTTAGTAGTGATCCACATTAACTCGGATAATCAGGATTCTACTGTATATACAAAAGGAAAAGAGGTAAAATTGATAGGGTGTCTCAGAGTCATGAAACCTGTATTTAACTAATGTTAAATGCAGGTTTCTTCAGAAATTTTTTCTTCTTCAAAAAACAGAATTGTTTTAATAACAACTGATTTCTACCTGTCTATCAGTTTCATTACCAGCCTCATCAGCTTTACTCAGGTACAATTTGATTTTATCACTATGTTTAGCACTCAGCGCTTCTACTACATTCAGAGTGCGCTTACGAAGAGCTTGGCCAATGGGGTCGAAAAAGACAAAAATCAAGTCGGCTATATTTCCTGAAAGGAGAACCGAAGTATTCTTTTAAAATAAATATTAGTAAAATGAAAATACAAGATAGGCATGATAAATAAACAAAAAAGATGAATTCATTTTAATTAAATTACTAAAGATGAATATTAATGGTATTCAGTAGAGCTGCAATTAATGGCAGTTATTAAATGGAAATGGGCAGAAGGAAACAAATTTTGTCAAATTGAAGTTTCAATAGATTATATATCACATTAAATTAGAACTTATCCATTAATTTTATTTAAAGTACAAAAATCACAAATTTATTTGATAAAATATTAATTAAGAATTAAAAAAAAAAGTTTGGGAAATTTTTAAAATACAAAGTGACTGCAAAAAGTATCGAATTGCTCTACTTTACGAAAGGATACATTTTAATCGAAATCATATCAAATCAGAATTATACATTTAAAAAGATATCCTTGCCAGAAAAGTTTGTTCTTGATGCAATTATAACACATGGTAACATTTACTTTATGCAAATATATACATATATGAAAATATACTTTATATATTTATATCATTTTTTATTTATTATATATACTACACATTACAAATATTAAGCTGGAAACAATTGATTAATTAAAATTTGATTAATTGAGATTCTAAATTTTCAAATAAAATTTGTGCATACTTTTTGAGATACTTACTCAATAATGATAATTAATGAATTTACATTAGAGTCTTAATATGGTGTATATTAATCTAATAATAAATATCCTTCTCTTTTCATTCTGCAAAATAATTTGAACAAAAAAAAGCATTCTAAAAAACGTTATGTGGAAGATCAATTACAGCAATATTGTTAAATTGAAACAACATCAACTTATATATATAAGCTTAAAGTATTACTACCTACATATTCAATTGAAAATTAAAATATGTACCTAAAAATTGTATGGCCTTATTAACATCAAAAGGATAATTCATTTCCCCATCGACCAATCCGGGTGTGTCAATAAAAGTCACGAGACTGAATTTTTTCTGTTTAGATGTAGAGATTTCTGTCGAGATAAAATCCAAGAGACCTGAAAAAAAGAAACAAAAATATGTAACTATGAGCGAATTCTTTCAGTTTTCTAGGAAGAATTATTTTTATTCAATGCTGTACTGAAGTTTAAGCTCTTATATTTTTTTTAATTAATTTAATAAATTTGATTCAAATTAATTTTGACCATTTATAATAAATAATTTAAACATCAAGGTGGCTAAAAACACTCAGTAAAAATAAATTATCCTGGGTTTTGTAACTGAATGCATAAATTTTATTATTAATTTCTTAGTGAAGTCCTTTTTAAGCAGATAAAATATATGGCAGAACACTTTTACTTACAGTCAAAATTGTCAAAAATAATGCCAAAAAAAAAACTAAGTTATTACAAGAATAAATTAAACAAACATTAGGTAGAAAAATTCAGGTGAAGGAATGTAATTAATGACACAAGCATTTTATTTTAAACTACTACTATTTATGATACATGCGGAGGTCTCTGTAAGAGAAACTTTTAGTCACTGAAGAAAATATTTGAATAAAACTCTAATTGAAACGACACATTTTTGAAAATAGAGAGAAAAAAACTTTGATTTTGATAGTGATTAATATTTTAATAAATATTAAATTATTTTTTAAAAAATATTTTTCAAAATTTATAAATTTTTATAAAATTCTATAAATGTAATAATATAACTGAATTGATAAAATAAAATGCTTCTTAAGTAGATATTTATTTATTGATATAAATTGAACTAAAATCTAGTTAGTGCTAGATAATATGTTTCAAATTTTTGTACTAATTATTTTTTTGGAAAAAATATTATTTTTAAATGCTTACATTTAAATTGAGTTTGGGAGCTTACATAGTATTGTAATTGAATTCCATGAAATTTTAATACTGATAAAATAGAAAATTTTTTTTAAAACTCTGTGAGCACGTTAAACATACATATTAATGGCACAAAAATCATTTGATATTGTGTTTAGGTGCTCATGTGCTCAAAATTTAGGTGCTCAAAATTTCAGCCTACAATTATTAATGTAATATTAATTTCACCAATGCTAGTAAAAACATGTCTAGAAAAAAAAATGCAAATGTTAGCAGCTATGAAAATGCAGGAAATATGTGAAATAATACTACAATGAAAAATTGGTAACCTGAAACATCATTGAAAATCATTTGAAATTGGATTAATCAATCATGTAGATTTATTTACTATAAGTATAGATCAAATTCGCTTGAACAAAATTAGAATCAGGTATTAACCTTTTAGCTGTCAAGTTATTTTGATGATTTGGATACATAAATTTTAATTTTTTTTCGTTCTTTTCCCCCCACAAAAATCAAATGTTTGGTACAAAATAAAATATACATAGTTGAAAATTGATATTTTGAATAACATGCATAAAAATTTAAAGGTTTCGTAGTCACTGCCAATTCGCTTGATGCGACTGCCACTCAGCGTAGCAGCGGTAAAGTTCGCTTCTTGTGGAGCATTGTTTTCTAAAAAAATTAATAATCTATATAACTTTTCAAAAAACTGGATGCCATTTTGCAACAAAAAAAAATGTCTTGCACTTTGAACATAAACCTCTATCATTTAAAACCACCAGTAAAGTGCTGTCATCTAATGTTCTAATTTACGCCTAAAATAGCTTTTCTTGAGATAAATTCAGGTTTGACAAAGCGTAGAAGCCGGAACGAACTTCTCCCTATATATATTCGAGTATAACAATATGCACTCAACAAAACAAAAAAATTACTCCTGAGTAATACTCGGATGCGACAGTTTGAAAGACCAGCGTTGTGCCTAAGATTATTCCAGGTATGACAGTTAAAAGAAATTCAAGCTAAGTAAACACGGTGAAAGGTTACTTATGACCACAAGTTTGATATCACACAAACATTTCTCAATCCCATAAGAAAAAAGGAAGTTTATAATGCAATACTTCAAGTAATGAAGTGACAGAATGTGAATCTCGTAATGTAAAGTGTTGCAACTCCATGGAGCCATCCAGGTTACTTCAGTATAGATGAAGAGATCCAGGCAGTGTTGAATAAACAGTAAAAAGAACAGCCCTTCACAGGGCAGCTGGCAATTATAAAAAAAGCTAGCAACCCGATGATGGACTGCTCTTCTTACAATAAATCAGGGTTCTTCAGCATCTTAGACTGAGTGGCAACTTTTCCATCCAAGTCTTTGTGTATAAAATATTTAAAAAAAAAAAAAAAAAAAAAAAAAAAAAAAAAGCAGACATAAAAACAACGTAACCAAGAATTAATAGAGAATCTGGGAATAGGCATTTGAATCCGATGTATATCTGCATTGAAATTTATAAAAAGAGGTATCAGCTCAGGTACGGTTTGTGCCAGTCTTTAATTTCAGAATTTTTTATTAATTAAAATAAAAAGATATTGGAACAAAACATTTAAATCAATTGAACAGGGTGCGTCGCCAAATTTTTCAACAAAAAATAAGCACCTTTGAAGCACTTAAAAAATATTTTTAATCACTTTACAAAAAAAGAATAAAGCATAATTGTGATATGAATAAATAAGAAATATTTCTTTCTACTGATTAAAGTCTTTAATTTATAAACATAAAATCAACAAAATGCACAATTCTTTTCAAAGAAAGTACATAATCATGATAAAATAACTTGTTTCTGATAAATACTGCAGAGAAAATTGTGAAAATCAAGCTTTTTCTGTAATTTATGACGACAATCGACACAGCAAGAAAAAATCACATTTTGCAAGATAGAAAATTAAGCGCTTTTTACAAACCCCCAATAAAAAAAGCACCTTTAAGGACTTTTAAAAAACGTAAATCAAAAATAAGCACCTATAAGCACTTTTTAAAAATGCTACACATCCAGTTGAATCATCAAATAGAAATAGAATCATATTGAAATCATGCATTACTAGAAAATAGAATTTTTTTTTTGACACAAATACAAAATCAGTACAAAAACAAAGCCTACGGTAATAAAAAAATTCACTTTTAAAGACATAACAGTTTAAAAAATAATAATAGTAGAGTTTTTAATTTAGTGTTTCCTGGAATCAATAATAATGAATTCATTCTACGGTGAAATAGTAAAAAATGTTGTTAAGTCTTAGAACAACTAATTATAATATGAAATAAAACTAAGCAGTCCTTAAAACAGAGATAAGACAAATTTATTTACATAAATTAGATCACTTAGGTAATTAAATAAGTAAAAAACACAATTAAAAGATGTAGAATACAAAAATACTTTACAGCAGATATAAAAACAGAATTAAAGTTTAAAAAAAAAGCTTTATTGTATTAACTAGAATTCATTAAAAGACATAAAAAGGAATTATAGAAGAAAGCAGGAAGTCAAAACACCTGTTAGAATCATTGACCTGCATCTGAATGTGCCTGCATGACTGAACAGATGTTAAATAGACCTGATCTTGAAAATACATACACTAATGGCTCATTAATTTTTTTTCAAGGTTTTTTATTTTGATTAATTTACCTAAAATAAAAAGGTGCAAGAAAGGAAATTAGACTTTACCTTTTATTTTCTCTAGAGGTTTAAAGTGCGGGTACAGATGCAAAGTGGCATTGCCCTAAATTAAAAATAAAATTTCACTCCTATATTAATATATAAATGATAAATACATAAATGATAAATATACATAAAAGAAGAAAAAAGATTTTAAAACAAAAAATTACTAAAAATCTTAAAAATTAGGAAATTTAACAACAATATATAATCTTGTCATCAGCTCACACATTTATATCCAAAAAAGTGCCGTCTAATATTGTATTTATTAGTGGTCAGAAGTAGCACTTTATATCAGTGAAACTACTATGGTCAAATTATGTATCATGGGGCTATTTTGACTATTTTTCTAGGATTTAAATTTTAATTTGAGAAAATCATGCACACATCTAAGAAAAGTTAGGGAACATGAATAGAAATTAAAAATCTGTTTTAATGAAGCATAACAAAAAATCATCATCCAGATCTGCTACAGAATTTAGCACTGTCGATCAAGTGTTTAATTTTATTATAACAATGCTATGAAAGTTAGGGAGAAAACAACAGATAAACTAGAATTGTGTGAGTAATAATAGAAATCATCTAAACAATATTAATCCTGATAATATGATAACCTGAAAAATAAAGAGTTTTAATATATAAATTTAATGGGTAAAAAATGGTTTATAAAAATAAATTAAAAAGGGAAATCTTTTTCACTCATCTTAATAAAATAGTTGGTATACTTGAAAGAAAAACAGTAATGCCTTTAATACCAACAAACACATTTTCCATACTTTTTATACAAAATATACAAGTATAATATTTCTAGTAATTAACTGAGGTATAAAACCGAAGTTTCTAGGAAAACTTGCTTGACACAAATCCTATCATGCAATTGAAATTGTCAAATTATAATGTACTAATAAAAAATTTTTTTTTAAAAAAAAGTTATTTCAGAAGAGATAACTTGAAGTTTGCAAGTAAAAGTCATTAGTTTAGAAAGCAAAATTTCCAAAATATAATTTAAGTATTTATAACAAAAATAATTAATAAGTAAATGCTTACTTACAGTTAATGTTTCTCGTTTTTTCCCACTTGTCACAAAAGCAAAACCTTGTGTTTCAATAGCAACACCTGTTTTCAAAATATGCTCTTCTATGTACCTGAAAAAACAATGAAATTTGAATACAAAATCAGAAGAAAAAAATTTAAAGTTCTTTTAAAGCTTATTTAAAAAAATTTGACCGTCGATTGACCATTTTTCTAATGTTAGAACACAAAAGAGGCTACAATAAAAAGTGCTAAGTTATTGTCCTTAACTTACATTTCGGTCTTTCTGCTTACTCTTTCTACTTTAGTATAAATAAAATACAAAACAAATAAGACATTGATTCCTTTTAAGATATACAGCAATAGTTGCAGAGAGGGATGTTGAAAAAAGTTATGTGTCCTATGGGAAGCGAAATTTTTATTCAAACTCGCTAGAAGAATATTTTTGCAAGTCAATAGTAGTATTTTTTCACTAAAAATAAATGGTCATGGAAAATAATCGATCATTTGATTATAGTTGCTTATCTGAATACAATCATTTCATTTTCTTTCTTGTAATTATTAAGCTAGTGCTAATGTTTCATTTTTAAATTTTTTAATACACTAAAATAACACACCTATTAAAGTTTCAGTGATAGGTATTTAATCTTATGTTTAACAAAGAATTATTTTGAAAGATCTAATAAGCAGTATGAATTAGTACCTATCAAAAAGAATTTAATGAGCAATCAACTCATTTTTTTGCTTTTAAAAAGTTTATATTTTCTAAAAAATTATTTTTGAATAAAATATACTAACTCCTTATCAATATTTTAAGATGCGAAATATACATAAAATCTCTTAGCTGGGTTTTGAATTGTTGATCTCTGTTAGAAAGGAGATTGCTTAACCACACCATGCATTCAAAGGAACTAAAAAGTTTTATTATCTTAAGTAAATGAATTAAAATTTTTAGGGAGCATATTTCACCCTAGGGGAAGCAATAATAGCAAATTTTTATCCTATCCAAGGTTTTAAAATTTAAGCTTTATTTTGTTTACAATACACACAAAAACTTTGTTTACAATACAATACACATGCTCACTTTCTTTGAAAGTACTTTTTTACTTCAAAATGGAAACTTGGGAAAAAGAGACTATATCTTTTAAATCATAAAATATTTACCATGAAAAGTTAAACAGCCTTACCAATTTATAAAAGAACTTTTCCCTGCTGAATGATTTCCTAACAATAAAACGGTGACCTTTTTCCTTGGTGGCAAGAGGTCCACATCTAAGCCAGCTGCGATTTTCACTAGACCTGAAATAAAAGTTCAAAAATTTTACATTTATAGAAAAACCATTGAGATTATGAAGTTTAAAATATCATAGGCAACAACACTTTTTTCCAACATATAAATTAACTACCAAATTTTAACTTTAAAATGGGTTTTGGGTATATTTCCTTGAGTTGACCCCTCAATTGATGTGTGCTAAAATGTGTTTTAATGTAAACATTATTTTTCATAATCATTGTGAAATGATCAAGCAAAGATGAATGAAAAAGTGGGACTCTTACACAAGTATTTAACTATAAATTATGCAAAAAAAGGAAGTCTATAAACAAAGTTTCAGTGCCTACTTGTTTACACAAAATTTGTACCATTGTTGTGTCTTAATTTGCTTCAGTTTTCATTTTACCCCCATGTTTTGAAATGATGAAATGATTGAAGATTTATAAATATTGAAAGAATTAATACATAAAAAAGGAAATGACAAAAAATAAATAAAAGAATCAAAAGAAAACAAAGGATATTAAACAATCTTTCTTCTTTTAAGTTATTTGCATATCTAAACCTGACTACCAAAAACTGTTGCACCACAAGATTACAAAAATATTTTAGAGGGCAGCAAGGGCAAAATTTTTTGTTCTTGTCAAGATAAACTTCAAGCAAATATTGAATTTAAATTGTGAAAGTAAAAATTGAAAGTTTTTAAAAGTGGTTTGCTAATTTGGTAAGGAAAAAAAAAACTATTGTTATTAGAAAAAAAAAATTATTTTTTCTTAAATAAAAATTAACTTTAAGGAAATGCGGAATTCAAAAATATACATGGATATTCATTAATAAGTCATAATTTCGTGCTAATTCATTGGTTTTCTCACTTTTTGGAAATTATATAATATGTTGTATTCAAAATGATAGTATATAAAAAATATGTAATTTTTTATAATCATGGAAATTAATTCAAAATTTGGAACTAATTGTTCCAAATTAAAAAAATCATGGATATCGGGCCTTTCATAATGAAAGGAAGATTTTCACACACTAAGACTCTATCTTACTGGTTCAAAATGGTGACCTCAAATATGTTAATTAATTAGAACAGACGACATTTTGATTTATAAAATCATATACAAAAACTTACTTTCACTGAATAAGCATACCTTTTTTCCAATTATTAGGAAGTAAAAAAACTATGCCAGGAGCGGTCCAAAGTTTTGCCCCTTAATATTAATTTTACTTTTTGTGCATTTCATCACATTTTAAGAATTTCTTAAACAAATCAAAAAAATTTTGCACACAATTATAAAATTCGTTAATCCAAAGATAATTCCACAAAAAAAAAAAAAAAAGATTTTTTTAAACAATTACTATTTATTTTATTAGAAAACAATTGGAAAAATATTTTTGAATTGTAAAGTAAACGGATGAAAGTTTTTACAATATTTTAAGGAATGGCAAAGGCAAAATTTGAATGAAGTGGGTCCAATAGTCTCTGAGAAATTGAATTATAAATATAAAACTTCTATAAATAAATATAGTACTTCTTTTTCATGAAAAAAAATTTGACAATGTAAATTATAAATTCTGCTTTGTTACCATAATCATTAAAAACTATGTAAATACGTAAAAATTGCTTTAATATGTTTTATAAGTCATGGCAATCATGTTTTTCGTTTGAGAACAAAATTTTATTAAGTAATAGGATCAAAAGAAAAGGGCCACTAAAAAATTGAAAAAAGCTATAAATGCAAGGCTCAAAGAAAATGTTCATTTTTGTACAAATAAAAGATAAAAACAGATTTAAATTCAAACATATAACTTTTTTTAAAACATGATTTTGCAGGAACTATTTCACTGATTTCATTCAAATTTTGTATTTTGAGCTATAAAATTACAGCCATCGACATTATATAAAACTATTAAAATTCTAAATATTAAAATTTTTTTGACTATTATTAAATAAAATAATAATAAATACTTATTAAAAAAAACTTTTTGTGTGGAATTATCTTTTAATAAGCAAATTTCAAAATTATGTGCAAAAATTTTTTAAATTCGTTAAAAAAATTCTCAAGATATGGCAAAATTTGCAAAAATTAAAATTAATGTGCAAAATTAACATAAAAGGGGTGTAAACTTGAGGTCGCTCTTCTGGCAAAACTGTTGAGAACATCAGGTTGCGGCTATCCTCGATATTTTGAGGTTCATAAATCTAATCCATTGGAAAAAAGCGCGTTTACCCAGAGGTTTCTCTTTGTGTTTGATTTTAAGATTTAATGTTGATCTATGTGCCTACAGAGTGCCTTATACACTTCATCTGATCAACATTTAGCACCTTGTTAGCCTGAAGCAAGAGGAATGTCATTATCAACATAAGAAAAATCTAATCCGAAGTGGGAAGAGTGAAAAATTACTTTTTGCATAGGATTATTAGAATTATTTCACACAAAAAGTCTAATTTATCAATAGCTCCCTTAGATCCTAATAGTTTTTGATACAATTATAACTGTTATAAATTTCAACTTTTACTCAGAGCTGTCTGCCCACCCACCTGCCCAAAAAAATCTTGGTGGGTGTTTTAAAGAAAAAAATCCATCTAAAGAAACCAATAAAACCCATATTTCAGAGGTTTCTTTCTTTCAAAAATGACAAAAAAAGGAGTAGGTTTGCCGACCTTTTTTTTTCTATAACTATCCAACCTTTTTATTCTGTTACTACAATCATTATTATAGTCTCTTACATTTTCTCATATGGACTTAAGATTCGCATTGTCTGGTTGGTTTAAGTTCTGGCTCTGTGTTCCTTTTCTAATTAAAAGTTTTGTGCCAACTGATAAGCAATAACTAAAGGCCATCTCATTTTTTGAATGATAATGGTCAAACTTAAATTGTAAAAAAATGAAGAGAGAGATACTGGGTTGGAAAGAATATTGAGTATTTTTCTGATATAACTGTCTTTTACTTATCACTAAACCATTTTTTAAAATATCCATAGGGGTTTTCTCAGCCTTGGTTTTATGAATTAAAATTATGAAAATTGTTTGCAACTGAATGATATGTTTAATGATAAATAGCCATTTAAAACTCTTTCTTTTGCTAGTAAGAAAATTATGTGAATTAACCAGATAAAGCAACATATTATAAAATAAATTAAAATTATGTAAGAGGTCTGTTTAATAGATTAATTTGCAACAAAGCTTAAAAGAATTTAAAGGAATTCATGGGAGGCTAATTTATCAGGATAATTTGCAGCGCAAAAAAAAAAAAATAAATAAATAAAAATAATAATAATTTTAGCATTAATTGCACTACTAAATTATATTTTTTAATACATTCAACAATTCAAAAAAAAGAGAAAAATATACAAAACTAGCACAATAATAAAAACAGAATAAAAATTAACAAAATAAAAATCGTCAATTAATAAGTGACAATGTTGCATGGCTTGAAAAAGATATCTTGTGAAGATGTAAATAGTATTTTCATCGCTTAGACAGTTTACCCAAAATTATAATATACGTCATCATATCACAAGTATCTTCATTCGGTTAAGAATGACAATATATCTACAATATTTTCTTCCCTGTGATGTTAATACAACATTTAACAGCTCATATTTTTTCTTTTTTTAAAGTAACAATTGAGAAAATTATGCGATAGAATGTAGTTTATGGATTAGGATACTATCCTAAACAAAATATATAAAGAAATTAATATTAAAATTTTTGAAACTAAACATTAAATTTTATTCCAAAAATAGTTAACATAACCTAGAAAGAAAAAATTTTTTTAAGAAGATTTGAAGTAGAAGAACATGCCCATTTGCATTTAACACCTGGTTTTTTTATGCATAAATTTAGGATTTTTCATATGATTTAATGCAATTACATGCTCGCGTCCCTTCTCAACACAAAAAAAATATTAAAATTGCTTTCAAATGCATATGATTTTCAAATGAAAAATTACTACTTGGATTTTTTGGAAGAGGGAGAATTTTTAATGAACAAAAAAAAGAATAAATAAATCAGAAGGTCCTTACTGAACTCAATGTCTTGAAAGAGTTGAGTGTAGTCAAAGCATTATAAAATGCAAAAAATTAAATTTAAAGTGAAAGAGAGAAAAGGCACCTCACAGTATGTTTGTTTACCTGTGATTCAGCTAGAAACATTTACTGAGGATGCTTTCTGTTTAAACTGATAGTATAGAACAGGATTTACTTGATTACTAAATTCTCTATTTTCCTAAATAGTCTAGTTAGCTAATAAAATAGTTTTGAACCCCGTTTAAATTAGTGTTTTATTTATTTAGAAAAAAAAAACCTTTGTATAAAAGAAAATTTTATGCAAAAAATTTTTTTTCAATGCTCATTTATAGAGGTTCAGGTTTTATATTAGATTAGTTGACTCCATGCTTTAGCACTGTCATCTCCTTTTATTTTAATTTTCAAGTAATTATTTTTCGGATTTAATAACTCAGTTTTTTTCAAATACATATAATTATTAAAGGATTTCAATTTTAAAACAGATTAAGGAATACACTAATTAACAAAAAATAATTAATTTAGTTTAATTTGTAAACAAAAACAAAACGATCTTATTTAATAAAATTTACTTTAATAAACTAAAAAGTTTTCAAGAGTTTTTTATTTATTTATCTTTACTTAAATACTTACTCTAACATAAATTGTAAATGTATGGTTGAACCAAATTTAAATTTTTTTTATGGTAACAAAATTTTTTTTATGGTTTAAAAATACATCAAGAACATCTCATTCTTGCCAAGAGTTGATAAATGCAACATTTTATGGTAACAAAAAACTGTCTTTATAAAGAGCAAGTGGAAGGACATTAGTGCTTTTACAAAGTAAATATTTTCGATTATTATATACCACTTTCTATCAACTCCACTGCAATATTAACTCAATCAAATTAATATTTTATGTTGAACACAAACGCCTTACTTTTATAAGATGAATACTAAGTATGGAATAATTTAGTCACCACTATCTTCATAAAAAATAATAAATAAATAAAACTATATTACCTAAGTAGCAATATTAGCACTTAATGGGTTACATGAACCACTTTTAAAAAAAATTGCTAGAACAATAATAAAAGAAGTCGCAATTAATGGTTAAACTGTCAAGAAATTTTACTAACATTTCTAATATTTATATATTAATAGAAGTACTATTAATATATTACATGAATATCTAATACAGAAATAGAAAGTAAATGTAAATCTTTAATATTTTTGCGCCATTTAATACTTCAGAAATCACAAAATAGTATTGGTATACATACATCCCTAAAACTAAATATTAAAATTAATTTAAATTTAAAAAAAATAATAAATAGCTCCTTCCATTAAAACAAAATCCTTAGTGAATATAAAAGCGTGACAACGCAAAAAAGCATTTTTATTTTTTAAAGAATAGACATTTAAAAATGAATCAGCTATTTTTTTCTGAATAAATAGTAAACGAGATGCGATACGAACAATAAAGCAAGAAAAGTTGTGTGCACTTACCTGCCAACTACATGGAAAAAACCACCCGCATAATTATTCAAAGCCATTCTATAGAATCCAATCGCACAGTAACCAATATCAAAACTTAGTAGAGTTCAAAGTTAAAACAATACTACAACGAAAACGATTTTAAAAAGACAGGAGAGAAAAAAAAAATTCCAAAAGGCGAGCGCTTACAACAATCGTCCAATAACGGAACCAAAACAAGATCGATGTCGACCTGCTAGGACTCGAGCAGAAATAACAACACACAACCAGGTAGGACGGCACGGACCTTGGGGCAAAGAAATATACAGGTGACCCTTTTTACACGCTCAACCGGGCCCGTGAAGAACAAAACTAGGGATGACCCAAAAGTAAAAAAAATCTTTCTGCTTGGAATATTTTTCTCCTTCTCAAGCGAAAAGTTGAAGATGGAAGAAATATTAAAATCGCACGCGTTTGCAAGCGATTTTATTTCCAACTCGCTGTACCTTCTTCGTTGCTGTGGGTACGAGCTGACATATCCCTGCGTGATATTGGATGCGCGCGTTCGTTGGTGGTCATGTGAACCGGATAGCGGCGGTGGGGGTGAGCGGAGGCGGGTTTTCTTTCTTCCGGTGCCTGTATTTTGCACTTCCCTGATAAGCCACAGGAAGGTGCAGTTGGCTTTATCGATATCTTGCAAACTTGTTCGTTTCAAACATATTTAAACAATGATGGAAGGGGAAGACGAAAAAATAAACAAATAAATAAAAAAAAGGCAGAAACGGTTGTACGGAACTCCCGGCGGAACACGAATTTCCAAGAACATCAACTCTAAGAATTTTAAGTTCGATTGAATGAGAACAAGGAACGAGGATGGCGCAAAATGATGCGCATGTGCAGAAGAGATTATTTTAAAGAGCTAACAGATATTAACTATTATTACAAATTATTCCGTTATACAGAAACGAAAATTACAAAGTTGATAACATTCATTAAATTTTTACACGATTACGTCATTCTACATTCACAATTTAGTGTATTTGCCTAAAGGATTTGCAAATTGCATTTTTAAAATTTAATTCGAAAAAAAAACTTAACTAAAACACTGATATAACTGGTTACGATCAATACAAACTCTCATTCTCAGGTAATGCAAGTTCTTAAGGAACATTTGAAGATACTAGAAAGGGTTTCAGAAAAACATTGAATAATTCTGATTTTTTTTAAAAATGTAATTAATTAGGAACACGAAATTCAAAAAGAAACTATTTTAGTTATGATTATATCATATTTATAAAGTAATCGTAGAAACTTTCAAAACAGAAAAAAAAAATTATACGTGTTTAAAATAGATGATTTAAGAGTCTGATAATCAATTTAAAGAGATAGACTTTCTTATGGATGTTTAATAAACGAATACATTTTTATCTTGGAAATCGAGAAACATTTTTTTCTTCTTCCTTTGTACCAAAAAGAATCTCTGTAACCTGACTAAACAGTGAATGTAATAACCATTTCTACAATACAAATTCTAAATGTAACTACATGAATTGCTTTTTAAATGCTTTATTTTCAATTTATTAAATTAAGAACAGCAAAGGAATTATTTATTGTCTTTCTTAAATCCTTTCTAGTATTTTCTTGTATTAACTGCAAATAAGGTTTTGCTTTTATCGATCGTAGCCCAGTGATATCAGTAATTTTTTAGCTACATTCTTTAGTTAAATTTATAAAATGCATTCTATCAATCCTTTGGTCACATACATACAATTATGAATATAGAATGATTTAAACGTTTCAAAATTTAATTGACGTTATATACTATTTTAAGTCATTACATTTAATCGAAAAGTTTATAAAGACGAGTATAACAACTTGAAGTAGCAATAAACTCACTTAATAAAGACGATAATAACAATAAAAGATACATAAGTATTTATAAAAATCTAAATCTATACTTTACATTATTTTTTGATGTAAATAATGTTATACGGAAATTATTCTACGATAAAATAAAAATGATTTTTTCAAACAAATTTTTTTTCATATCTTCTTGTTTGAAACGTTTAACATATTAATTTTATCAGTGTTTAAAATGAGTAAATGATGGAGCTTAAGCCCTACTACATGACGTTACTGGAACTAAAGTGTATTGTATTGGTGTAAGTGGCGTTTTCTTTAAACATTTTCACAGTATTATCTCTCTGTATTAAAAAAAAAATCTATACATAAAAATCTAATGATGGTGTCTCAGTTTTCCATTGTTGTCGGTGCATTTTTTTGGCCGGAAAATCATATGGTAGGATCCAGTTTTCCCACATTAATTTTCATATGGGTTTGGTTGTCATCAGCATAAAATTGACATAAGTCATAAAGGTATTGTTTTCCTATAAATATTTTTGCTTCCCTAATATAAAGGTATTTACATGTACTGTTAAGATTAAATTTTTGATTTTATTTGTTTCCTAAATTAAGAGTTTAGGATGATTCTTTTTATTATTATTATTGTTAGAATAACGTAATTCTACGACGGTACATTTTAAGATAAAGTTATTTAAATCGGTGTTTGATCTTATTAACCGCTTTACAATTATTATTTTTTGGCGCACATTACATTAATATACTGTTATGAATGACGATTAAAGAGATTCGTTAAATGATTTAGAACTTAACTTCATGCAAAAAGAGATGAATACAATAATTGTATTGAAAATATACATCCGTCTGTTTGGCAAGCAAAAATATTAAATTACAATTGTGAACTCACCAAATTTGTTTTAATAATATACTTTCAAAGTTATTTCAAAAAATGATTACTGCGAAGCGATCATAGGGATTGGTGAGTGTCAGCAAACAGGGGTCTAAGCCCCCTAGTAAGTAAATTAATAAAAAAATTACCCTACTTGTTGCTCAGTTTGTATAAGCAACAAAAGATTCTATCTTATTTATAATGGGTGTTATTACGCGAGAAAGTTGGAAGTTAATTTATAATTTTTTAACTTTTCAGAATAGTATTTAAAAAAAAACATTTTTGTGTTCTTACTAGGTTTGTCATTTTGGAAATCTGCAGTAACAAATTAATTTTCAATCTGTAAACCCTTCGTTACGTCGATGTAACAGTTAGGAGAATGAATTTTTAAATTCACCATAACTTAGCCATTTTCTCTTTCTCATTTCAAGTAGCACTAAAACATGAGAGATATAATTTCGTTAAACCTTCGGCTTATGATAAGAGGAGGAAAAATCATGCTTAACAAATATCACGTGAAAAATATAAACATATGAATATAAAAATTTATATTAACTAAGGCTCTTATACTATCAGGGTCTAATTCAGGGGCTCTAATATTAACAAATAATTACCCGTTTTGTCGGCGCAAGTAAATTTAGAAATTTTATTTATATATTTTAAAAATAAAAAAATAGTTAATAAAAAAACAGGTTGTATTTACTTACGCTCGGCGACTTTGATTTTATACCCACTTACACATAATTCATTAAAATTTACATGTTAAAATGAATTTTCGAGATTTCGTAATACGATAGGTCAGTCTATATTAATGCCTTCTTTTACGGTTAATCAGAAAATGTATTTGCAATCTTTAATAAATAATTATAAATAATTGATATAGTACACAGAGCAAATATGCACAGTTTAAACTCAGACTAATTGCATGAAGAAAAAAAAAAAAAAATCATGTCGGCTCTATTGGAGAGATTAGTTCTATTTGGGGCTGTGGAGCAGGGGTTGTAGAACATTGTGCAGAATTCGGAGTTAGAAAAATTTACTCGATTCCGACTACTTAAAAACGAATTTATTTACCTTAATTGAAAAGTTACACAACTGAATTCTATGTTACATTCATAGATGAATATTTATATACAAAGAATATCATCTAATATATATAATTCTCTTACGTGGCTCCCAAATTTTGGCTGTATTTCTTTTTCGCTGGTTGCAACAGTTTTCATTTTTAAAGAAGTACTTTGTACAACTAAATAAGATTCTTTTCACAACACTTATATATTTACTTTATTTTCTTCATATATACAGAGAACAGTCGGTAAAGAATTCTGTTAGGTTAAAAAACATTTCGCTAAAAAAAAGAACGAATTCTAAAATAAATAAAAATAAACAACTTATAAAATATAAATGCTGTTGCCAGCCATAGAATTTTTTGAAAGTTAACTTAGCAACATAAATCAAAATGACATAGAAGCGCAACTAGATCAAAATTATGATACCTGAGCGCTTGACGTAACAAATCCTTCAATTCTATAAGTGTTGTATCGCCAAATGCCCAGATTAACAATTGTGTTTTTAAGGAAATTCTATAAAAAGTTTTAAATAAAAAAACTTCTATCCAGGTACTTCTACAACTGCTTCTTGAAGAACATGGCTCAATGATTAAAAATATTGTTTTAATTTTACAGTACTAACTTTACTTCTACTAACATTATTGCTATGACCCTCTTTCATTACATTTTACAACTTCACGCTAAATTTGAGGACTTTAAGTTGTTTTGTGGTTGAATACTGACATTTAGAAATGTGTACACAAAAAAAATAATATTTAGCGGTTAAGAGTTGCCTCAGAAAAATTGAATTGTATTGCTGACATCAAAACTAAAAATATTGTGTTTCAACTTAACAATACTACCTTAATTTTACTGACATTTTGAACAAAATTAAGGTTTAGAATTGCCTCGGAGAAATTTGAATTGTTAACAATAACTTAAACAAAAAGTTTTATTTTAACTGACAAATACTATATTATAATTTTAACTTTTTCTATGACTATACTCATTTTCTTACTCTTTTCTTTGTTTTTCATACATTTTATATTTTTGTGATAAAATAAAAACTTATAATTGTTCTGCTTCTGAATACTGATGAAAACACAAAATGATGGGCTTCATCAACAATCAAAATATATACATTTATTTTACAAATTCCATATTATTAGGGTGGCGCCCTTCAGAGAATTAAAAATACAAAATTATCTTCATCGAAGCCGATGCTTTACATCCAGCGTTCAGTGGCAGACTACTATTTCATATTGTTTTACAACACATGGCTTTAGCCCTCTGGTGGGAAAGACTTTAAAACAAAACTTACAACAGTTACTTTTCTCAATAACTGAAATTTAGAATAGTGTGATTAAGCAAAATATGTGAACTGTTTGCAATTTCAAATTAATATTGAAATGTCATATTACATGATGTGATAATATAATAACCATACATAAAGAATATAATAGAATAATCATCATATGAAGCATCATGTCAAAATCTATCTATCTATATTATATAAAACGCTAATACGTACGTATGTATGTATCAATAAAACCGATGATATTTCTTTTCTCGCGATGGCAACAGTTTTCATTTTTAATTGATTGGATTCGGCGCGCAAGAGCACGTAGTGAGCAACCAGATAACAATAACCAGAGTGAGCATTATCAGGTTGTTCAATTCAGATTCATGCACTAAAAACATGACAATATTTAATTTAAACTCAATTAGGAATTAATTAATTGAAGTGAGAATGCTTTAAAAGGCCGCTGTTGAATTGATATTTTTCTACTGGGAACTACCTAAACGTCTAAAAAACGTTTAAGTGTTTGTATTGAATGCATTGAATTTTTTTTATATTTCGCGTTTATTTATGCATTGAATTTTCACGCTTTAAAATGCAGAATATTAGTGAAGCAATATTTGATAATTTATTTTGCTAATATGTTTCTTATTTAGCTAATGTTTTGATTTTTTCACCATGTACAATCTAAATAGCTAATATACTTTTTTAAAAGCCAATAAGAACATTGGTAGAATTCATCTACATAAGTACAATACTATGTCTTTGATGATAAAATACTATGTCTTTGATGATAATATATTATGTCTTTGTGCTAGAACATTGTGTTCATTGGCGAGCGAGCGCAGGTGGTTCACGGCGTGAACCACATAGGATTGCGTAGCAATTCTCAGGGGTTGGCGAGCGTTAGCGAGCAGGGGGCGGAGCCTCCTAGTATTTATAAATATGCGAGTGCGCGTGTGACATATTGATATTTAGTTCTTTTCTAATAACGGCTTTGTACTTTGCAGAAATATCTTTTTATTAATTATTTTTTCAACTTATGTTGCAATACAAATTGAACTCCAGTTGAATACGAGAAAAAAAAAAATAGAAATATATCATTTGAATAAATATTTATTTAGTATTAATATTTTTCGAAGATTAGGTCAAAATTTAAATAGAGTATAAATTGGTGAGTGGAGTCAGATTAGAGCATTTTAACTTTGCAGCTTTTATCAACGAGCCTTTTCTTTATTTCGTATTTTTTAAAACAAAATAACATTAATAGCGTGAAATACAGTGCATTAAAAAAAAAAGAAGAAAAAGATCGGCAGTTTGGAACGACGTTGCTATATGCTTAACAGTAACAAAGTTGATAAACATACCGTTGAGTAAGATGGCATTGATCGCACAACACGCTTTATTTCTGCTGAAGATACTCAGTTTCAAATTCATAACGGAAATTATCTGCACGCTAAAATTGTTCAGGAGGAGAAAGAAAAAAGGTAGAAAACATAAATAAAATATATCATAGTACAGTAAAAGCTCGATACAACGATTACTCTTTGAAAACGAGGCTAAATATGGCACTTTCACTGCACTGAAAGAAAAAAAAAATAACACTCATTTCCCTGTGTAAGAAAAAAAATTGATTACACATTTTACTAATAATTCAGGAACTATAGCTAGTGATCAAAAGTGCACATTTTTACAGAGGTCAGCATTTTCGTTGTAGTTAATTTAAACTACTTTATTATGGAGTTCTCAAATGTAGTTAAACAATTTTTTTCCTCTCAAAATGTAGGGATTACAAACTACAGTAAAAACTCGATACAAGGAGTATGGCGTAGCCACTACGACAAGTTTCCAAGTCACCATCAATATGCTAATAAGTAATGATACAAAAATTGAATGTTTATAACGAGTTAAAATTTACTAGCCTCCCACTATAGCGACAGGCCTTTTTTTTTTAAAAAAAAAAAAAAGAAGGGAAATACATTTTTTTGCTGTTTAAATAGGGAGAAATAGTAAGAAAAAAAAGCTTACGGAAATGGAAGACTTTTTATTTATATCAAGTACAAATACAAAAAAGTGAAAGCCGAACAGCATTTCAATGAATTTTCTTCCTTAAATCTTAATCCGTCATGGTAATAAAGTAAATATATATGTGAACAACCTCCGGTCAATTTATGTTCCACCTTCCTAATGAGAAAAATCTATCAGGAATCTTAATTAATGAAAAAAAAAAAAACACTTCAAATGGATATGCCTTTTGTTGGCTACTTATCTATCCAGGGTTTCTCGTTTCCTTTCTCGGCAGCTAACTATTATAATCCACATTGAATGTTATCAATGACGCCAAAAACCTGTACACTATCACATTCCAGTCTATTTTACTGCTAATTTTGTTGTTGTTGCTGCTGCTGCACATCCCCAAGATCAACAGGGTTAAATCAGGTTCATGATTTTGTGCACCCCAAAAAAATTCCAATAACAGAGAACCGTAATGGCTCAGGGGATAGAGCGTTCGCCTTCCAACGAGATGAACCCGGTTCGAATACCAGCGATGGTGGATCGATACGAATTCCGGGTTCGGCTTGCAGCGACGACAGTGCTGATGTAAAATATCCTCAATGGTAGACAGATCATGGGTTAGAGCCTTGAAGTCAGGCTAACCGTGGGAGGTGTTCGTAGTTTTCCTCGCCATGTAACGTAAATGCAGGTTAGTTCCATCACTAAGTCCTCCACGAAGTTAAATTTCTCCAAATACTTGGACTCAGTTCTCTTATCTTCTGGACTGGATTTAAAATTACTGGGTTACGGAGTTTAACATTAGTAGTCGTATACCCAAAAAATGGATCGGCTGTTCAACGACGATTATAAAATAAAAATAACATCACAGGATTGTCCGTCATATCTTGTCTTGTAAGGCCCAGGCAATCAAGGATGTGGTCAGGGAATGATTGTTCATTGTAGCACAGGATGCTGGCATCAAAGCACCTGGATATTTTAAAGCTCTTAAGTGACCACCACTGAGTAAACGAGTGAAGGTGGCCTGATCTAGTCGGCTGCATACAAGTGTCAGAGAGTCCCCAGGCCTATCACTCCTTTATCAGTGGATTGCTATTTTTTACGTTAAATACGAGTAGTTGCTTATAGCGATACGCTCGCTACAACGACAATTCAATCTACTATAGTTGTTATAACTGACTTTAACTGTAGCAATAATCTATCTCTTTTAATTTTTGAAACACGTGAACTTACTAATACAGTTTATCTACTTTTCTATAACATCATTTAAAATAGCTAAGCAAGGTAACGGCAAGTAGTAAGCAATTCATCAGAATAAATAATTAAATTTAACTCACTGAATCGCTAAGCTGAGCTTCTCCTATGTCAAAGGAAAGAAAAACACAGTAACGATTTTTGACTGAAAGCTTTAAATAAATTCAATAAATGCGTTTTTTTTTTTAAAGAAATGCATAACTTGTAGGATAAAAAGGAGTTAAAATTTTTTGAAAAAAATATTTCTAATTAATTTTAAAAATTTTTTTAGCATTATTAGCAAGTATTTCAATTTTTATACATTGTAAGACATTTTCACAGGGTATTTCTTCACTGTTGGTCATTAACTAGAATCCACTGGATTCAAATCAAAAATTATTTATAGGCTATAAAACTATATGAAAGGTTACCTAAATCAAATTTCTTTACCTTTCCAAAACCAATAATATTTTTACATAGACAAACGTTTTGCAAAGACATAAAAACAGGAAAAAATTAAAAAATATTATTCCTTAGTTTATAAAATTATAACAAATGTTGCTTAATAAATTGAACGAAGGGATCGCAGGAAGATAAAGGGAATGACGATTACAATAGCATACTTGCAAGCGACGTTGTGTGGGTATATCGATCCTGATAGGTTGTTGAAAAGTGGCATTTGTTTACGTTAGCAGCTGTTCTTTCCATTCCATTTCGAGTAAGCCAAACCCATCAAGTATCAAATCATTTAAGTGACTCATTCTATATTCTTTCATTAAGATTCTTTCACAAAAATTTCAATTCGTTCAAAGACAAGCCTATCATAGAACATAGACAAACTAATTATGTATCGAAGTTGCCAGGTACGCAAAGCAAAAATATATTACGGTTACAATAAAAGACATAAACAAATAATAAATCTAAGTTAAGTAAAATACATAGACGAGAAATAATTCTATTTCAACAAATTTGATGCTCTGTATTCATTGAACTTCACTTTAATTAACATTCTAGCTTATGTGGAGAAACTTAGTTCAACTTAAACACGTAAACTGTTTCGTTGTTTTCCCCTCTATATAAACCAAATGAAGGTGAGTTCCATGAAAAAATCTTCAACGAAGGCAAATTTCTTCCCAATATTTAATCCTCAATTTTTATTGTCTTCTGGATTGGTGTCAAACTTACAAGACTAAGAAGTTCAACAGTGGTAGGCGTAAACTCAAAATTTTCTCGACTGTTCAACGACAGTTTTAAAATGATCAATGCTCTCAATTTATTTGTTTTGTGAATTTATTTATTTAATTCATTATCTAAATTTGGTATTTTTTAATTATTGTACCATTCTGCCCTAAATCATCGCCCCAACAATGTTGTTTGTAAATTATGGAGCACTTTTTTTAAAAAATAATTTTGTCCCCCTTACAGACACTATAGTTGCAGTTCAGTAAAACACTTCGTTGCAGCTCAGATTTTATTTTTAAAATTCAACAGTATGTTTCACCGACATTTAAGAGAAAAGGTAAAGTCAAAAGAAAGTTTTTAATCTCTGCAGATTTGAACCAAATGTTACCTCGCCCCATTTGTCAAAAATATCCCTGCAAAACTAACATTTATGAATGGCCCGTACCGGGAATAGTAATGAAAAATTTAAAGAGTATACACACGCAACCAGATTAATCCAGCATTAAATTTTCAAAAATAAATAAACAGATCAATAAAATAAAATTATAATGATGACGATTTTATGGAGCATTTCTAGAACGATTTTCTTCATTGTTTTCTCTAAACTGAAAATTATATTCATGATTATAACGTTGCAAGTGATTAAAGAGAAAGAAAAAGAAGCTTGGAGCGGTGCATAACAGTCAAAATGAAGCTGTGAACATCAATGCATTGTGTGAAAATGGAAGGGAATTTATGTAACACTTGGCTGAACCACTGGGTCATTCTTCAGTTCCATTTTAGATGAACTCACATGACTCAGCAGGGGTCTGTCCAGGCCGAATTTGCTACCGTTTAGCGGTACCTTCACAAATTCAATTTTATTTAGTACGGTAGTTTCACAAATTCAACTTTAGGAAAAACGGTAGCTTCACAAAATACTTTTCCTTAAAATTTTGTTTTTGTATCCGTTAAGAAACATTAAATCTATATTTTTACCATGTTTTTGTGTTGATATTTTAATATAATTTTTAATTTTTCACAAATTATGTCTAAATTTTCACAAAATAGGTACCTTTCAGAAAAACCTAGACAGACCCCTGCTCAGTCAAACTACGGAAATCAATACTTCTCCTTTTAGGTTTTTATCACATTCTATTTGTCAACAACAACAAAAAAATTTTAATAAATAAATTTAAATAAAATAAAATAGATACCATGAACTTAGAATTGTCGTAACTTAAAAAGAAATGTAATAGATTTCTAAATTTTAAATGAATTAAAAGGAAATATTTTATTTATAACGGCTGACCCGTCGTTGTATCAATGTTGAACTCCGTAGCCTTGTAATTTAGAAGCTCACAGAAAGGAACTTTAATATCTTTGAATAATAGGAACTTTAATATCTCTAGGGAGAGCCCGTGATGTGATGAGTCTCAGGGGTTAGAGCGTTGGCCTTCCAATGAGGTAAATCGGGTTTGAATCCCAGCAATGGCAGGACGATACGCATTCCGCATCTGGTTTGCACCGACCACAGTGCTGGTGTGAAATTTAAGCAGCGGTAGACGGATCATGGGTTAGGGTCCCCAGGGTTTTTCTTTCTATGTAAAGCAAATGCGGGTTAAATCCATCAAAACGTTCTCCACGAAGGCAAATTTCTCCCGATACTTGATCCAAGAGTTCCCTCGTCTTCTGGATTGGGTTCAAAATGACAAAGCTACGTCGTTGAACATTAGTAGTCGTAAACCCAAAATTGAGTCGGCTGTTTAGCGACGGTTATAAAATATCAAACGCTGGGAAAACTAGCAAATGTTGAAAATTTTTTGATGGAACCAACCCACATTTGCGTTACAAAAGGAAAACCACGATTGTCTTCCACGGTTAACCCGACGGCAAAGGGATTCTCACACACGATCCGGCAATTGGTTATTTTACATCAGCATTGTGGTTGGTATGAGTCGGGAGCACAATTTGAATCAAACCATCACTAGGTTTCAAACTTAAGTCAATGAGAAACGAGTGCAATACTATGAACCACCGTGGCTTAAAAGAAAAAAGAAAAAAAAAGAATTAACATTTTTTAAAATGTTATTTGGTAAAGATAAGAGTGTTCTTAAACATTGTATTTAACAAGGATAGTTAATAAATATTATCAGATATAGACTTAAATCTGAACGTTTTTTTAACTTAATTAAAATTTATAGTATCATGTGGTAACAGTACAAGTCTTGTCTTCTATTGTCATTGCTACATATAACTAGCATTTGTCGGAAAATATTTCTAGGTACAACAATAATTGTAAAAAAAAAATAATAGAATAAAAAATACCGAAAGGAAATTAAGTCACTTTGATAAAATATAAAATGAAATTTTGCTGTAAAATTAACCAGCCCTTAAAGAAAGAAAGCCAGTAAATAAAAATAATTTTCGTTTTATTTTTAAATTCAAATTATATCAAAGACATCATAACACAAGCAAATAGTAATACCGCAATTAGAAATCAATAAAAATGTAAAAATTACAGTACATTGTCGTCAACGTAAATTGAGGGTTTCGCAAATCTTAAATGACGTTTTCACATAGACTAAGCATTTTCCATACTCGTACGCAACTTTCTCGGTTTGATTTAATATTGCAAAGCATTTACATTGATTAATGTAATTTACTTTAGACATATCATTTGTTTTTTTTTTAAGCTTTCAACTAATTTAACTATATTGACATTTAATACATTTTTCAATTCAATACGTCAATAATTAGTTGAAATTAAAAAAATAATAATGAATAACAAAAAAACTACACCTCAAAAAAACACATCCTCATAAATATTCAAACTAAACGGATAAAAATCCCTTTACGCGCATGGTTTGTTTTTCGTTTGAAGATTTTGATTAATTTAATTTAACTTTTTATAAATATCTTTTGTTCAAAATATCGCTAATTCGTTACAATTAAAAACATTAATAATATACATGAAAATTTCGTCAAGCGCATGATTTCTTTTTCATTTATAAAGTACAAATAATTTAATATACATTAATTTTATCATATTTACTTTTAAAAAAATTTTTTTTGTTTAATATGACGCTAATCTGCTAATATTAAAAAAAAAAAGATACAATAATACAACACGCTGCCCTATTTTTAAATGAAACGAATAAAAATTGCGTCAATCACGATTTTTTTTTTTTTAATAGTGTTTGACTAATTTCAATCATCTTAACTTTTAATACTTTTATTAATACATATTTTTAGTTCCATATGTCACACATTAATAAACATTTACAAAGAAAAAGCGTCAATAATATACACATACTGTAAAATTTTCAAATGAAGCGAACGAAAATCTAGTTAAACTAACGCCTTCAGATTAGAGCAGAATAATATATGCACTTTATTAGTTATACAGAAACAGCTAAGAGCGTATCAATTAGAAAAGATTGTGCAAAAATCACTGAAAGAGAATTACTATGAAATAATTTTTCTTCCGCTTGCATTCATCTTAGACAAGTAAAAACTTATTGGTGAAAGATTGTTAATTGAATTAGATGAATGAATGAAAATCGCAATTAATGAGGCGACGAGACTGTTCGGTTAATGACTCAGATTAATGAGAATTACAATTAAATTATTCATACACATCGGTGATTCGGCAGCACAAATAACTTTTAAGAATTTGAAAAGGGTCGAGTAAAAGAACGAAAATTATTATTCAATGTAAAGTTTCTAATATAACTACAACAACCTGAGATAAATGAAATTCGTTCCACGATTCATGATGATTACAGTAGTATTCTCAATAGTAAATCCGTCAAGGAATCTGAAGCGCAAACAGCTTTTAGGAATAATAAAGTGAAAGAAATCACTGAAAAATAATTAAGAAATAGAAAATTTATAATTGTCTGCAACTGTCCATACAATTTACCTTACCGAGAGTTAAAATTATATCCTTTAACGAAACAAAAGTACAAAAAGATATTTAAAATTTAAGTGATCTATTCGGAGCGAAAGTCACTCAAAAAGAATTTCGAAATTATAAGCAATCATCTTAGAGCAATAAAATTTACCTTACGGCGATTATGAGTTAAAATTATATAATATCTATTACCGAATCGAAATGAATGCCACAGAAAATGGAATATAAAAATTTTTTATCTGTTTGTAACGATCAATAAAATTTATTCTAAGATTAGTGAAAAGTGAAACTATATTACATTCTTGAAATGAGAAGCACCAACAGCTATTCAGAACAGCAATGTGGACGAGTTGGAATGAATGAGACTGAAAAGGAATTAATCTAACATTTTCAAAGTGCTCGAATATTCTAAGAATAAAAAATAAATCTACTCCAGCATTAGGGGGAGTTGAAGCTATAGAATATCTATTAACGAATCCTGGAGCACAAAAAGATTTTCAGAACTACTAAGTTTAACGATTTGAAAGGAAAATTACTAAAGTGAAATTTTAATTTCTCTGCAATTTTATAAGAGCAATAAAATAATTTATTCTGCGGCGAATGGGAACAGTTACGAACTGGTTAATAGTAACTCGAGAAGGAAAATAGAAAACGTGTTTAAGAGCCTAACCATGTATTTTAAATTACATGGTTGTGCTTAGCGGCTTAACGTGACAGCAATTAGCCTTGATTTATTATCACGCTAAATAATTTTTTGGACCAGATTCTATTGGATACTTATAACCGACGTCACGCGTGTGTATCAAACCTGATTGGCTGCGAAATAATTTTTTTTTTTTTAAACGGCAGGCAATGGACTTTCGTTCTTCACCTGGAATGTTGATCATTTAACGTTACCCAATTGCCACCTGTGAACCTAAGTCACGGAGACAAGCAACATTACCCACGCCACAGATACCCGATTATAAGGTGGGTCACATTCACACAACAGAGAGAAACATCGATGCTCTGAGCGGGATTCGAACCCGCAACCATCGGCTTCACAGTCAGACACGCTGACCCATTGGCCAGCGGCTTCTGAGTAGTAGCAAGGCAGAATTACACGATTTACCAACGATGACGACGCATCCAATTGTCAAAGAGTAATTTTGTAATAATTCTGGGGGGGGGGGAATTGGCAACGGACTATCGGTACACAATTATAATTTTTTCCCCTTCTTTCTGCTATTGAATCGTAACTGTTCGACCTTCCATTAGTTGAAACCTTACTTAATAATATTTAAATCAATTAGCTAGGGTGAACATATTAACCAAAAAAGTAAATAAATTTTTTTTATCGTATTATTAATAACAGCATTAAAATTAGGTATTATGTCAGACAGTTTAATTCGCAGTTCTGATTATCCATCTACTTCAGTTATGAATTTCTTTTTTGCGTACATAAATAAGCTAGATTATGATTTTAACTGAAAGGAAAACGAAAGAGTCGTTAAGAGCATTGAGAATAGTAAACAGAGATACATATTTCTTTATTGCTGTTTTTTTAATTGAAAATTAATAATAATTCTAATTTTTTTTAATTAATTTAAATATATATTGTGGTAGTGGATTTATTTCTCTTTCTTTCAAATTTGCTATTATCTTTATCATTGGCATTTTACGTTAATAATTTCATAAAAATAACCAAAATATTAAAGAACTATTGAATTATTAATTGGATATAAATATAATTAAAGGTTCCAAATATCATTACCGAATTAAAAAAAAAATTTTTTAACTCTCAGAATCCCAGCGATACTTCCATAGAACCCTAATGTTCCGAGGAACGTCTTTTCGAAACCGCTGCATTATAAGTTACTCCGAGAAAAATTCCACCAACGGAAACGATGAAGAATTAGTCTTCCAAATATTACTGGATTTAAGAACCTGGCTAAGAAAGATAGCTTCTGGCGATAGATTAGAATACTTATTTTTTTATTTACTAACATTTCAAAATAGATGGGGCATAAAGGGTAACCTCGATAAGAAGGCTTTTCAGTGGCGTAGTGAGGGGTGGGCAAGGGGGGGCATCATGCCCCGGGCGCTACTCACAATGGGGCGCCAAATGGTCCGCAAAACAAAAAATTGCTGGATAATTTTTTTTTATTATAATTGATCTCTGGAAAATATATTTTAAATTAGTGCCAGTGTAATATAATAAATGTTAATTCATAAATATTATTCATAATATTTAATTCATATTAAATATTATATTAAATTCATATTCATATTAAATATATTTCAATATTTAATTCACGTCCTTGTCATTGCGCTCTGCTTAGAATAAAAATGAAATGTTATTAAATGTTATATATAAGTTTAATGTCAGCATAAATTATATTGTATATTTCACTATGTTACTACCTTTCAAGTTCAAGGCATTCTTGGTAAGTAATAAATCAAATAAGATTACTTACTACATCTACTCGACGATTCTATTATTAAGTGAATAGAGTATGAAAAAATTTCTAAACAGAAAAATTTGTTGTTCTCATATTTGTCACCACAGATTCAAAGTAAATTCATTCATCTTCTGGCATCTACAGTTCGAAATCAACTAATAAACGATATCAAAAGAAATAAATATTATGGACTTTTGCTTGATTCAACTCCTGATATCTCTCATCGAGAGCAAATGTCCCAAGTCGCTAGGTATATAAATGCTGATTTCATCAATAAAAAAGTTTCCAGCAAAGAATCTTTTTCGAGTTTTATTGAAATACATGCTAAAGATGCAGCCTCGATCGAAAATACAATTTTAGAGAAATTAAATTACGATGAAATTTCATTAACAAACTGCAGATCACAATGTTACGATAAGGCTGCCGTGATGGCAGGTCACACATCTGAAACGTGATGGAGCGCCAGAATACAAGCTGTTATCGTTATCATCTATGGGTTAGACAATATAAAAGAACTAATAGAAAAATTAGCAGAGCACACTACCACTACAAGTGACAACAGAAGAGAAGCTACAATTCTGTTGCAAAATATACTAACCTTTAGTTTTATAACTTTAGTTCATTTCTGGTATGAAATCTTAAGAAGGATTGATCGTGTGCAGCTCAGATTACAGGATCCTAGAATGAATTTTAGAGAAGTGTTCTATGATCTTGAATCATTAGCGACTGAGCTAGCCGAAATTTCAGACAAGCTCTGTAAGACAATAGAAAAAGCAGAGTCTCTTTGTGAAAATAGGATATGGATACAACAATACGTGCCTGGAGAATTGGCTATGGTGGTGTTTCTGCAGAAAGTGACATTTCTCGCGTTATGAAAAGCACTCTTGATCGTCTCCAACAAGAAATGTGTACACGATTTACACGATTAAGTGCCTTAATTTCAAATTTGGATTTCTACTAGACGTTGAAAATTTATTAAACAAGGATAATGTTGATAACGACCTTGAAAAAAAATTTTAAAAATCTGGGTGAATTTTATAATACAGATTTCAATGTAATCGAACTTATTATCAAAATATGTGACAGCAAAATGTTACTCCGCAGTAGAAAAGAAATTAAACCTAAAACTCCATTAGAATTTCTTACTTTTATAATCAATCTCGAATGGAGAAGATGTTTTTCCAAATCTGAGAGCGGCATTTCAAATACTCCTGACTATCTCAGTATCAGTTGCTAGCTGCGAACGTTCATTCAGCAAATTAAAATTAATTTTGACAGATCACCTAAGTGACCTAGCATTTTTAAGTGTGGAAAGAGAAAAATTTTAGATGATCAATTTATATTATATTATTGATACATTTGCTTCATCAAAAGCACAGAAAATTTAGACATAGTAATTAGTTTTATTAATGTATTATAATCATATGATTATTAAACATATGTCTCCTATCTATATATCTCCTTAGAGATAATAAATATTTACTTTTTTATTGTTTTAAAACTGCGCGTTTTTAAAATATTTCTTTATAAATATGTAAAATAAATAATAGATATCTTTTGAACTAATTCTACATTTTAAAATCTAGTCTTGTTCTCTCAACTACATTTTTTGTCTCAGATTTAAAGCCTAGCTTGAATCTATGACTTTATTTATTTTACTTTATTTATTTATTAATTTGCTAGTATATTTTACATATAATATTATGTGGTTTTCGAATGGGGCGCTAAAAGGGTATTGTGCCCCGGGCGCGAGTTAAGCTCGCTACGCCACTGAGGCTTTTGAAACTAGACATCGCCATTTCCAGTGTCGCCAAGTGAGCAGCAAGCGAGACAAAAATGTTTTTACAGAGACAGGAAAAGCCGTTCTTATCGACGTTCATCAGTTTCCAGGAAGTTCGAAAAATGTTTTATACCTTAAATGAAAATGACAGGAGCGTTATCTACTCAATGCATGCCTCCTACCTCATTTGCCCCCCACAAACAATTCATAAAGAAAACTTTCAAACCAAACAATACCCCCCCAAGAGGGTAACATAAGCAAAACACAGAATATATACCGATTCTGACATTTATCTAGAAGACAGTGAGCGAAAGAAAGAAAAAGGATACCAATCAGGATAATTTTTGGTTCAACAATGGGATTTACACGTATAAAGAGGTTTTCTGATACAGAAGTGGTCCGATTTAAATCTCAATCTTAATTTTTCGTTTCTTTCAGTGAAATCAAAATATAAGTTACATAATGACTTCATGATTTTAGTGAGTCACCTTTCAGCTACCCATAAAAAAATTTCTAGTCCGAAATAATTATAAATTAATATATAAAAATAATGGCGAAGATGGAGTGCAAGCCGAGCACTGATAGTCAGGCTTAGGCTCGATCTCCATATTGATGTATAGTCTGAAACAAACGAGACCACCAAAAATTAACGATTATGTATGAGTTTAGCTATGGTTGGAAAAAAAATTGACAAAAAAGAACGTTTTTCCAAAAAATGGCGATTATTAAAAAAGAAAAAAAAATTGGAATTTTTTAACTCAGTCAATTCTCTACAAATTTCGAAAAAAAAATCCTATCAAGTAATTTTTCTGCAACCCAAACGGAAAAAAAAAAAAAAAAAGATTTCTGGAGTATCACGTTTGAAGATTTTACAACATTTCTCTTAAGCTTTTGGGGGACTTTCATACACTTTCCAGACCATCAATCGGCGATGTCTGGATCATACAGTACGTTTTTTTCGAACTCATACATTTCGTTTGTGTGCACCGCTTTCGAGCCGCAGATCCGACTCTTTTTTTTTTTTTTTTCTTTTTTTGTTAGAGGTAGTGTTACGAGAGATCAAGGCGATCTGTGTTACGCCTATTGCTAAACTCGAATGTTGCGTTGCTTATTCGAAAACCTGTGACATCTATCTTGCTACCAATCCCTATGAAAAGAGCCGTTGTGGTTCAGGGGATAGAGCGTTC